>NC_044000.1:29565218-29881958 GCF_902150065.1 Myripristis murdjan | reverse complement strand
CCTGTGAAGTGAAAACCATTTCAGGTGACTACCTCTTGAAGCTCATGGAGAGAATGCCAAGAGTGTGCAAAGCAGTAATCAGAGCAAAGGGTAGCAATTTTGAAGAAACTAGAATATAAAACATGTTTTCAGTTATTTCACCTTTTTTTGTTAAGTACATAACTCCACATGTGTTCATTCATAGTTTTGATTCCTTCAGTGAGAATCTACAATGTAAATAGTCATGAAAATAAAGAAAACGCATTGAATGAGAAGGTGTGTCCAAACTTTTGGCCTGTACTGTATATATATACATATATATATATATATATTGGATTGTTTTTATTGATATTGTTTCTTGGTTAAACAAAAAGGTAAAATAAATAAGTATATTAAAGGTACAGGTAAATAGAGTAACACAAAAAGCTTAAAGGAGCCTAAATACAATTTATTTGGGTGATGTAAATTTGGTGATTTGTGGGAAAAGGTCAGACATCTGATTTTTGGGTGTACTGTAATTTATTTTGGGTTGAACCTGATATTTGATATTTTACTATCTTATTAATTTATTGTTAGTAAATTTGTCTCAATTCTGAGAAGGTAGTTGTTTTGTGATTTATAGAGGTAAAAATATACACAGTGAAGTCACAGTAAATTAAGGTAAGATACATTTATTGGTTAGGGTTAGGGTTAGGGTTATGGGTTAGGGTTAGGGTTAGTCATAACATGTATAAGTCATATGGTAACTTTAAGTGAATTTAAAACCTATAGTGGGCCCACACACACTAATACAAGCCAGCAACCAGAAAATAAAAAAATTAACGAAACCCCATTGCAGGTCTGGTTGATGTTGGGGCACGCTGAGGCAATAAACAGTAGAAACTGCTTCACTCTGAGCAAGCAAAATAAAAGTAAGCATACTCACAGCAGCAGAGTTCAAGTCCTGAGTCCCAGTCCACCTCCAAACAGTGGTATCCGACAGGCTAACGGCTGCAGGCTAACCATAGCCTGGCCTGAAGACGGTGATGGCGTAGCGAAGAGTGATGCGGCCTGGAGACGGCGATGGTGTGGTGAAGAACAGTGTGACGGACTGACACGGGGAAATGTTCTTTCTCCCACGTTGAGCGACCGGGCTTTCTCCTGGTCACCTGGAGCGCTATCTGGGCTCGTATCGTGGGCAGTTAACTAGGCTAGCTAACTAGCAGGCTAATACACAATATCAGCTACAGCGTTGCTACCAAACTTATCACAGCACACGCGTCGACTCTCACACTGGACTTTACTGGTGTGCCGTGTTAGGCTATACAGTGTTCTACGGCACTACAACTCACAAACACACTTTGCACCTTACTTGTTACTACATTTCTCAGTCCTTTTTTCGCTCATTTGCTCCCGGCATCTCTGCCGCCGGCACCCGCCGCCCCCTCACTCCTTCTTGCTTGACCACTCGCTCCCGCCAGCTCCCGCCCCACAGCCAATCACAAACCAGGACAAGTGACATGAACCATAAACATCCAGCAGTCAGCAGTCAGCCCAGAGTTCCTGGTCTGTTTGTGGTTCCTGTCTGGCTGCTACCTCTGGCTGTCTGGTTTACCTGCTTCTAGCTGCCCAGTCGCCCAACCACCAGAGTAATTATGGAAAAAGAAATTCTTATTTCGTAGTCATGCTTATCTGTAAGGGTTAAGGGGGCCTATTCCAGCACTCATTGGGCGGAAGACGGCAAAACACCATGGAGAGGTCACCGGTCCATCACAGGGCAGACAGACAAACGAGCACATTCACGCACACATTGACACATGGGGGCAATTTAATATTTCCAATTCACCTGTCTTGCATGTTGCATGCTGTGTGGCACCAGAGCTAACCACTGCACCACTGTGCCACCCTTGTTTTGTGTTTATTTATATATATATATATATATATATATATATATATATATATATATATATTTTATTGTATTGTATTTCAACATTGTTCATATATTTTTTTGGAGTGGGCAAAATAACAAAAGCAAAGAATGCACTTGGAGGGGTGGGGTGGGGGGGGGGAGAGAGAGAGAGACATGGGGAAAGAGGAAATGAGGAAGAGGAGAAACAGGGGCAGCAGAGAGTGATGAAGATGAAGAACAAATGCAAATGATGCAAATGAAAGGAGGGAGGAGGGACATAGGACTGAGTGTAGACAAAAATAAATCAGCCGTATGATGGAGAGCTTTGGTCAGAAAGTTGCCAGACCTCAGCAGCTTCTCCTCTCCTCCTCTCTCTGGTGATGGAGACCCTGGAAGGAGCTGAGCTCTGCTTCCCAGAACTCCTCAACACCTCCTGCAGGAAGAAGGTGCGTCCTCACTCCGAGGCCATAATCATTTCCATTCTGCTGTTTTCCATCTCTCTGATCACTGTAGCTCTCAACGTGCTGGTCATCATCTCCATTTCTCACTTCAGGTAGCATAAGATATCATCATATGCAAATCTTTAAAAACAGTAGATATAGAAAAACATATTGTTACATAATGTCCAGCATGTAACATGTTGTTACATGTTGATACATCCTGGACACAAAATCAAGTTTATTAAATAATGCTTTTGTGCTTTTATAATGATTTCTGCTACAGCAAGTGATTATATTACATATACTAATATTAATAATGACGATGTTTCTCCAGGCAGCTTCATACCCCCACCAACCTCCTCCTCCTCTCCCTGGCTGTCTCAGACCTCCTTGCCGGCCTCCTGCTGCCGGTTGAATTCCTCTTTGCAGAGGCCTGTTGGTTATCAGGCGATCTTGTGTGCACATTGTCATTCTTTCTTGTGTTTTCTGTCGTCTCTGTCTCCGTAGGAAACATGGTGCTCATATCAATCGACCGTTATGTGGCTATCTGTGACCCTATGCATTATCCCATAAAAATGACCCAGACAAGAGTTCGAATCTATGTCTGTCTGTGTTGGATCTGTGCTCTTTTCTACAGTAGTCTGATTCTAAAAGACCACCTGAAGCAACCAGGCATGTTTCACTCCTGCGTTGGAGAGTGTGTGGTTGTCCTTAACTACATTGCAGGAACTGTTGACCTTGTTTTTAACTTTATTGTCCCCATTACTGTCATTGTTGTTTTGTATATGAGAGTATTTGTGGTGGCTGTGTCTCAGGCTCGTGCCATGCGATCTCAGACTGTGGCTGTCACACACCAGCGTCCAGGGACTGTAACTGCTAAGAAATCTGAGATGAAAGCAGCCAGGACTCTTGGGGTTGTCATAAGTGTTTTTTTAATATGTGTCTGTCCATATTACTGTGTCAGTCTTGCAGGAGGGGACAGCTTGGACAGTGCTTCATCTGTAATCTTTTTCACTTTTCTGTCTTATCTTAACTCCTGTTTAAATCCTGTTATCTATGCCTTTTTCTATCCGTGGTTCAGAAAAGCTATTAAACTCATTGTTACACTTCAGATACTGCAGCCTGGCTCCCGGGAGGCCAACATACTGTAGGGAGAGACTGTGGAATGACTGAGAAGAGACCTTTTCTGTGAAAAGGAAATTGTATTTGTTCTTGTTGATACTGAGTGAATGAAATCAACAGATCCTAAGACTGAATAAATGATTATAAGACATCCTACTGTTGTTTCATTGATGGGTTTTACAATTCCAGCAGGTTCAATTACACACATTTCCTTAAAAGTAAACAAATTATATCTAATTATGTTCCATATTTATATGATTAATACGCCTACATTGTTATTGTATGTTTTAAGGGAAAACAATTATTTATATATATCAACAGATGATCTTCTTTAACCAATTGTGTTAATCTGATTTTTTTAGTTATTGCAAAAGAGTAATTTGCAACATGCTTTAAACTGCAATAATTACTAGGCAAACAAGATTATTGTAATAGGATTGGTTTCTAAAATATAAAAACAAAGCGCATGTTTAAATCTTCTGATGAACAAGATTGGTTCTGTCCTATGAGTGTTAAAGCACCGACTGACACTTTAGTAGAGACAAGTGCATTTTCTCTGAAGAACAGAGCTCCAACAGTTATTACAACACCGATCAGTTTAAACTAATTAAGAAAACAGTTCATTTTACGGGGCCATAACAACGGCTTACTGAGAAGTAGAAGAGTTTCTGATCCCTTTTCCCTCTTTCTTACATTTATTAGTCCTACACTGCAAAAAGAGAAAATGTCCACTAGAAAATGTCACTTGATGTGTCACACACTTGACCGACATACTACACATCTCCCCTTTAATGTATGAGTCCCAGGGCTCAGAACCATGACCTCATAGGGAAAAACAAGGTTTTATTTCTACGTAAAATCCCAATAAATATAAAACGACAAGATTAAATATGCTAAACAGGCCTTAAACAATAAAATAAACCCTGAGCAAGTCCAACGAAAGTTTTACAACAGCAGGGAACTTGAGCATATCTATAAGGCAGGTTAATAGGAAATTTCCTTTAGCAGGGAGCTTAGATGGCTTGTAGCTCTAGGCGGGCATGGCTGCAAGGATGTGCTTGTGGTTGGGAAGGCCTGTGTCCATGTTTTGGGGGCTTTTAGGATTTTATTTGGATTCCCATTAGCTGATGCAGACCATCAGTAAAATCAAAAAAGTAGAACTAACAACGTTCTGCCCTGGAAACATATTACTATTCACATTCTTATTAATGTACACTTACATATACTGATATACACCAAACTCATAAGCACTGAATATAAATACAGTGTGAAAACTTGCAACACTTTAATATACATGTTAATATTCCTATACCCACACAAGAATAGGGCTATTAAGTGTTGCTTCACTTTTTTTAAGATTTTTTTTTTTTTTTTTTTTTTTTGGCATAACTGCTTTATCTGACCGTCACAGTAAACAGAGACAGGAAAGGCAGGGGAGACAGAGGGGATGACATGCAACAAATGGCCTGAGGTTGCATTTGTAACAGTATAGTTGCCTAACAGGCATGAAACTGCACAGACCTACTGCATGTACATGTACTACGTGCCACCAAACATGAGTACATGACCAAAATTTGCCCACAGCGGCACTGCTGTGTGTGCCATGGGAAGAGGCTTGCAGGCAGAATACTGAGAGAGCAGGAGGAAGTTTTCAGTTGAACAGTTTTCTCCATGGATGGAACTAGTACATGAAGGAAAGCAACAAACTTTTGCCTAGTATGGACAAAAGGCAGCAGCTACCCAGCTGGGTAATGTTAGTGTACTGCTAAAATTACGCCTTGACTGGGTCTTCCTTTTTTCTCTCAAAGCAGGACAATACACCCTGCAAGAACACATACTGTTGCCTGAACAAGTCACTGCAGGCACTTGTTCGTGCCTCCAGTGGAAACAGCTGTCAGCAGCAGCAGCAGCTCCAGGGAACCTCTCCTCTCCCCAGCCAGAGCCATCCTGAGGCTTTCTCTGCAGCCTCTGCACTGTTGCAAATGGCTTTCGTCCTCTTAGGCTGCCCAGTTTACTGTATGTGTTAAAAAAAAAAAAAAAAAAAAAAAAAAGGAATTACACAGGAAAACCCCTGCAGTAACATTTTACCGCTGTCTCCAACAGACCTCTTCCTCTTTTTGGCCTCCTCCAAATTCAAAAAGGAGAAGAATAACATTAAAAGTGGAACAAATCCTCAGAAACTTTATTAGACTTGTGATCGGGATCACACAGACCCCCTGGGTCAACTGAGAAAAAAACATAAATCTGTACTTTCAGTTTAGCAGTTTGTGCAGTTTACAAACCATGCTTTCAGATTTATAATCCATGCCCGCAGATTATGAATCTGTGTCCACGGATTTTTAAACTGTGTCCTTAGATTACAAATCCATGCCCACACATCTGCCCTCAAAATACAAGGACACAGTTTACAAATCTGTGGGCACCGATTTGTATTTTCAAGCATGGTTTAGAAATCCATGGGCATGGTTTGTAAAAAGTGTGTACAGATTTATAAACTGAGAGTATGGATTTACAATTTTTTTTCCCCCCTCATCTGACCACAGGGGGTCTCTGTATAATCCCTAACCGTGAATCTCCTTGTTGGGAGATTCCTCAACTTGAGCTGGGCGGTCTGACAGATGGTTTCCACCTATGGGCTCTTAGGTTGCCGACATGACAGGCAACAGATGATAGTCTGATACCAAGCACACTTCTGACCTTGGCCTCTGTCCTCTATGTTTCCACTGCAAAATTACTCAAAATAGTCAAAATCTGTATTTGTCTGTGTTGGGCGTGCTCTGCTTCCTACACCATTTTACTTCTAAAGGATCAGCTGAGACGACCAGGCGGGTACAGTTCTGTCCTGACCTACAACAAAGGAGCAGCTGACTGTGTTTTGGCCTTTATTGTTCCCATTACTATCATCATAGTTCCATATATGAAAGTATTTGTGGTGGCTGTGTTTCAGGCTTGTGATCTCAGACTGTGGCTGTCACACACCAGCCTTCAGGGACTGTAACTGCAAAGATATCTGAGATGAAAGCAGCCAGGACTCTTGGTGTTGTCACAGTTGTATTCCTGCATTTTGCAGGGCAGAATACCTCAAGTCATACTAATATTTAACCTTTGTGCTCTGGCTGGTTTATTGTAATTCCTATTAAAATCTGATTATCTGTGTCCTTTTCTCCCCCTGGTTTAGAAAATCTATTAAACTTGTTACACTTTAGATGCTGCAGCCTGACTCCTGTGAGGCTAACATGCAGGCAAGGCAAGTTTTATATTGGTCTTTTCATATGCATGTATAAACAGAAATATAAAACATATTTATAATAGCTAAAAAGCACTCAATTGTTTATTGTTTATTGTTTATTGTTGATCCCCATTAGTCACTGCCTCAGTAGTGACTATTCTTCCTGGGGTCAAATAAAAAATACATTACAATTAAAAGATTTACAAGCAAAACCTAATAAAAAACAAAACAAATTAAAGAACATGTAACATATAAAAAGTATAAACGTATAAAAAGTATAAAAAGTCAGTCATCAATTTATTCTCATGGAAGAAACTGATGCAGGCAGCTGGCAGGGTCATATTGTGAAAACATATCATACATACAGTGTATATCGGCCTTGAAGCTATGGAGATCAGTCTCTATCAAACAGTTTGCATCACCCTCTGCTGTTCAGTGTGAGTTTTACATCCAGAATTAAATAAAGGGGAAATTTGGTCAGTTGCAGGTGCAATTCTAAAGAAAGAGAGAAAAAGAAAGAAAAAAAAAGTATGTGCAGTATGTAAAAATGTGCATTAATCTCACATTGTGCATTAAACCTGATTTGTAAATTTGTAAAGCCTAATTTAGTTGTTTAATTGGCTGTAATGATTAATATTTAGACTGTAAGATTGAATTGCTATGGAAGAACAGATAGGAGCTTGCATGGCGCCTCTCACTTTGGTAGTGATGTAAGATGCACAGAGACAACGCTGCCCTGCCTGTCTCACTGTCCATCTGTCTGTCATCACAGATTCTGAGCTCCGCTGTGCTCTGATCTGATCAGAGTTCTACTCACCAGATATTTTCATAGAAAATGTGCACTAACCCTAACCCTAACCCTAACTTTTTCGACTAGCACTTTCAAGGCAACATCCCACAGTGCCTTGCAGGTAGTGTTTACAGTGTGTTAGGTCCAACAGTTTTGTTTTTCTTGCTCTACACACACTTTCTAATATTTCTTTTTAGCAGAATTTGAATTCTAAGCATGGGTGTTTCTCATTTCTCCACTACAGGATGACCTATATAAAGTCTCAATGAGAGCTGTGGTTTGCAACAAGCTTACATATATATACACTTTATTCCTGACTCAGTTCCATATAAAATATATGCAAAAACACAGACAATATGATAAAAACAACACAACAAGTGGGTTTAAAACACATACAGGCATCTATCCAGTGCTTCCAAAAGTATGACAGGTATTTTGTGTCACTTTGTGCAGGCACCGCTGGGCCATAATGACTCCATTCTTTGACTGGCTAAGTCGACACAAAAAACTGTAAATAAACTTTCTAAGGACAGCATGAAAAGTGGGCACATCACTGCTTACAAACATATGGCTTGCACTTGTCCATCTTGGATGCCTAAGTAAAATCCTAAATGCATCATTATATGCCACCTGGATTTTTTTCATTTTTGCAGCACTGTACCTGCACCACAGGTGTGCAGTATACAATGAAGTACAATATGACCTAAACAAAGCTATCTTGACACCATCAATACACTTACTAAATGTTCGTGCAAGCATGTTGGCTTGTGAGTTTGCAGCACTGATGCTGGATGTCGTCATCATCACACAAATCATCTCTGATTAATATCTAAATTTGTTCACAACTCCAAGCACTTGATCTGCTAGAACAAAGGAGGGAAAGTTTGACTTCTTGTCCTCCTTGGTTTTCACAATTAAAATAACACTCTTTCTCGAATTAAACATAATATCATACTGCACACCGTAGCAGGAACAGATTCTAAGCAATTGCTGCATACCAACACTAGAGGGAGACATAATGACCAGATTGTCAGCATATACCAGGTGATTGATAAGCCTCTCTCCCACCATACATCCAATTCTACACTGGTTTAGCTGTCTAGACAGATCATCCATATACAGACTCTGAAAAGTACAGGTACTTGTACCCCATCAAACATGCATTGTTTGATGTGTATACCAGTACTGTAAAATTATTATCATATAAGGTGGAACCCCTCGCTCCTGAAGTTTGACAAATAGCTTTCCATGACTGACTCTGTCAAACGCTCTGGATGCATCCAAGAAACATAAAAACATTGTACTATTTTTTTCTTCTACACAAACTAACCATCTCTTTCAGTGCATTATAATGTTGCCCTTTCATCGATACCCAGGAGGATCAACAAATTAACCTCAGACGACTCAACAATCGTCGTTCACCAGAGTTACACTTGACTCTGACGACTGTCATTCACCAGACCAAAACAATGGTCAAGTGAAACCAGTGCCTTCTTGAACACACCCACAGGCATTTTGGTAAACACTCCCACAGAGGTTAAATACCTGGACCTTACTCCACTGTTTTTGTCAGACTAGTGCGGACTAGAAAGACCGATGCGCATCAACTGATGAAGCCCCTTGGATAAGAGGCGAAACGTCTTCCTAAGACAAATACAAGTCCAGTTGCCTATGATTCAATTTGCCCAAAGAGAACGATGACCTGGATGAATGAGAATATCCATAGACATCTTTCAGTGCATAAATATAAACAAAAATCTGTGCCATGCTTACTTTTAAAACCGAACTGGTTGTCAGTGGTGATTATGTATTGTTGGAGTCTATCCAAAAGAATTTACTCCAACACTTTTGAAAGTACACTTGCCAAAGCAATGGGTCTATAATTTTTAGTTTTGCCTTTGACAACAGGTACAGGGCCGTCTCAAGGAATTTGGGGGCCCCAAGCAAAATCGACTTGGAGCCGCCGTGTTGTCTACTTGGATGACCTCCTCGCCCATGCTGCAGACTTTGAAGGTGCCCTGGCCAACCTAAAGGACATGGTCCATGCCGTATGCCAGGCTGGTCTACACCTTCACCCCAAGAAGTGCCACCTGCTCCGGTGGGAGACGTCCTTCTTGGGTCACACTGTCAGCTCAGCAGGGGTGTCCACTGAGCCAGTGAAGGTGGCTGCAGTGAAGCACTGGCCTGCCCCCTACAACACTGGAGAGCTATGGAGCTTCCTGGGCCTGGCCTCCTATTGTCAGCCCTTTTGTCTAGGACTGTACTCCGCCATCGCCAGTCCTGTAAACCGGCTTACCCAGAGAGGCCAGGCATTTCAGCGGGGTGAGAACTGCCCTGCTACCTTTGCATGGCTCTGGTCAGCACTTATTGAGTCTCCAGCGACCATGCATGCATGCAATTTTGGGCCTCAGTGGAGGGCTGTCCCAGGAGGGGGAGCATGGTGAGCAGGTTGTCGCCTGTTACAGCTGCTCCCTCAGCTGACCAGAGAGGAACTACAGTGTCACCTGCCGCGAACCGCTGGCCGTCGTCCTGGGACTCTGCAGGGGGGAGAACTTTGCCCCGAGGGCACAGGTACGGGTCTACAGTCCAGAGTGCAGCCCAGGCCTTTGCCCCAAACAGATGAGCCAATGGGCCAGGCCCTGCCCTGGGGTAGGTGGGCAGAGCTTCCCAGCATGCCTTTGGGCAACGGACATTTACTTAGCCCAGTTCATTGTTGTTTGGCTCATGTTCCCCATTTGGTCATTTAGAATTGTTTATGTATTGCTTATCATGTAGTCTTTGTGTGGTGATGGCGTTGCGGCCTACACTGGTGGCAATCTTATTCAAAAAGCTGGATGGTTATATATTTCCTATATGCTGTACTGTACAGTGTGAGAGGTTGCAACTCACTGCTTGCACCCGCATTCAGGATAAGGTGCAAGGGCTAGAAATATTTTCCTTCCTGATTAATCAGCAATTCCTGCTTTTCCTGACCCCAAAATGTGGCCCAATCATGAGAATCATTTAAAAAAAAAGCATGTAGGGGTGGGGGTAGTGAGCTGCTCAAGAGGACTTTGTAAAAGAGATGGTTTGAGGTTGATATGCCCTTTTGGCTGCTTGGCTGCATGAAGTCCTGCTAAACACACACACAGATTCGATTTTATGTCATAAAAACATTCAGATGTAATAAAAACACATTTTATGAGAAAAGGCATTAATTGTCAGTGTGTGTGTGTGTGTATGTGTGTGTGTGTGTGTGTGGCTGTGTGTGTATGTGCACTGCAGTATATTCCTGCTTATGTTTTTGTCTGTTTCTACTGAACCCGGTATATTTGATTTTCATATTGTACCAAAGCCAGGATGCAGCGTGGAGCTCAGGCTGACCTTTTTTAGGGTTGACAAATGATGACAGCAATAACAATATTTTAAGATTTTAATGTTTTTTTTTTTTTCACTGGGTTTAAGTCTGTGCTCCAGGACAAAAACATTTGCCCCTTACAGATCTGATGGCTTTACACACACACACACACACACACCCAGACTCAAGAGGATTTTCTCCTAAACACTGAGCAAGACAAACACCCAGGTAGGCTTAATGACTGTGTATCTGTCTACAGCAGAGTCTGTTCACACCTCAGCTGATTGTGGCAACTCCAACCTCAGAGGCATTACTCCAATCAGAGGTGTTAAGAAAAACACACAAATTTAAATCAAACACATGATGAAACACACGAGGCATCCTGCTCGCCGCGACCACATGATGCAACCGTGACCAACAGTTACAGTACACAGAGTGCCTGGTGAATTAATTTGATAGTTTTTTTCTTCATAACTTTGGACTTCTGAGAGTCTGTTAAGAATTCAAAACTGTGACTTGTTTTCACCAAGCAGAGTCAAGGTTCATCCAAGCAGAAATCCTCTAACTTTATTACCTTGTAGCAGTAACTTCATGCTTTGATGGCTCATTAAGGTGTTCATTAAGGTTCAACAACACATGCAGATGTTAAATAATATCTTTAAGCAAATAAGGGCATTTCAAGTGTTGCCCCCTGAATTTGGAAGAGACAAATCATCGATCAGAAACCCCCAAGTTGATGTGAGACTCTTCATATCAAGGAGTCTTTTTTTTTAAAGATAGTATGTATGATAGTACATGAAACACAGGCCTACAGGGTAATTTTGTGTAGCCACCTTGGGTAAACTTATTATCCACGATCAACATGGCAGTGATGGTCCTGGATCAACATAAATAAATTATCCAGGATCAACACAAGCACTGCAATCTTGAGGAAAAAAAAGAGGTTATTAAAAAAATGGGAAAATGTGATTATTCTAGGTCTTTGTGTGACTCACAATGGTAAACAATTCAGTATTAAAGGATAAGTATGGTGTATTTTTATATTATTTTTTATGTGTATTTGTTATTGTCAGCATGGCCTATGAAAAGGGCAAATGTATGGTTCAGCTAGCCACCACCGAAATTAATTTACATCATAAGTTAAACCTCCGGGGGGAAACTGCAAGGCTGCTGCTCATTTTAATGATGAATTATGTGACCAAAGCAAAATTAGGGCTATTTTATCATCCTTACCCTAAAGCTAGTGAGCAATATTCTAGCTAATTGGCGAGCTTACTTGTTGGCATAAGTGTGCGGATCGGGCTGCAGATATTTGTCTGAATCCGACCCGAACCTGACAGGCATTCTTCTGTAGTGTCTAACCCCAACCTGAGCCTGAGATTCTGCTTCTCCTCCATCACTGGGTTACATTTACCATCTAAAATAGCCTATATGTTGCCTTCAGTGTCGTCATGTAAACCCCAGCACTATACATGAAGTTGCCCAGGACAGACTTTAGGTCCATCATTTTTCACTAAAATAATGCCGACGTGACCGTACCCGACCCCGAAGATAATTTCTAAATTTTGATCTTATCCCGGTTTGACACTCTAGTTGGCATGGCCTACCTAGTTTGCAAACTAACTCTCCCACTCTGCAATGGCTTATATATCTACAGCTCTACGGACTACAAAGATTAAAAATGAATGACTTAAAGAAATCCAGTTAAGGACTGTGTTCAGGTTTAGTG
This sequence comes from Myripristis murdjan, assembly GCF_902150065.1. Lineage (NCBI taxonomy): Eukaryota > Metazoa > Chordata > Actinopteri > Holocentriformes > Holocentridae > Myripristis > Myripristis murdjan. The sequence goes on along the minus strand of NC_044000.1, from coordinate 29,869,444 downwards.
AGGATTTTGTACAATTGTACTAATTAGGAAAACTTAGTTATCCTCTGAAGAAGCACAAAGGGATTTTGAAAGAGGCACAGCAGCAGACCATTGATGACGTCAGAGCTCTGTGATTGGTTGATTGCAGTGTTGGTCCGGGAACGTGATGCTGGGATGGTGATCCAGGATCATGTCATACTTTGCTAAATCATGCTGTGTGCTGAAACTTTCAGGTCTGTTGCACTTAGGATGTGTCTGACTGTGCTGTGAGTTTCCCGTTGTTAACACAGACATCCCTGACTGTTAATCGCTGATGCTTTTCATAGGATTCTATGTAAAAACGGTTGTGGCAGTTTAAGAACGCTGTGTGTGTTTACAACCTATTTTAACCTGTCATTGTGTCTGGTGGAAAAAAAATAATAATTAAACAGTAAAAACAGGGGTAGTTGTCCGCTGGTGTGAGGGGAAGTGAGAGGGGCTGGTCTGTCATTACATTTATCCAATATTTAAAAAGGTTTAGTTATGATCAGTTGTAAAATATGAATTTTAAGCCTTCCCCTTTGTTTCATACAATATGACCTGTCAGTCAAAATATAGCACAGCACAGCTGGAGGCACTCTCCTGCCTCCAACACTGGCCTGAATCTGACTGTGTGTCTGGTAAAGTGGATGTGTCTTGGCCTTCAGGTTTCATCAGACAAAGAGAGAGGGTGGAGGGGGGTGGAGGTTGGGGTGCTGATGGTGCAGAATGCTGCAGTGCATGTTGGGGTTTGTAGTACACACACAAACAACCCCACACACACAAACATACACACTGTGCTTAACTGTCAAGTATACACAAAGGCAGCCTTTCTCTGAAATGCAGCACTATCACACAAGAAAAATCACACTGCCAGATACAAAGTGGACAAACTGACCACCACCCTCTCCAGGCAGCTCTCGGTGAAAAATCAAGTGATTCAACAGCCATCAAGCAGCAAGAAAACAGCCAAATAATGCCATCAGCGACACACTATCACTCCAGAAAAACAGTTAGGGAAAATCGTCTTATGTCATAAATCCAACATAGTATAAATTATTTAAATAAAATAAACAGTGACAATGGAAATCACTTTTCCTTACCTTTGGGAGTTGCTTCTCCTTGATTTTGTCATGGAAAACCGAGTTACAGGATTTAGTCTTCAAAAATCAAGTTCCCTCACGAGCTCTGAAATCATGGCTGTCAAAGACGTTCAGAGAGACACTGGGCCTCAGTTCATTCTTAATCCATTTCATTTCCTATATTTACCTCTCTGCCTCATAATTAGTAACAGGCAACGTGAGAAAAAAAAAAAATCAGAGCCGTAAAAATATTGAGAAACATTGTAATAGATTTGTGTAAATACTCCTTTTTGAAACGTCCTGTTCTAAATCCTGCAGACGAGGATGTCTCTGTGCATCTTTGGATATCCACCGTGTCCTAACAGTCAAACAGCCAACCTATGACCTAGGCCTGAAAATAAGTTGTCAGTAATTACAAAGAACAGGAGGTGCTTCAGTAGCTCACCTGGCAGAGCAGGTACCAAGGCTGGGTCTCTGCCACAGCAGCCTGGGTTTGAATCCGGACCCAGGCTCTTTGCTGCATGTCATACCCTTTTGCTCCCTTGCCTCTCTTTTCTCTCCCTACTGTCACTATCAAATAAAGCAGGAAAGGCAAAAAAAAAAAAAAAAAAGAAAGAAATTAGTGGTGGTTCAGCCTAATAATTGTCAAGGGGGAGCCTCCCTGTGTCACTGTAGTTCTCTCTAAGGGCTCTCGAGTCTGCACGTCAGGCCCATCTGGTGCTGGAGACTAAGAGTGACTTCAGTTTTGTTGTTCTTGAATACTTTACTCCAATGCACACAGTCCTTGCAAAGAGTTAAAAAAAAGTCTCTCTACAGTATTTCTACCTACCAAATTCAATGAATGTGCTGCACAGGGGCTGCCTTACAAGTTTGCAAACCATTTCCCTGACATATGAGGCACTGTCATATGTCTGTCCACACGAGCAGGGATCGATCCAGTCCTGTGTTTTTGACCATACTCAGCCTGGCTTGACCCTGTGTGGCTATGTATATTTGTTCATCTACTTTGCCCTCCTGACTAAGAAAAAAAAAAGCTAAGTTGATCTGTGTGTGACACGTCAAAGTTAAAGTCTATTTTGACGCTGCAGTTTCGACCCAGGGACTTCCTTTGCTCTCGTGCCCATTAGAGTGTGTGGTTTTGACCCTTTTGGCCATGCTTCTGGACACACAAGATCATTTCAACTATGTGTGGGTCTCAACAGCTCGTCCTCTCCTTAAAAAAAAAAAAAAAAATGAACCCGATGATGGTGAGTATATAATCCACTTGCCAGGTGTGGTTTCTGGAGGAGGTTTCATCTTCAGAAAGTGAGCTCTCTTACCATGCCCTCTGCAAAAGGCCCAAAACTTGTCAGTCTGATTCTGAAACGTTTAAAGCTCCTGTGATAAAACAGCCTATTATCTCGCGATGGTAATATTACTGGAGATACTTTGGTTGACTTTGACGTTACTGGGCTTGCTCGTCAACCGCTTTTCTACGGATGATGGTAGATCTGTGGATAGTCATTTGGCAGGTATTTGGAGATCAGAGGGAAAGTGACTTGTCTTTGTTGGCCATTGGTCCACATTTTGCAACCAAGCCAAGGAAGCCACGCCATCACGTTTTCTACAGATGAATGTGGCAAGGTTGGATTCAGCTCCATGCACCTGTAGAGGCCTTCTGCTGAATTATGGAGCTGTAAGAGAAATAATCAAGTCAAATATGATGACCAACCGTGACGTCAGTACTTTGCTTTTCCAGGTGAGTTTCGGCTACAGACTAGGGCCACTTTGTTGTGAACAGTAAGGCAGCTCACAGTTCAAAATTTGATTGATTTGCTGGGAACTGGAACAGTAAAGGGAGAGAGGGGTTAGCTGTTCCATGAAGCAGGGAAAGGAGGTGGCAACATCAACAAAAAGCACAGGATCAGAGTGCACAATAGAGCAGTCTCAACAGATATCCTTGCCAGAATGTATGCAACATCACTAGGTCTGGTGGCGCAAATGAAATCTTAAGTTAAACAGACCCACAGGCTTGTTTTCTGCCAGAATTAAAAAAGATTTCTATGAATGCAGTTAGTTTGTCCTACAAAGGAAGACTCACCTGCATTGAAGATTTCCATCACTGTGCCATTTTGACTGGACTCACCATGTGGTTGAGAGGCACACACACTGCTCACACCGGTCCACGAGGGGAAGCGTATCCACAAACTGGTTCCAGTGCACTGGCCCGAGACCTGCAGATGGTCACCATGTCTCTTGATGTCATGGTGGTGTATGGCAGCTGCAAATACTGAGAGCCGAGGCCCTCAGTACTGCCATCACTGTTTTAGTGCTGTTTTAGTGCAAAAACAAAACAAAGTTGTTTTGTTTTGTTTTGTTGTTTTGCTATTAAGTTATTTTGTAATTAAGTCTAATTAGTCCCTTATACTATTATACAAATCACATGAAAATCACTACATGGGACCCTTGTACCTTCACAAATCAATTTAATCAATGTCTGCAGAATGTCTGACTGTAAATGGTACTGTACCCAGACACTGAAAATTGACTCTGCCCAATGCTAATGAATGAATGAATGAATGAATGAATGAATAACTTGCTTCATACATTGAAGTAGTAAAATTTCTTAGTTCTATCTAAAAAACTGTTTTTTTGTTGTTGTTGTTTTTATGATTTGAGTGATGCCCTTATGGAAAGCATTGTAGTCAAAAGAAAATAGAGCAATTTTAAATGTTAGTCTTTAGCACAGGCAGCATTCAGTTTTATTGAAAAATAAATATATAAATAAATCACAGACATTTCTATGTAATCTTAACAAAATATGCAAATTCTCAGCATTGTATCTTATTTACTCTTAACAAGTTACCTGGACTTACCAATTTATACTTGAGAGTTATTTACTTACCTATATTATTTACTTATAGTTAAAAGCCCATTCTCACTAACTTAGACTTACTTGCCTACTTACATCTATAAACTGATTTATTTACTTAGATGGCCTTACTTATTTACATACTTACATTGACAGGTAGGTTATTTATTTACTTACACTTATTTACTTATGCTTAATTATTTGCTCACAGGTCAGTCTCATTGATGAGTAGACTATAGTGTTTTCAGTTTTAGTTTCCGTAACAGGTGGCTTCCTGTTCCATCACTATTCCAGCAGCACCTGGAACTCAGTGAGCTCTTTAGAACCAGACGCTCTGTCACTGATGTTGGTAAAGGCAGGCTGCATGGCTGCTGCTGGGTTTTATACACCTGTGGCAACGGGACTAAATGAAACACCTGAATTCACTGATTAAGAGCTGTGGTCCAGTTCTCGTGTCCATGTATTTCCTTTTATGTTACAATAAATATTACAACTTTGCTTGAACTTATGTGTCTGTCTCCCCTCCCTGTCACAGTCTGACAGGGTAATCATGACAGCTCCAATCATAACAGGCCTCCCATAAACGCCTAAAAAAAACAGTTTATACTCATTTATTCAGAATAAGAATCTTTCTGATCAGGATGACTGGAGTCGGTAATTTGGTTTGTTTAAGTAACTTCAGACTAATTTATAGTTGCAGAAAACTGAAATTTGGGATTTTTTGACATGCCAGAGGTAAATACTGTTTATTATATATTTATTTTTATATATTCATTTACTGTGGGGTGATAAAAATGTTTTGAACTTGAGTAAATACCACCAGATGAGTGGGGTCTGTCCAGAGCAGTGCCGGCTCCTTGCTGTCTAACACTGTCAGTCAGATAGTAGCATTAAACTCCAGGATTTTTGGAGTTGAATCCTAACTTGATCTCCACAGTTGAGAGTTGCTGGTTGACAGCGTAGCATCTATATTTAATGCTTGAATGGGCCAGGCCTGATGCCAGAACCCAGTGACTTTGCGTCACCTTAAATAGAGCGGGTGTATGAATAAATAGAACTGCTCAAAATAGAAAATGGAGGAGTATGGACAGCCTTTTTGATTTTTTTTTTTATTAGCATTTTTTCAAACTTTGTTTTATTACTGTTCTAAGACTTTTCTGTAAAGCACCCCGAGCTGCTTCTCTGCATGAAAACAACCTTAATATTGTTTTTTAATAATACACAAAGTGTTTAAAGTGTTAATTGGTTACTTTTAATGTAGGCTATATGTTTGCAGGCAGCCTGTTACGACTCATCCAAGGTTTTTCAGCCAGAATCATTTATGGAACATGTTAATATATTCAAGCTCATTCAAGCTCAGTTATTGTTAAGCTTTTAAGCCAACAACAACGGGACTTATGAGTCTGATTTAATGCAGCAAATTAAAAAATCAGACTGAGGTTCTTTTGCAAACTTTCTAATGGGTGAAATCATGCCTGTTCCTCTTCGGGCTGTGCTAGAGATACAAGCTGCAGCGTGTGGTGTCTGCAAACTGAAACAATCATGGGCTCAACTTTGCCTCGACACGATTTGAGTCATCGGATGGGAGTCGACCCCCGACTCCATCAATACAGCCGGGATAGGAACCAGTGTGACCGCCTGATCCGCAATCCCTCTGCCCTTTTCAGGTTCCCACAGCTCCAAATGAGCCTCTACGGAGACTACTGCCTGTTTTACCTTGGCTATATTAAGCATCCGAAAAAACCTGCTTGCAATATACCAGGCAATGTTGGCAGTGTCCAGTGTCAAGCAAATTGCAACAGGACAAGTGGTTTTTACCATGTGGGTTGGTACATGATGTGTTCCCGCTGCGTGTCAGACGCCATAACTTGACATCTTGAGAACTGGCCGAGCACCAGCAGATTTTTGTTTTTCTGCAAGGTAGAAATGGCTGTGTCCCAGCAAAAACATGATAATATAACTGACATTTCCTGGAAATTTCTAAAGTGCTCAGTAATGGGAGTGACCTCATCTGCTGAGCAGGAGCACTCCTTGGCTGGGTAGCTAGCCTCGTAATTTCAGTGTTTCTGAGGAAAACTTTAGTGTGTTGTTGTTATGGCTGACTGTAGAAGGCAACACGCACACCACTTGCATCGTCTCTTGTACCCTGAGGTTCCTGCACACACTTTTTCACCTGTACTTTGATTTATTTCTGGGAGTTAGTCTATGTTTTGGTTACAAGAACACAGAGTTTAAGTACTATCCATGATTGTAAGTTCTGTTCATAAGAGCAAACTCTGTAAAACTGAGTTTGTGTCTAGGATTGAAGATAGATCTATGGAGCAGCACATGGTTATCAGTCTAAGAAAGACTTTGGTCAATATTCTTTTTTTATTTGTTGTTTAACCATACAAAAATTATGGATCTGTCCAGAAAGTTGACCTGGGGGGATTTTAAGCCCAAGAACTTAAGTGTAACTGGCTGGAGAACAGGGATATGCTAAATTTCTTCAGCTGATTAGTAAATCTTCTTAATGAAGTCTTCAGGAATTAAATTTAGAATCAGATACATTGGTTGTGTTCTTTCCCAAATTGTGAACTAACTGCCTTACCAAGTAGCTACAAAGAACAAACATGCCCCAATCTGAAAATATGGTGTCTTGATAGCATATAATTACAGTGTCCTGAGAGACAGGCAACTTGCAGCAAGAGGTAATGAAGAGCAGATGCTGTATGACTTACTAACATCCTGTTTCTGCATGCATGCAAAGTCATTGTTCAGAAATGCAATTAAGTTTGAATCATAAAGGGAAATTACAGACTGTGTAAGCGGCGGCTGCAGGTATTTTTACAATCCCAGGATGGCAGCAGCGGCTTAAAAACCAACCTCAGCACCAACCTCTCCGCCACTAGAGGTCGCTCTTTCCCTCTGCACGGACCTGTCACATGATGCTGACATGACAGCCATGTGTTTGTTTACGTGGGGCTTTTTTCAAGCAGCACATCTCCAACACAGTGACTCTCAGTGTGTGTGTGTGTGTGTGTGTGTGTGTGTGTGATGCTCCACAATAACACACCCCAGCGTACACTGCACTTACCTCAGGTCTGAACAAGCCAGCTGAAGGCAGCATCTCCAGCTTTTCTAACTGATAATTTACAGTCTATGAGGGAACTTAAATACCGTGCCGAAGAAAGTGCACCCAGGGTTTTGGTTTGGTATCCACATTTTGACTGAATTAAAGTTTGCATTTTTTTTTTTTTTTTTTTTTTAATTTGAATCATCACTGATTTTGTTTGGTGTGCTTCTTTCTTTCTTTTCCTTTTTTTTTTTTTTTTTTTTTTTTTTTTAATTAAATGTTCTTGTGTCAGTGTCATAACAGTTATATGGAGGTACCCCTAGGGGAGCATTGGAGTACTGCAGGTGGTACTTTTTTTTTTTTTTTTTTTTTTTTTTTAATGTTTATGCTTTAATAAGTTCAATAAAAAAAAATGCAAATGTATGTTTGATAAACTGAGATGTTATATTCAGTCTTCCCTCTGGATTTCCCAAAGGTGTTAAATGTCTGTTTGTGGTTTAAATCTGCTGCCGTGGTTGTTGAGCAAAGATGTTTGTTCACTATGACTGGGAAGCCAGACAAAAAACAAACAAACAAACAAACAAACAAACAAACAAAAAAAAAAAACATTATGAAAATGGGTTTTTGATTGAACTGTATCAAAGAAAGATGTGAAAAAGAAGCAAAAACAGAGCCAACAAAATATCGGCTGCATCAGGTTGTTGTTTCAGACAAGTTGGGTTGGACCTGTTGTTATTATTTTTTTAACTGGTCAGGGGCTACTTGACTAAAAAAAATATTTCAAAGGGGATACATTATTGAAAAAAAAAGTTTGAGACCCACTGTTATACAGGATTAAACCACCTGTGATACATAGTATGTTGGAGGAAAAAATCTTCAAATGTCAATAATAGCCTGAAATAGACAACTTTTCACTTGTGTGTGTATGGGCTACAGCATTTAGTCATTTCTGATGTACTGTACTAGTCATAACCACAAACATAGAAAAAACCCCCACTGAGGTTCATACACACACACACACACACACACACACACACACACACACACACACACACACACACACACACATGCTCACACCTCTCCCGAGCCTGTGTGGCTGTTTGAGCCAACATGTCTGGAGCTGCTGCGGCACATTCCTGCGTCTGCCTGTGTGACTCCTGCTGCCGCTGTAATTGCAAGAAGCTTCTTCGCCTCCGGCTCTGTTTAATGGGCAGAAGACACAGCAGGCAGAGCAGAGCTGTTTCTGTCCGGCTCTCACACACATCTGCTGGGAGAGTCCTGTTGGGATGGCTGGGAGTCGTGGTGCAGATGACCAAACAAGTATACAGTACAAAATGTGATATTTTGTAGGGCTGCTGTTAGACGGAAGCTTGGCATCTCCAGAAAGTTCACCAGCACTGAAATGCATGTGTAGAAATATCTGTAATGTGATTGCCTGTCTGGCAGACTTAACCTTGACATTACCTCCACACTTTGTGAAGCTGTGTGTCGGCTGGTTCCATGGGCTCCACATTTCAGTTTTGGTGAATGCACCTTTAGTTTACAGTTGCACTGGGCACTTTTCAGCCGTCTGAGATTCCACAGATTCATGCAAAGTCTTGGCGAGGACTGCCTGCTTCTGTGAAAAGGGTACAAAAACAAACTTTGTGAAGAATGAACTTTAAAGAAACCAGGTAGTTTAGATAATTCTTTGGTGAAGATTAAACCAATAAAAATCTAGACCCTAAACAAGAAAAAAATCAACATATCAGCTTTTTCCATAAACAATAACACAGCTACAGATAAACTGGCAACTATTTTACCTCCTGCTGAAGAACAATGGCAAATTATATCCATCAATCCGCAAAAAGTACAAATTTGGGGTGAATATATACAGTTTGCCTGTGCTCTCTAACAGAAAACTGCTCCCAACAAAATTCTTCACTCCCACAGGTCATGGAGGGCTCATGTCAGGTACACAAAAGATCTGTCACTGTCGACTCTTTCACAACCAAACTTTTGGCGGCTGGAGCTCCACATTCAAATACCCATCAGACCCCATTATTTTGCAGTGCCAGTACACAGGGAGGAGGACTGAAGCAGACTGTAAAAGTCACGACAAATAACACAGAAACTATACGGATGGACAAAGGGTGAGAGGAAAAATATCATTTGGTGAAGTCTTGGTGAACTCATGCAATTTGCCCAAACTGAATTGGGGTATCAGGAATAGACACTTTTTTTTGACATGATGTGGAACAAGTTGTAAGTTGCCATGAAAAAAAATTGCCATCAGTAGCTACTTTAGCATTATACTAGTTGACATGTGATGTGCTTCTAGTTCTAATTTGACAGAAAATATATGTTTAAAAATATATGACATCAGTAACACATGTAATGGATCCTCCCTGAGATCCTTCCAATGTCATGTTTTAATATATGTAAAGGACAAAATTATTGGCAAACAGGATCGAGGAACCCTACTCTTTTTTTTTGCCAGAGACAAAAAAAAAGTCCCAACTACTTTGGTGGTATGTTTGCCCCCTTTTGAAACTGTCCTCCCAAGGGTCATGTCTAAAACTCAGTTTACTTTAATTACACCATAACACTGAAACCCAGTTGGTCTGATGTATGTCAAAACATGATTTACCCTTGGCCTGGGGAGCCAACACCGCTTCTCTTTATCAGTCATCATAAAATGACACAGCCGCATGTCAGACATTCCTGCAGTCACACTCTCATATTCAGCTGCTTAACCCAACAGTGATATCTAAGCTGAACGAGTGCATCAAGTACACACTTGAGACAACAAAAAAAGTGTGGTCTTTCTGCCTTGGTAACCATAGCTGGCACGGAGGAGGAGGAAGTTGTCTGCAACTCCTCAAGTTGCAGGGTTCTATATCTGTGATATATGATTAAAATGTCAAAAGAGGCAGGATTAAAGCAATTGCCTGCTATTTTATTCCTAACATGGCACTTTAAGTCTCAGGTTGCTGAGATGTAAAAGTAATTGCATGTCCCAGACTGATGTAAGCCAGAGCACAAAGTGCAGTATGTAGACTTTAGAATAATTTTGCATTTCTTTGAGGTTTTTTTTCCCCCCACCATCTAACGAGTTACAGAACACTCTCTGTTCATTGTTGTCTGGTGTTTGTCTCATCCTCATTTGATCACACAAAGTCAGTAAATAAGTTCATATTTTAAAGCAGAAGAAGAGGAGCTTGATCTGGGTATGATTTGATTCATATCAGTGACTAAATGAAGTGTAATTTTGCACAAATTGATGAACTGGGTCAAGTGTCATCATCCCTCACATGATGCAAAGGTATTGTTGCTCAAGACTGTGAGCTGACAAGCAGTCAAAGGTAAAATTATTGATGAAGAAATATAGTTATGCTCTCCCCCACACCTCCCACCATTTAATGTTAGTCATCATCCCCTCCACCCCATCTGTCCTCACCACAACTCTCTTCCAGTAAAAACTAGGAGGCCGAGCGTGTTGCGACCCGTGGACAGAGTAAACTTGGTGTTCATGTTTCACTGGGCAGGAGGGCAGCGAGCTGAGGGAGCGGAGTCGCTGTGACAGTCTGACGGCTTGGCTGAGGATCAGTGTGTTTTATTCATGCCAGGGGGGAGTCTCCAGAAAGAGAGGCGCATGCACACACACACACACACACACACACACACACACACACACACACACACTCCGTCCATCACCTCAGCCTCAAATGGGAGCTGACTGTCTCTCTGAGGGAATCGTACCACTTTCTCTGACCTTGTCTTCCTCTGCAAAGACAAGGAGCCCATTTTAAAATGAAATAATAACCTTCTAGAAAGCTTTATCGGTTTCTTTCGTCATTATCAAACACTCACATAGAGTTTGACTGTAGACGGGACAGTGCCCACCTGCATTAAACACATTGCTACTGTTTAGAGATTGATGATTTACACTGTGTTCCTGGTGCTGTGTCATTGTTTGATGCCACATTTTGGTTATTTTGCAGCCAACAGATTGTTGCACGGCTGAAATGGTGTTTAATTTAACAGCAAAACAAATTGAAAAAGTCTCAAACAGTAATGTTAGCTGTCAGATTGCAATGTCAACCCCTACAAATAAAAGAGCAAGGGCTTCTTTTTAGATGCACCATTTTGCAGCAGTGATAAGTAAACATACAGGGAAAAATCCTGCATAGAAGAAGGAGAGCACCTGTCTTTTTCCCCATTAAACTCCACTGTAGCTGCAGCTGCTCTCTGTGTGCAACAAAAACAACAGCAGAGATGCAAAGCACATCACCAAGCCCCGTTTTTAAATGGTGTAAATGTTTAAGGGAGGAATTTTCACTCAAAGAAAGAATTCATGACATTTTCATAGACATGTTGTCAGGTTTCTTATTTGTTTGGAATGAACAGTAGAGGTGAGTAGTCAGCATGGGCAGTGATGGCTCAGCAGACAAAATAAAAGCACAACACTTACAGTAACTCAAACTTTATCAGGCAAAAATCCAAGGAGGAAGATGTCGACGTTGTTGTGATCTCTGGGAAGTGAGGTGCCAAAAAAAAAAAAAAAAAAAAAAACACTTTCAGCACCAAAGATGGAGACAAAATTTAAAAACAAGAAGATCAGACAGATTTTCATTTTAAATATTGGATTTGTTTCAAAGATGCCACTTTAGACTCCTCCATTGATGTGTTGGTTTCCTCTCTTTCAGGCTGGAGACATTTGATTAAAATGGCAGCCTGCCCTCAAAGCCATTACCTTTGAATGGCTCACCTGACGGCTCCTGTGTCCCTAATGTGTTGCCATTAAAGGTAAGCTGGTCCAGAGGAACCTACTATTATCTGATCTCTATTCCTTTGTAAGGATCTTGCCCTGTTCTTAACCCTCCCACCCACAAAAAGAGAAGGAAACGGCGAGGGAAAAAGCTCCCACCTCAAAGTCACAGGACCTCAATGAGAAGTGACAGGTAATGGAAGTGGAACTAAAGCTAATCACCTCCTCTCAAGCAGTTCAAAGCCAGAGGACGGTCCGAGGGAAAAAAAAAAGATTATAATTTTGGTTTGGCCACAGGAAGCCACAAAATAAAAAGCCTGAACTCAGTGGATAACAAGTACCGTTCCTTCTCTGCTTATCATCTCTGATTACCTGTCTTAGATTAACTGTACATAAGCCAGTTTTTACATGATATCTTCGAGCCACTCAAGGCATTTGTGACATGTTCCAGTTTCCTCCAGTTTCTTTATTTCTTCAGGTTTAGGCAAAACAGTTTGAGTGCAAACTATTAGGGTCAAAAGTATACGGGCACGGTTCATTTATTGCAAAAAACACAGCTATAAAAGTATGTAGATATTTCAAAAAAACAAACAAACAAAAAAAAAAAAAACACATTTTATACAGGACAGTAGTCACATAACTAATGCGAGAAATGAGTCATGTTCCATTATTTACGAGAGGACGCTGTCCAACAAGCTGATCAATGAGTCGGAGGCCAAGATGTCAAGAACACAACTATGAAGTGGACTTGTGCTGCACTTCAGATGCCTTGAACCCATCCTCGGGGGATGGGACCGCCTGCTTGGACATGACAGCTGGCGTGTAAGAGAGGAATCTTTATCTGGGTTATCAGCAGATGAAGTTCACTTGGTGACTTCTAAAAAAGATGGATGACAGTCATAAAGTTTGGGCAAGAGTCAGCAAGGACTGCCCGCGTCTGTGAAAAGGGGAACAAAAAACGAATCTTATGAAGAATGACCCTTGAAGCAACCAGATAGTTGAGGTGAGGTTTCTCGTCCGTCCATCGGTGCGGTTGGATTGGTATTCTTTTGTGAAAGTCAAACCAATAAAAATCTAGGCATCTGGCATGAGAAAAAACTCAATATATCAGCTTTTTTCAGAGACAATAACACAATTACCCCACAAAATCCACTGTCTTCAGGGGGTAAGTCAACAACTGTTTTAGTTTGTGCTGAAGAACACTGGTACGTTTATCCATCCATCTGCAAAAAGTAAAAATGTGGGGTGGATAGATATGGTTTGCTGGTGCTCTTTGACAAAAAATAGGTCCCAACAAAATTCTTCACTCCCACAGGCCACGGAGGGATTATGTCGGGTATCCTTAAGGTCTGTCACTCTTGACTTTTTTCACACTGAAACTTTTGATGGTTGGAGCTCCACATTCGAATACCCATCAGACCCCATTATTTTGGCGTGCCAGCACACAGGGCAAACTGCAGCAAACTGTAAACCATGATGAATAACACAGAAACTATGAGGATGAATAGTCTAGAAAAATATCTTTTGATGAAATTTGAGTGATATCTTCTTTGAAAAAAAAAAAAAAAAAAAAAAATCTCAACAACGTGCTTTAGTGTTCCTGGGTATTACTGGCATCATGCTGTGATTGAGAGTCAAGAATCTGAGCACTTTCTTGCTGTTTTTTCAATGTATATATATAGGGTTCTTTGTGCATAAAAGAGCAGTCAGCCTGTAAGCAGCTCCTATACTTTAAGAAAACTCATGTTTTCTTGTCCAGTGAAAAGAGGGGCCTTATTTGCCTCATGCCCTCCTACACTCTGAAACAAGGCTAATGCTTTGAAGTGGGAATGGTAGCTGGCCCATCAAAACCAGCGGGGTATGGCAATTATAAACCACCCCTACTGGGCTGGAGGGACTTTGAGATCACTCTTACACGCCATTTCCTGACTGAACCCTTGTCAAAAAAATTCAGCCTTGCCCTGAAACTTCCTCCGTCTACTTTGTGGATGCTGTAAGCTAAAGTTGACCTGGTTGTAAATGATTTGAAACAGCAGGTTGCCGCTATTAATTTAGCATGTGTTTCTAAAGACAGGAGGCCGTCTCTGTCACAGGGAGTGCTTTCTGGGTAACACTGCTCCTAATTTCCCCACGTTTTAATGGGATTTCCTGCCACCCAAATTAATCAAGGTGTTGTGGGAGCAAAAGCTACAACTATTTTAACCCAGCAAAATGTTTTCATGTTAAACAGATGCGGCTCTCTCTCTTTTTAACACTCACCCAGAGACAGTGGAGAGATGTGAGAGGTGTGATGAAAAGAAAAAGGGGAAATGAGGAATAAGCCTTGAGAAACTGTGTAAATGAGAATACAATTTTTTTTTTTTTTTTTTAAAAAAGAAGATGACAAAGGTGATGTAAAAAAAAAAAAGACGATGTCAAACTTCTTAAATGTTTTTTTTTTCATCAAATTAGAAATTTGGTGCTGGACCTATTTTGTCACTAAATGCTATGCTACCCTTCCACTAAAAAGGGAAAGTAACAAATTTCAAATTTCTTGCACATTTCTTAACATTAAGACACAGTGACAGAAGATTTCTTTGAGGTATGTGGATGTAAAAAAAAAAAAAAAAAAAAAAACACCCAAAAACGAACTAACAACTAACAAACAGAAAGAATCTAACATGGAAATGCACTTTGGCAAAAAAAGAAAAACCCAAAAGAAGCCAAATGATGTAAGCAGCACTGACATTTATTACATTAGCTGCCCCAGTGATTAAAAAAACGGGCAAAATCTTCATCTTCTAGCTCTCCATCATCCCCTCAAAACAAACGGTATGCACGTGGCGACGGAAATGCTCAGGTGGCAGAACTGGAGCCCATATATTCTCCATTACATTTTCTGCTCTAGTTCCACCTCTCCCCCGCAGGGCACAAACAACCCTGGCAACAAGCGGCGGTGTCGAAAGGGGACTGGATAGTTGCCGCTGTGACTCCATAGCGAATGGCTCATCCGATTGGCCGACCAACTACGCCCAATAAAATGTAGTGCGACTCGAGCTCATGAACGAAATTCTCCACATTCTGCAAACCTTCAAAGGCGCTTCATCCTGATGTGCAGGGGGGCTCCTCTTCCTGCTGCGCTCGCCTTATCATGCTAAAAGGATAACCCGGCTAAATAAACCCCAAGCACCTACACTTAAACCTGTTGACCCACTGTCCTCTGTTGACCCGCTGACCCAACACGCTGAAATGGCTTGGAGTGAACTGCTGTCACCTCTGTGCTGTGCATTTTATTTTTTAATTTTCACTCCCTGGGTTTATGTTTTTTAAACGCCTACCTTCCTCTTTGAGCCTGTCTCTCTCTCC
The DNA here is from genome assembly GCF_902150065.1 of Myripristis murdjan. NCBI lineage: Eukaryota > Metazoa > Chordata > Actinopteri > Holocentriformes > Holocentridae > Myripristis > Myripristis murdjan. Next base: position 29,854,364 of record NC_044000.1, on the reverse strand, counting down.
AGAACATAGGAGAACCAGTATGTTGCATTCTTTGTGATGCCTGGATGTAAGCCACACTTTCTCTCTCTCTCTTTTCATTTCCGTGCCTCAGAGACTCACAATGTGGCTTGGTTGGGGCGCTACCAGCTTACTGGAGGAGTAAGCATGATAGCTCTTTGATCACTGAGAGAGAGAGAGAGAGGAAGAGAGAGAAAGAGAGAGAGAGAGAGACAGAGAGAGAGAGGCCCCCTGCACTCCCATTGGACTTCCAACACATCAGAAAGAAAGAAGCTCTCTCCGAGTCGCACTGGTGAGGAGAAAAAAAGTGTTGCACGCAGTCCATCACAGCTGGACATGAGCACGGGGTAGAGGAAAACAGAGAGCGATGAATCTGGCATGCAGTGCAGCCAGCTTTGGTTGCCGCAGCCTGGGAGTGCAGTGTGTCACTCTCCGGGTCGTGTGGGGATTCCCTTCCTGGCAGGTAGGACCCCATTCCATCATCACCACCGCTGACATGTCACTTCTTAGCAGCAGGCAGTCCAGTCAAAGTGTTTCCCCTAGAATTATTTTAGTGGTGGGAGGTAAAGTAACTTACACACATAAATGTGAGGCTGTTGACTTAATTTATTTATCCACATTTTGTAAGCCTATTTGTTATTTCAAACTTATAAGTGACAGTACAATATATTTATGGGGTGACAGGTGGATGGGTGGGGTGGCTGCCTTGCTCCACCTTGTTCAAATGAAAAAGAGAAACAATTGTTCTACCTACCTAAAAACACTTATACTGATTGAACTGTAGGCACTGCTATACTGGAATTTGTAAAAACGAAGAACTAGCATACAGGTCCAAGTCTAAAACACTGGATCCACTCATCCTGTTAAGGCTCATCATACGTATGTGTTGAAGCTGCACTTGCCAATTTTGCATTTTTGGCAGAATTAAAAAGCAGGAACTTAGTAAGTTTGAATTTAGTGACCACAAAAATTCAGAGAAATTATGTAATATAACATCAATGAACTACCTTCTTCTAAATGATTTCTATATAGGATTAAAATAATAATTTGCAAGTAAGTCCAATTAAAGTCATAAGTTGCATTATTATTATAATATCAAAAATGCTTTACTTTAGCTACTTTGAATCACCTGATCATCACAGTATGGAATCAACTTATATCCAGCTCAGGAAAGCTTGTATGTTTGCTGTATTAAAAATTTGGTTACTGATAGCTTTTCCTTAGAAAACATTTACATTACATTTGTTTGGAATAAACATTTGAACAGCTGGGTGACTGTCATGAGCAGTGAAAGGTACCACAGTATTAACATGCAAAAAAGAGCGCCACCTACAGAAACTCTACTGAAAGAAATGGCATCAAATATGGAGACAAAAATACACAGCAATGACACCAATGCACCGTAACAAAGGTAGCAACAAAAATAATTTGAACTATTCAAATTAAAAATGAAAACTAGGATGTTGCAGATTGCTACCATAAGTAAGCTGGCTGCGAAGGACTTGCGTGACTGGCAATGGCACAGACCAGGAAATGAACCCCATAACTCAGCATTATGGCAGGAGAATTTATAGCGAAGTGTGTCTGGCCGGTCACGGCCTCAGAGTAGGAGCGTCATTAGAGCCTGACCTGGGTTACTGCTTTAATTGAAGCGGACCGAGAGGAGGTCTCAAGGCTTGGCTCTTGGACTGCACACTGTTTCTGCTTCAGTGATCAAAAGCTCTTTGAAATTACTGAAACTGCCTTACAGGTTCAAAGCATGACTGGTGCTTAGCAGAGCTGAATGTGACTGGTCTCCCACAAAACCCCGCCCCTACCTCTTTTATAGACAAGGGTTCATAAGTTGGCATAAAGCTTCTTTTTTTGTTGCTTACATGCCATGCAGAATATTCAAAGGAGTGCCGTGCGGTGCTTAAACAACAGAGAAGTGCTGTCCTATAGACAGTAAGTAGGCCGAGGAACAGCAAAGTCTGAAAGATTCATACTTTGGTGGCCCTGAGTGGCAGTGAGAAATAACTCATCTGTAAACTGCACAACTCTTGGACCTGAATGTCCTCTTCGTACCCCTTGTCCTAAGCATTCCCCTTTCATTTTAGATGTATTATGGTGCAATCAGATGAATAAGAAAGTTTGTTATGTTTCCAAAGATAGAAAACCCATCTAAATGCATCTGGTGGCAGAAGAAATTTCCTCCAACCGCACAAATATGTGTAGGTTAGAGTTCACCTTTGTTGAACTCTAACCTGAGATTTTCCACATGCAGCCATTAGAAACACTGTCTTTGATGGTCAAAAACAACGGACCTACCTGGTGCTGTATAATACAACACTCTCAGATTATAATATATATATAGACTACCACCACCACCAACACTAGCCAACATCTACTACAACTACTTGGTACTGCTACCACTGCAGCTTTACAAATGCTCTTGCCTGCCCACAGTACACATTTCATCCTAGGCTTCTTCAGACAGGCAATTCGACTTGTGCTGCATTCTGGTTTACATAACATGTTGGTGGAAATATGAATGAGAAAATGCTTTCTTTCTTTCTGTCTCAACCCTATGCCAACACATTAGGACACAGTGTGGTGAAAGTATGGATTCCAGAAATAGTAAAATGGAAAGAAGGTCCTCCTCGACTGAGCAAGAGTGGTTCCTTGGGGAGTCTTTCTTGGTTGATGAACTGGTAGGTATAGCAAGGCTGAACCTCGATGTGAGGATCCCAAGATTACCCTCAAGTTAATCCTGTATCTTTGTGCTTTATAGATTAGGGATGCCTGGATCAGTTTGCTTTGTCCATGTTTGTTTCCAATTTCAAATAAGGGGGAGGAGCATCGTGACAAATCTAATTAAGATCCCCGTAACTTCACTGAGCATGATGGGTTTAATTTTGCTGTACCTTTGCCATTCCAAGCTATCAGATGTCAACATCCATGACCATATACCCATAAAATCCTGTGTTTTGGGGAATTCCGTGTTGTTGGTTCAGATTATGTTCTCACCTTTGACAAATAACCCCACAGTTCTCTTGGACATGGACTGCAGGCGCTTTCACACCATTTGTTTAGTCCATTTGAAATTTACTCCGGTGCATTTGCCAAGTCCAAGTTGGTCTTTCTCCATGCAGTGACAGATGAACTCTGGAGTGATTTGTTCGTGGTGTGAACATAAACCCACCTTGATCCAGCCCAAGCATTGTATGTTTTAGGCTAAAGCAACTCCTGCTACCATATCTGCTGTGAATTATGGGCTGGAAGAACGGGAAGAAGCAAATTGGTAGCATTTGTGGCTAAAAGTTAGGAACAAAATGAATTGACTGACATGAAGAAACAAGGAAACACATTGCCTTCTTGGTATGTGGCCCTAATGATAATTGTAATAACAAATGGCAAACCTGCTGAGGGCGCTCCATGCCCATGCCTGATATGGCATTTGTCAAATGTATTTGAACAATAAAGAGAGATGATAAAACTATCCAGAAAGAAAACATTTCTCTCTCCTCTTGTGATATTTGTCTGACTTGACCAATGAGCAGCTTCCATATGGCTTTTGTTGATACATTTTGGTTTGTTTGAATTATTTGGCTATGTGAGACCAAACTGAAAGAAAAGGACAATGCAAAAAAGTATACATCAGTCGACTGATTTGAACTAAAGTAAACATACAATAGGTGTGAAAATGACCTGAGACTCACATTCACAGGGGACGATTATTTGGAACCACCTGAATTTCGATGGCGTTGTTCTCATCTAGCTAAACAAAACAAACTAAAGGAGTGAAGGGTCCAGGCTTTTATTATACGGCTCTAAACATGCTTTACGCCTCTCAAATGAAAATGCTATCCTTCTGTTTGTGGCCAGAAGAGAGCCTAATCGTGGTATTTAATATATGGCAAACCTAAAACAATATCTTGACCTTGGAATACAGGACGATGCTATTATACTTTGCGTTTTCTAAATTTCACTTTACGCCTTATCCAATTTATTTACTCTCTTGTAGGGTTCAATCTAATGTACATGCGCATTAGTCTCAAGCTCAAATTGGCCGTTTCCCTGTAGAATGCCATAGTTAATGGAGTGATTCATAGATGGTTCACTGAGGATGTTGAAAAACGATGCTATGGGTAACCTTCATGCAGCCACCTTCAAGCCTATTAGTTGATCTGGGACAATTTCATAAACATAAATTAGCACAATAAATCACGGTTTAAGTCAATGGAAGATGCTGACATGGCTGTCTTACATAGTGTGAATGCATAAACCAAGAGGTGAGCTCACTACCAGCCTATTGGTAGGTGTTACAGATTATCTACAGTAGATGCTGTACTTTGGTGAATTAGACTGTGTTTGATTAAAATCTGAAAAGTCTTGCAAACTCCACCACCGTATCTTTAAATAATTTACTTAAAAAATGGGTCGCCTGTTCATTGGCTGGGACTAAACTCCGGTCACCAAATCACCCCTGACCTATGTCCCACCCCCCAGATGCAAACCAACCAAGCGTAGTTTAGTAAATGTTGCCCTTGGATAAGCAATGTCTTTCTCCATAGACATGAATGCAGTTGAGGTGTTTTCAGTGATTTACGCTGTTGCCTTTGCAAAGAATCCAAAGTGAAATCTTGTGCCTGGAGTCCATGCAGCAGAGAGACCAGACAAATTGGATAAAATTTGCCTTCGTTTTTTTTTTTTAAAGCGTCCTCCCAGTTCAGTTAGAGACAGCGGTGGGATCTCCAAGGTGCACCTCAAGGTATTTGATGCCCCGTTTCTCCAGGTGAGCCTTGCAGGTAAGCTGAGCCTCTTTAGCCCATCATCTACTGCCAGAACCTCAGTTTTTTTTCTCAATTTCCTTTAGAAGAGGAGATCAGATCAAAACTTTTCAATGTCAACAAAAGAGTCAGCATTGCTTTGCTTTTGATCAGCACTATGGCATCATCAGCATAGGCTGAAAGCTTGATGGAGTTGCATCAAGAAAGTTGTGTTCTTATTTGTATAAAAGTGACCTTTACTTTGCCGTGGATCAAGCCCTGCTTTCCTTGCTGAGCCGTTTGTTGGACAGCTAATTTAGCCTAGCATAGCCACCTTCAGAGAGACGTATCATTAAAACTAAGACCCTGACATTGTTAGGTTCAGCTGAAGACGTTTCAGAAATTCTTTAGGGGGCCTCAATGAGGAATTGAGGATTTTTTTCTAATACAGTTCTCTTATCTTGTACTTTTGTGGCGAATACCTTCTGCACTTTTGGTATTCTCTCTTTGTATTTATACTAATATTGCTCTATGGAGTGAATGTATTAATTGCAGTGGGCTACACTGTTTATTCAACCGACCCTCCCAATTATCCAACTGGTATTTTTTTTCTCTAAGGATATAAAGTTGTTTGTTTTTTGCCTGTTTCACAGACCCTGATGAAGATGCACCATTTTAAAACGTTGCTTGCACCTAATAAATCTGTTTTGCTTATCTATTTGCTCCAGTGATTTTATTCTGGTTGTGTTCAAAACAATGAAACTGGTGCCTTATTTCCATAGCAGGTGCTTGCTAACCTATAGAGTCACACATGCAGCACAAACACCAAGACTGCTGACCTAAGACACATGTAAGATTTACAATGCAAATGTGGAGAAGGGAATGTCAGCCTAAAATCAGATGAGCCTACCTACACCACATGCTGCTACACCCACAAAGCCTGGCTCTACAAACGAGCATCTCTCTGGTGCTGTGTTCAAAATGAAGCCCTGTTAATAATGGATTGTCTGTTGCCTTGCCTTTATTACCAGCTGTTGTTCACCCTCTTGGTTTCTCAGCTCAGGGAGACACATTGTGGTGCCACTCACGTCTACTTAGTCGTCTGCCTCGGGAGCCTTTGGGAACGCAGAGAACTGCTTTATAAAACTTATGCTTCAGTATGAATGCCACACAAAGACATTTTGCAAGGTCTTCTGTCAAGACCCATTAAATCAAAATGCAGCCACGTGGCACATCCATCCAGTTACCAACTGGTTCATCATTACACCGTGATGACTTTAATATGGGTTGGTTTTTAATGATTTTGTCAAGGAGATTTCTATTTGATTTTCTCCATACCCTCTCCTTTAGATACCATTAATATTCTAGTTTTTATGGACACTTCGGCACAAGTCTGGGCTGTACAACAAATAGGCTTAAGGCTGATAAAAATTCCACAACTCGTTTTTAATGCATTTCAATGCCAAGTAATGCATTGTTATTTTTTAATTTATTTATTTATTGGGTGTGCAGGGTTACAACATTTCTACACAATTCACAACATCAGAAGTCTGTGTCAGTCATGAGGCTTAACCAGTCCAAATCATTTCATCTGTTGCTCAGAAAGAGAGGATTTTCTCTCTTTTCTGCCACAAGTCAAAAGACATAAAGAAAATCTTCCTAGCAATGCCAACTTAAATGTAAATAGAACAAAATAAGGCAGTGGGTGAGATGCCAGGATCATTCCTGGTAGTCTACACTGTAGTGCTGACATCTTCTGCATGGCAACCAGTGAACGCGCTGCTGACACAGTTAATTGTGATTGGTGGAGCTAAATGCCTCTAAAACAGGCCATGGTGAAACTAAACTCCACCGCAGCACTTGGCCTTTTCTGCCAGAGGTCAAAAAGAGAGGGGAGGGGTTCAGGGTCACTAATCACAAACATGCTTTTTACTGTTTTTCTTTGTGCCCCGGGCGGCAACACAGACAACAAATAATTAATTTGAACACTGATCCCCTGAGGATGTGTAAAAAAAACTACACGAGACTTCTGTCGTCTATAATGACAAGATATCTACAGTATGTGTTGGCTCTTTGCTTGTGCGGTGGCCAGGCGAGGCTCAACAGCAACACAAAGCATGATTACAACTGTCACTGATGTTTTCCAACACAGAATGCCATAATGCCGCGAGCAGAGTGATGGATGAGTGACCTTCAAAGTTGGATGGCTTTTAATGGAACCATATACAGAGATGCTCACTGTACTAGCACAATAGTAATCTATCAAAAATAGCTTTTGGGAGTGAAGAGCTCAACAAATCGTTACAAAGTTCAGAGGGCTTATAAAACATTTGATCTTCCAAGTGACACACTAAACAGATGCTATAATTATACACCTCTCTGGATTTAGGAGTGCTTGTCAGAGGTCTGACTGATACACTCTTTTGAAAACTGATGATGATACTTTTGTACTGAAGATTTTGATAGCCTTTATGGCAATAATAAATCGATATCACTCATTAATACGCTTGTAAATTCATGTGTATGTATCCACTTAAAATAATAGCAGCTAAAAATGTATGCTGCATTCATCACATATTTGGATGCATCTGTTTTCAGCTGTATTCATGGGCAAGTGCTGATAGAGCCCAGTCAAGTGTGTTAATAGGACCTTAATTGACGGGAATTCACTTAATAGCACTGACTCACAAGGCCATATTAGGCAAAGGAGGACATCCACATTCATAATTCAGTTACTTTGGCTGATTCAGAAATTGGGGTTAAGCAAAAAACAAACAAAAGAAAAAGAAATATACTCCCCCCCCCCCCCCCCCCCCCCCCCCCCCCAGCAGAAGCAGTGGCATTAGAGCCCCACAAAAAAGATGAAGACAAATGGAAGGAGATCACAGAGTGTTACATCTCGCCAGAGGACTGAGCAAGAAGTGAAAAGAAAGTGGTTTGATCTCAAACTTTTGACTCAAAAGCACGTCAGACCCAACTAAAGCAGCATAAAGGCCACGGGAGGTGGACCGGGAGCCACTGTCGGTGTCCTCTCCCAAACCTTTGACCACAGCGGTGCGGTCACGGGGGGGAACGTGTCTGCCTCTGGCAAACAGAGGCAGTGACATCACAGCCGATCCTGAACCCAGTCGAGCTCCTGGTAACCAGCTGACAGATCCCAAGGGAGCAGATCTTCTTCCCTTGTTGTTCTCTTTTCCTTCTGAGTCCAGATTATTTGTGATTGTGTAGTGTTTGTAGTGTAGTGTAGCCCTTCACCCAGCCTCCACTTACAGAATAAACATCATTCAGTCAGTATGTATAGCATCTACAACAAATTAAGTCCTGTAAAATGTTGTTTTTATTATGTTATAATTTGAAACAAAGCAATCATGCATTCTGCGTAGCCTATTTAGTGCTCAGTTTCATTAATAATGAAAGACGATGAACTATGAAGGTTACAGAGGCTTTGAGTTTGCAGTAAATTTGATTTTTACTCAGATGCAAGTGCACTTAGAGTCACTGTATCTTGATTCAGTGTGTCCCCAGAATCTCCCATTCTTGTCAGATTGGGAAACGTCTTCGAAAATGTATTTAGAGCGTGATAGGGCGCTAAAACTCTGACTAATGAAATCCTTTCAGCGGGTACCAGTTGTTTAGGTAGGGTGACACACACAGCCATGCATCTTCAAAAGAGGGAAAAAGTAATTTACTAAAAAAAAAAAAATAAATAAAATACTGAGAAATTAAATGAAAACATTACATTTGTGAAAAAACAAGCTTTCATTACAGGATTTCCAGAGTGTTGCCGATTGTACACTGCAAAAACTCAAAATCTTACCAAGATTATTTGTCTTATTTCAAGTCAAAAATGTCTTATTCCTAGTCAAAATATCTCATTACACTTAAAATAAGACATGATCACCTCAGAAGTAACTTGTTTTTAGACAATTGTCTCGTTTCAAGTGAAAATTTGCTTGAAACAAGTGAAAATTTGCTTGTTTCATTGGCAAAATTTGTTTCTTGTTTCTAGCTAATTTTCACTGATTTCAAGTGAATTTTCTCTTTTTCCACTGGCAAATTTTGCCAATGAAACAAACAAATTTTCACTTGTTTCAAGTGAATTTTCACTTGTAACAAAAGTAATTTCCCCCTGGGGATCAATAAAGTATTCTGATTCTGATTCTGAAACAAGTGAAAATTGTCTAAAAACAATTTACTTCTGAGGTGATCATGTCTTATTTTAAGTGTAATGAGATATTTTGACTAGAAATAAGGCCTTTTTGACTTGAAATAAGACAAATAATCTTGGTAAGATTTTGAGTTTTTGCAGTGTAACCGTGGTCATGGACGAACCTCCATCTTATCAGAGGTGCACACTGACTCTGTATCAGGTATCATAATCAAGGTCAATATTGGCCTGTTAGATCAGTAAACATATATATTTTTCCTGCCCTACTAGCCTCATTGGCTAAACCCTCATCCACTTTGGTAAAACCGCTGACTGCTTCATTAGCGATGGAAAAATCAGATGTTGTAAATGTGAGATCTTGCAGCTGTAACTAATAAAGCGCAAAGCGCTGGCAGGAGACAAACTGATGTCTAACCTTGTCTGGAACACTTCCTCCTCGCTTTACGGGATGTTGGACCTTAATGTGGACCTCTTAAAGTGCGATCACAGAAATCAAGGAGGAGAGCATCCCACAAGGTCGTGCAAAACAAGCGCACCATTCCTCACTGTCTTTCATGCTGTGAAAGTTACAGCGGTTAAATGGAAAAGCACTTTTCCATTAACGCTCCAGTGAACGTGGTGGTACCAATTCCCCGAGGAAGGATGTTCAGGCTGTGCTGCTGAGCGCTTAACATCTCCATCATGGCTCCTCGACTGTGGACCGGAGCGCTGTACAGTATGATCAAGCTCCGTTTGAGGCCTAACTTCATTTCCACCCCCATTCCTGGGACATGTGATCCCATTAATCATTCACTGCCTCACTGCTGTGGGAGGACTGGGGTTTAAAGGGTGCATGGCCAGGCGTTTGCTGCAGATTCGTGTCTTGATCGTCTGCTCGTGGTAACCCTGGCCGGAGTCATCATGGAGATAGAGCTGCCATTCATGTGGAAGCTTAAATCAGGGTAACAGCAGAGGTGAAGGAGGAGGTGATATTGATCCCATTTCCCAGCATGCTGTACTTTGTAGTGCTGCCATGAATGTGATAAGGCATTATGTTACTGCATGGGATCATTCAAAATGTTGTTAGGGAAGTCACACCATCTATATTCTTCACATGACCTGCTGTCTATACATAGATTTTGCAGCAGTGTAGCTGCTAAAGGATAGCCGCAGCAACATGCATGAAAACATGTTGACATGGACCCTAATATCCCACCGAGAATCAGAATAATAAAATTCCTGATATAACCACCTCAATTAGAGGAGACAGGCCAGATCAGAGGGGATCGAGTTGAAAGAGATGGTGTAAACATAATCTATTCTATGGGAAAACATTAGCAAAACACAACTGGTCTGTGGCGTACACGACTTTTTTGATGTAAAATTAAAATCTTTAAAGGATTGTTGAACGGCTCAATGTTGCTCAAACAAGTTGTTTGAAAAGACGAACGAAGCTGGAATCCCCCGAACGAACGACCAAATTGAAACTACTGGAAAAGTTTGAAGGCTGCCTCTTACAAGTCAAAACCCAGCCAGTTTTCATTTTTACAGTCTTACTGACGATCTGATGGGAGAGCGACCACTATCCAACATGACTTAGATTAGACACTTCAGGTGAAACCACTTTGCGCAGGTCAAAAAAGTTATATTCTGATTAAATGCTTTGGAACATGTAAACACACATCCTATCAGGTCACTATATTTAACGTCAGTGAAAACAAATTGGGTTGAAGAAATATCGCAACTGCAGCAAGTGTTTTCTTAATCAGTTTGATGTTGTGAAGATTAAGCTCAGTAGATTTTGTGCTATTCTCTAATTGTTTATCACACCCAAAAACATGGCAAGGTCCATACACAAACCTTCGTTTTCCGTTTCAGCCTGGCTCTCCCTCACTGTGACCGAGCTGATGAGATTTGCAGATTGCGGAGGTCAACGGTAACTCCATCTCTCCTGACCCATCTTGTAACTGGATAGAGCCGCTGGAATGGGCAGCTCATCATCTGCTCAGATGTTCATCTTTACGCTGCAAGGTCAACCAAGACACAAGGTGAAGCCAATGCCCTGTTTCAAACCAGAGCCACGGTGACCCAGACGAGGATTTATCATGTTTACCATCACTGCACACAAACACAGATAGGCATTTATCTTATGATTATAATTCTGTACTTCCGAATTGATTTTATCACCTTAATCCACTTTGGTAAATTCTTTGAGTGTATTACTTTACTTAAGACAGACAGAAAATTGCACACAAAGCTTTGCAATAAACTGGCTTGTAATAAGCTAATAATATGGTCATAATATGCATCATAATCATACTGCTGTATATGTCCAAGGAAGGTATTCTAACAAGGGGTGATGTAAATATAATTACATTGTCAATATATTGTATAAATAAGTGCAATCAAATACTTAATCAGCTTTATAATCACTCATATGTGACTAAAGGTGCTTATAGATCATTAGGTCATTAGGAACATGCTCTACAAACATGGAGTTCATAGTGTCACCATGTATTCTTTTAAATTTTAATCCCTGTTTTTGACTATCATACTGCAACATGCTGCGATTTTACCAGGTCTGGATGTTGACTCTGATTGAGCCAAATGACCTCACTGAAGCACTTAACTGGCAATGCAAAAAAAAAAAAAAAAAAAAAAAATCATATCACTTCTCAGCAATATCAAAGCCCCTCAGCCGTAATGTGGTGACCTCTCAGTTAAATTATATTGATAATCAATGTCACGTGGATGTCCATGGCGCCTCTCGGGTTACTACGGGTGTATGGAGTCATCGTATTATTTTCACTTCTTTCTCCAGAGCCCATATGCTCACGAGTGCCACACTCAAACCAAAGTCAAATTGCAATAGAATGGAGAGCATTTTTTCAACCTTTATTTAGCCAGGGAAGGTTTGCTGAGCGTGCACACACTTCATCAGCAATGTCCTGCCTCACTTTCATACAGTTGAGCACGCTGATACAGGGAGCTTCCCAGTGTAATCACTGTTTTAGTCCAAGAGAGCATCAATCAGTCATTTCCAACTTTTCTAAAAAAAAAAAAAAAAAAACAAAAAAAAAAAAACTTGACTTTCAACGTTTAATCTGACCAAAACAGCCATTTTGGAAGGGTATTTAAGATCCATTATCTCTTTTTCTTTATTGTAATCCTGGCCACAGCTTTGTGTTACAACACGCTCAGCTTTCTCTACCTATTTAAGAATTGTTTTTCTTTTCTTTTCTTTTTTTAGAACATCCATTGGCCTCCAATAGTTGCTGAATTAGTTCTTCCTGTCAAACACGGTGGTGGCACAGACACAGTACAACTTCCTGGATCTATTTCTGCCAACAATATGCAGCCAGCTTTGGCAAACTGGGCCACTTAAGTGACAGGTGCTCAACTGGCAACATCCCCTCAACAATAACAGTGACTGGAAGTGGCCTGGACAGTGTAAATAAAGCCTTCAGAGCAAAGCCTTTCTGTGTCACCAGGAAGCAAATGCATACTTGACCCAGAATGAATAACCTAACTAGTTCTCAGTTAATATTTGCGTATAAACCATCTTCACACTCACTTCATAAATTTCCTGCTTCCTACCGTGGTGTGTTGGAGTGGTTGAGACACAAAGTGGACGCTGTATTCAGATCAGCACTGAGATTGACGTTAAATTTGACATTCTTGTAAACCTTCTTTTGTTCTTTTGCTCCTTTTAAAAAAATGATTTCCATCCCTTTTATATTCTGACAATTAAAGATGTTTTAAAATAAGTTTTTCCGTAGACCTACCAGCCAAGCTCATTCACTACCTTTCAATTCAAAATGACAAAGACGTATAATTTGGTCAGTGACAACAATCACAATCACATGTTTCAAAGCTGCACCAAAACGTTAACTTGCAGGCAAAAACATTTCAGTTTTAAATGAATTTTTTTCAGCATTTCATATTAGTTTGTGTTTTTCAGGAATGCTGCAGGAGCCAAGACGGGGCAGGAGGAGCCTTTAAGTCTTGGTCTTTAAGTTTGCTGTCTGCACAGACACTGGATCCATCTGCAAAATGCAAATGCCTGGTGAAAAATAGTGATTTCTCTGGTTATGAACAGTACTGAGATGGTAAAAAGTCCTCATTTTGGTTTTTCACTGAAACTTCTACACATCTCTTTTCCGGCTTTTCCTGGCCCTTAGAAATGTTACCTCCCTGCACCGCAAAACATCCGATAACGTGTACAAGCAGCACGTTCAGATTTCCACAGCCCTAAATAGACCCTGGGACCTCCACATCAGGAATTCCTCTCTCCTCAGCCTTGAATACAAGATGAGACAAGGCTGCTGTGTTGCAGGTATACAACGCACATAATTTTCACCCTCACACACACATATTTATTTTAATTTATTTATTTATTACACATATACACTCTTATAACCAGACAATGTGTGCGCCCCTCCTACACTGTATTTCATGATGCACGCCCATGGTGAGAAAGACAAATAAGAATGGAATTGCATTTTATATTTTACATGTGTACAATGTACAGCAGGATGATAATCTGTAAACATACATGCACACATGTTTTACTGGTTTTATTTACGCACACACACACACACACACATGCACGTACACACACACGTACACATGCATACAGTCTCCTGCTTACAAAATCCGAGCCCTCCATTGGATTCCCCGGCTCTGTCGGACGACGAGACGTGGTTGCCTGGCAACCGGGTCTGCATGTGAGGTGGTGAGTGATGGGATCACAGTGCATTCGCTCCAGAGCCACGTGTTTGGCTGGAGAGAGAAGGGGAAAGAGATAGAGGGGAGCTGCTGGTGGTGGTGGTGGACCTCGGCCCAAGTGCACCAGCACAGAGGAGGATCTCCTGCACGAGACACCGCTCAGGCACACAAAGGGTGCACTGGCATTTAAGGTTATGTCAAGAGAGCGATGGAAGGAGGGAGGGAGGGAGGGAGAGAGAGAGAGAGAGCACATTAATCAACCAGAGAAGTATCTCGGATAATCATCAATTAGCAGAGAGTGAAGATACATCTTGTTACACTGGAGCAACCATCTGCTCTTGAGTGATAACAAGCAATGTCATCTTCATCCTCATTATGCCTGTGTGATTCAGCAAGCAGCCAAAATAATCACAAGAAGTTGCTGCAAATAGTGAAGAGAGAGGGTGCATGGTGAAAAGAGACAAAAATCTGCGTATTGCCTGAATGATAGCCTGAGTAAAATCTCGAGCTCTGTAGTATTACGTGCAGAAATGTAGCAGACTGAAGCCATGAGGCGGAAAAAATGTTTTAATAAATTAAATTCAACATTTTGTTGGCCTGCTGTCACTTATCTGCCATATTAACAAAATGTAGGATGAGATATAAATGTGGTAAAAGATATCCAATGCATCAATCATTTCATGTGCAGTAAGGGCCTGTTGCCAAGCTGTGGAGCAGTTGAGTTGCAAGTTTTGTGACAGCGTTATGCTAGCCAGCTGGTGGAAGGTGGAAGTGAGTTTAGTGAAGAATATAGTTCAGCTGATGGTGAGTGACATGTTGTTCTCATGTCAAGATCTCCCGAGGGAGTCGGGAACTTCAGTGGTGTTTCTCCCGGGTAATTTACGGTGTAAAAAACTATTATCTCTCATGGCTCTCTGCAGTCCGCACAGCTCTCACCATCACACTCTGAGCTACATGCTGGATTATAGGTGTGCAAAAATCACCCAGAGCATGCCATCTCATGGGACAATTCACCATCTGCCTTTCTCAGTAAAAGTAAACTGACATTACTTTTACTCGTCTGTGATGTTGGTGTTGTGAGAGATTAATCTCTGAATTATGAGAGTAAAATTGAAAATAAAATGAGAGTCAGAATTATGATTTAATCTCAGTGTTCTGACATAAATCTCAGAACTTGAATATATTTTTCACATGTGGCCTTAAATCTCTTCCATAAGAGGATGAATAAGAGAGACTGTTGTATACAGTGAGCCCAGTGTATTGTTATGCAAAAAAGAGCTGGGAATTGGAAAGAATTAAAGGGGTAATATAACTAAAAAAGAAAAGAGGGAACTCCTACTGTGTCCATTGCCAGGGAGACAACACACACACACACCACAGGACTATAGTTACCGCCCACAGTGCCCAGAGGGGGGTGGGGGGGCTGGATGGGGCAGTGAATGGAGCAAAGCATGTGGGAAACCCGATCATAGGCGACACCCACACAAAATACAGCAGCACAACAATGAGATTAGCAGGCAGCAGGGGGACGCTTACAGTGGAAGTCTTGGTTTCTGGGTACCAACATTTATTACAATCATATCCAAGGTTTTGAAGGTTTTTCCCTGATATTTTTTAAAGATTTTTTTTTTTTTTTTGTATTTCTGCTTTACATGACAGTCACAGTAGAGAGGGACAGGAAAGGCAGGGGGAGAGACGGGGGATGACATGCAGCAAATGGCCCGAGGTCGGACTTGAAGCCACGACCTCGCCGTGCCACGCACCCCCATCCCATGAACCACCAGGGTAACCCCAAATTTGCCAATTTTTACCTTCAGTTCCAGAGATGTGGGTCTATTTTTCAAATTTGGGGGAGGTTTGTTGTTCAATTGTTCATTTTTATTTAAAGTTTGACACATTTAAGCATGACCACACTCTTAACCTTAAGCCAATTGTTTTGGTCACCTAACCTTAACTGAGTTTGTTGTACTCAACTAAATTTAACCTTTAGCTAATCTTTGCATATGACAAATAGGGGGAAAGTGGTGTGTCCAATTCATGCTGCTGTTAATCCAATAAGCCATAATCCAATTTGTGGTGGAAGCATGTAATCTTCACATACTGTATTTTGAGTCCACAGCAGATAATCTGTGTTTCAGAGTTTGTGGGCATTTCACAAAACTTGATGAGCGGGTGAGGTTGGAGGGTGGGGGGGCGAGGCGGGGGGGGCAGCCCTGTAGAGCTGCCAGCTAATCAGAGCAGCGGCTCTTTCTGGCTGCTGGAGAATGACCTCAAAACGCCCTGCAGCTCTTTAGGTGGGAGAATAAATTACTAAGAGTAAGTGCTGCCTACTTTTCAAGCACGGCCAGATCCAGCTGGTACCTTCGGGCAGGTACGCATAAACCTTGTGTTTGCACACCTGGAAATCCTGTTCATTCAGAGATAAACATGTAGGCACATGCTGGGACGCAGCAGCTTATCCAGTGAAGCAGCTTAGTGCTCATACTCGCACTGAACTCGCTCGCCCTTGTGGCCAAAGCCCTGCAAGGGCAGAAGTTAAAATGCAGGGTACACACACACACACACACACACACACACACACTTTATCACACATCTGTGTTTGTTTCAGGAAGCTGTTTAAGAGATAAATATGACACGTGTATGAAGAATGTCACGTGTTAAACAATATTTACACCATCATATTTTGTTTGCAGTTCTTATATCTTCTCTGTAACTATATTCCACTGCATATTATGAATATAAAAATGAAATCCTGTTTATTGCTTAGCAACAGGAGGAAATTTTCAGCGGGTCATGTGACCACCATAATAAAGCTTGTTGTTTGGTTTAATGCTGTATGAAGCATATCTGTCATGGCTCTGAGTTTCCTGTGTGTTGGACTTTGGGTTTGGGGTTCTCCTCGTGTTCTGGTGTCGTTTCCTCTGCCCTCTGTAGGTGGGTTTCCATTCAAATCTATCGAAATTTTTGAGCGAATTTTGTCAAAATGCGCAAAAGATAATGCGAATTTATGCCTGTTTCCATTAGTTTTGTTTTGCGATTACTGAGAGGAGAGTGCGCCGTGAGATGATGTCATAAGACAGCATCTGTGTGTCGACTGAACAACAACAAACACTCAGCAGCTGATCAGGGACAGATTCCTGCTGAACTTGTTGGCTCTTGGGAGAAGTCTGCTTACTATTTTGGCAGCGCTAACTTCGTACCCAACCATCCTAAATAAGGAATAAGAGACTAATATTAATAATAATAATAATAATAATAAGACTGTAGCGTAGAAGTGTGACGTGGTATCCGGTCCAGTCATCGTTTATTCGCAAAACCTGTTTCCACAGCAAAAAGTCGCATTTTCTTTTATTGATACGCTGAGAAATCCACCCCCTCCAAGCGTAAAAACTTTTTTGCGAATTTTCGGCCGTTTTTCGAATTCCTGGCGTTTCCATCCAAGTTTTTTTTTTTTTTTTTTTCGCAATTTCTGAAAATGCGAATAAAAATAGGTGGATGGAAGCCCAGCTTGTGTCAGTCCTGCTCGCCCTTCCCAGCTCTCCATGCCTGTCCCGAGTCTGTCCTGGTTGTCCTGTGTTCTCCTCAGCCAATCCTCTGTGTTCTCCAGCCCCTTCAGGTGTGTCTTGTTTCCCCGTCAGTTTCTCGAGTATTTAAGTCTGGTTTCAGCTCTTTCCTTGCCAGTTCCTTACGTTCGCCAAGTGTTTCTTGTCTGAGTTATTAGCCAGCTCGCCTGCCTGGTCTCCTGTGTTTGGGTCCTGCCTGCCTCCACATGTAACACCGTTAGTGGCGACGGGACGCTCCAGTCCAGTTGCAGCCCCACTGTGTGTTTCAGGCTGAGGACATGGATGTAATAAATCAGTGCGAAGGTGGTGCTACATCCAAAATGACGCTTTTGCAAGTTGCTGTATGTCACACTTGTGAGTGCTGGTAACAGGTTTCGGTGCCGCTGGTTGGTGCAGAGAGCGAGGCAGGAAGACAAACAACAACGGCAGGAGAGCGGAGAGAGTCGCAGCAGCCAGCACAGCGCTCGCTTCTGACACAGTTAGAGCGAGCCAAGCGATGGGATTTCCACCCCTACAGCTGCTCTGTGTTCCTAGGAGACTGCAGAGTGTTTGGAAAGAAATCAAACATCACTGCCAGTGATTCATTTAACACTCCCCAACCCCCACCTTCTCTCCCTCCTCCATCCCTCTCTTTCTCTCTCTCTCTGTCTCCCCCATCATCAGCCTCTTGACCTCTGTGTCTCCATCCCTCCCTCTTTCTCTCCCTAACATCTTCCTGTAATCCATGGGGTTAATGGATTTAGGTTTTAAGTTACCATGGAGTTAGATTACATACCTTTTACAGTTATTCTGTTTTTATTCACTGCAGTTCATCACCATCTCCATCTAAAAAAAAGCATTTAGTTTTGTATTTGGGGTTAAAATGTTGTTTTCTTTCTTTAAAGCAAGTGCAAAAAGCAGACAGTGGCACGAGATACCCCAATTTTTTTTTTTTTTTTTTTTTTTTTTACACAATTTTCTTGAATCAAGTGCCATTTTCTTGATTCTAGCAGGCCGATCTTCCTTATTCTGCCTAGTTTCAACATTTTTATATTTGTCCCCCCCCAAAAAAATTGTGAAACAAATGAAACTACACTGGAGTTTCTCATTTGACAGGCAGATTTTATCAAAACTAAGTGACTTAAAAGGGAGATTTTCTCAGTCTTGCTGCCTTGTACAGGTATGCCCAGATCAGCCAGCTAGAAAATAATTAATATCTTATTCTCAAAGGCCAGCACAGCTTTGACGGTCCTCAATAAAATATGCATTCATCCGCCAAACCTGTCATATATCATATCCCACCTCACGCACCTTTCATCAAATCGTCAGACGTGGCAAGCTGCTTCGTACACGCACAATACGAAATGTTCAGTCAAATCAAAGCCGCGTCTGACATAACTATTAACCCTTTCATGTGTGTAAGAGCCAGGACATCTGAGTGGAATATTAACACGGCGTCTGGATAAGCAAGGTGTCCTGGGACTGAGGAGACGGTCTCATCAGAGCGGTGTGATTGGTGGAGACAAGGCGCTTGGAGTGGGAGAAAATGAGGGTTGGCAGCGCTAATAGCACACTTTCTCATCTTGCCGCTTGGCACATTGCTCCGGCGAATGCTTATTACACAGGCCAGCCATTCTGATGTGTGTGTGTGTGTGTGTGTGGAGCACAGTCACATCGTGGTGCAAAGAGAAAAAGGAACTGATGCCATACTGCAAAAAAAAAAAAAAAAAAAAAGTCCATCATAAAACCTCATTACATAACACTGAAATCTTGTTTTCCTTCAAACGAGTGAAAAAATGATGCCAAAGGTATGAAAAATCACCTGCCAAGGGGATGTTTTCTGCAGCGTTAGTTAGTTTGTATTTGCTAATAAACCACCTCATAGATCGCCATCAAATTTAGTTGACAGATGGAACAATATATTAGATTACTAGTCGCAGTTTGGATCTTGTGACTGTCCTTTGTCGTCACGACTATGAAATTAACAGGGAACATGTTTGCACACTTCAAGTGCCTGCTGGTTTCACTTGTTTTGACTTTTTGGCAATGTTTTTGAAAATCAAATGTCAATATTTCGGGCTAACAAATATCACTGTTGTCACTTGACTGAAGACGGTCCTTGAAACAAGTTTGATTTACATAAAATCATTCTCACATTGACATTTGTTTCATATTTTTGATTTAAAAAAAAAAAAATTAATTAGACTAAAGAGTTTAAGATGTTTTAAACATAAATTGTGAGCAGCCTATTAGTGCGATATGTGCAGCTCAACATTTCACAATAAGACAAAACAGCAGCAAAGGTGAAAACCCGTCTGGTGACACTTCCTGAGGAGAGCTTATATGGAGAGACACTGTGCGCTACAGTCATTTGAATCCAATTGTGAATTCATGTTTCCACATATTTATCCTTAGAAGATGCTTGTTTAGTCTCCAGTGGGAGGTTTATGGCAGTTACTATGGCAACAGCTGCACAACCCATAGTCACACCACACCTACTTGGGCCATTGTCCACATTCCATTACCCTGCAGTGTGCTGGCCGGCGGGAGGCTTCCCTCTGCCTCGGGGGGCTGCGGTGATCATCAGAGCTGAGCCAGGCCGGGATACGGGGGGAGGGGAGGGGCTGCACGGCTGTCGGGGGAGGGCTCGGGGGTGGGCGGTGTCCTGGAGAAAAGGTAAACACACTAAATGCCACCTGTAATCCAAAAAACGTACGTTGGTCAGCAGCAGCCGGGCTTCGTTTGGCCCTCCTCAGCTCTGCCAGTCCCATCGGTGCGTTCATCCCCACAAATGCATGCTGGTCTTTATTCAAACCCGCAGAGATTTATTTTAAACTCCAGTGGAGATCCCAGGGTTTCCAAACATACCAGACATGTCCTGCTGAAACATGTGTAAAATGACGCATGAGACGTCTAGATATTTTTTTTAATTTCTCATAATTGTGCAGCCATGAAACAGTGACAACCTGGGTTGGAATAAGACACATGCTTTATTTATTTTATTTTATTTAGTTGTTAATTTCCCAGAATTGGCATGCCGGAGTTATCAGGAAAGCTAATTTACATCCCTAGCCCTGGGGCACATAACAATATAAGAAACAATATGCAAATACAAACATACAGATACACAAATAGAAAATTACAAAGTACATTGTACATGTGACGAGTTACAGAATATATGCAGCACGTGTCCCCGTTGTACAACATGGAAAATATGGTTGTTGTTTTTTTCTGACTCAGAAGCCACCTAAGGGGAAATTAAAGAGAAAATTTGAGTTTAAGGGGTTAAAGTTTGAGGTTCCTTCTCACTTCTGATGGGTTTAAGCCACTAAGACGCCTTCAGAGATCTTCCACAGGAAAAAGAGGAACAGAGGATGTCCTCTTCTCTCTTAAAACAAATGATTCCATCCTCAACAACATATTTATTCAGTAAAAAAAAAAAAAAATGGTGCAACAACATAACAGGTTTTATTTTCATTTCAGTCATCCCTCTGCTAGTATGTGTGTGTCAGTGCCACCGCCACCAAATGGCGAATATGCTGTTTTGGAACAAACCTCTCCATCTGAAGTTTCATTGGCATATTTTGTTTCTCGAAAATATGTGATGTGTCAAAGCCTGTGGGCAGGAGCAGACTCTCGTTTCGGGTCAAGTCATCTTTCATATCAGCATGAGCCTTTCTGTGTTGTGAGCTGGTCTCCTTGCCTTGTGTTACAGGAGCTGTGTCAGGGAGTTGTTGACCATATGGCCGGCCAGCACCGTTCTACCTCTGTTTTCTCAGGGCTGATTCACTGCCTGAGAAAATCAAATTAATGTTGAATCAGGTGATTCATTACCAACAGTCTGTTTTGTGAAAGGACTGCGTGTTTTTACTTTATTTTTATCTCTTGCTTGTGAGAGTAATTTGCCTGTTGATTCGTCTAGGGCCATAACCAGCCGTATCTCGGCTACATCGGGCACAATAAACATGCTTTTTTGTCTTGAATTAACATTGCATGTCAACATACAGCCACCATAGTAAATTAATTTGGTGAGAATCCTCTGCATCGGTCTTGCTCAGGAACAAATATGTGGGTTAAATGTCTGATTTACCCTGGCTGTAGCCTGCGGTATATTAAGTTTGTAACTGGAAACTGGTCGTCCATAACAGAACAGAGGATGTTATGTACACAGTCTTTTATCTATAGCTTTTTTTTCTCATTTTCTCAAATTTTAAAATGTAAATCCAGTTCAGTTATCATACTTTTGTTTTGTGAGAAGTGAGAAGAAACAAGGAGAGTTTGGCTATTTGGAAATCTGAGTGCTACAAATACAAGTCTTTGTATTACATAGCTTCTATTGACAATAATAATAAAGGCATAGTTTCAGAAAGTTGAGGAGTGAGCTCGCTAATCAGAGCTGCTATCCAACACAAACCTCTGGCCAAGTGTTAATAACATCACAATATTAAATAATAGAAGAACAATGCCGCTTTGTTATGTGCTTTCGGCTTGACGAGAAAACTTTTGAGCCTTCGTACCACTGTTTCTCCTTTGAGCACAGGGTTGGAAAGAGCTTTTCCAGAAATTATTACCAATAAATCTTTCGGTCATTAGTCATCAGTCACCCTTATCAAGCCCACACATATATAGAGTGTATTTTTTGTTTTTAGGGACAGTAAAAATCTTTGTTGCACCTTTTTCAAGAATTTGAATTGTATGAGTCGGTGTCTGACTATTTGCTTGGCAGTGGTGGTAAAATCTGTGCCTCCTGGGCAAAGTTTTTACTTTGACTGTTGAGCAATTGCTGAAAAGATTTTATACAAGGAATATAAACGGATGGATTGGATCCCTATGTACAGGAATTTAGTGAAATGAGATTTATCTCTGAAAACAGAAATAGCCTCCAAGCCTTGGGGATCACCTCGTCTGATTTTCATCATCGTCGTATTACAGCCAGCCAAAAATATTCCTGTTATTATCTTATCATTTTTCTCTTTAGGGCTGTTCTGTATTAAAATACCATTGTGGTATTGCTCGAAAACCCATGTTCTCCACGTCTGTCTATCTACGAGATGAGAGGAGTGTTCATGCCATGTGAGGGATTGTCACAGTCTCTGGCCTCTTGACTATGAACATGCTCCCCCCCACACCCCCCCACCACCCTCCTCTCCCCATGGCCCAAATCAAAACATCAGAAGACAGCTGGCAACAACTATTCTGGGCATGTCTGTCAAGGCTATGCACTTGGGAAGGGGTGAAGGGGTTTTGGGCTGTTCAAGCAGTGACGGCTCAGAGACTTACGAGGTGTCTGCTATTCTTGGTGATGTAGGGCGGGCCGCGGTGTGTACGCAAGGCCAAACAACTCTGCATCCCATTAATCCAGACGGAGAGCCGGTGTTGCAGTCTGTCTGTCATCATTTCATCATTTCCTTTTGAAACCACGAGCATGGAGTGATTTTCGCTGGATACAAACGCAGGATAGTCCTGGCTTAGGAGTTAGACAGCATCAGTGATCCATGATTAGCCCTAGAAATCCAATCTAGCGA
The DNA here is from genome assembly GCF_902150065.1 of Myripristis murdjan. NCBI lineage: Eukaryota > Metazoa > Chordata > Actinopteri > Holocentriformes > Holocentridae > Myripristis > Myripristis murdjan. The sequence continues at coordinate 29,831,677 of NC_044000.1, read as the reverse complement.
GCACCACGGAGCAGTCGATCTTATAGGTTGCTGACCCGGTCCCTTTGTCCATGTAATTAATAAAAATAGACTCATATGTTATCCATTTGACTGCTGCCTCTGCTGATTTGTGTCCATTTAATAAACCAAATGGACTCCAGCTCCACACCCCTCCCCTTCAAATCTGAGTAACATCTGATTACGTGCTCATCTAAAGCTGGGTATACACTGTCCGTCCCAGATGAGAGAAACATGGCAATATCTTTGGTTGTGGCTTCAAAACGGCGATCCTACGTTGCACTGTGACAGCGGTCCAAAGATGGAGGTTGTGACGGTCTTGTGACCGAAGATAGACGAGGATAACCATCTCACAACTTGACTGCTGCTACAACCTACATCTACTAACCAACCAACAGGAATGCAGCATAAAATGACGCACAGATCAACACGACACTGGCACTAAACCCACTGATGGAGGTAAAAAGAGCAAGATGAAATATTCGCGATTCAAATTAAGAAGAATACGATGGGGCCACGTTCTCCTCCTCCTCCATGTCATTGGATTTTTGTCCAAACACCTTAATATCGCCATTGCCCGGGCTCCATTCTTGCTTTGCTTCTCTGTTTAACCACCACAGCGGCGCAGACGGATGACGTACGCTGATGATGTTTTCTTGTATATTGACTTGTATATATGTTGGTGTGATCAACATACAGTTTACATACATCAAACTTGATGTTATACCAAAGTTTATTAAATCCCTGTCACACAGTGTGGCTGAAGTCTCATAGTCTGTATGCGCCATAAGAAAATGTTCACACCGAGCATGTTTAGAGCTGTTTATTTGAAGTCTGGAGTGTTTACTCCTTTAGTTTGGTTTGTTCTAGCAGGGTTAGAACAATGCTGTTATAACTTGAACTGCACTGAGATGCCAGGAAAAGCAAGTCTCTGCCCTTTTTGCAAGAGACAATTCGTCAGAGTGAAGAACGTAATTTGAACCAGCTACAGGAAAACTGACACCAAAACACAGGGTGTGATGAGTAAATCTGACACGGCTGGCAGTTCATCTCGATTGGAAACCAAATACAAAATTGCATCAAAGTAAATTTTTCCACTGTGGTTTGGACCAAAGAAAACAAACTGTGGGTGTGATCACACCCTAAGTGGCAAAGCTAACATTTCACCTCAGATCCCGTGTCAAAACATCTTCAGCTGCCAGACAGGCCGGTGCTTGCCTCCCCACCTCTCTCCCTGTAAATAGGCTGTTGGACTTAGACCAGCTGGCTTCCCTCCAGCTTTTTCTATGATGCTGGCAAAGGAATGGGGACATCCTTTGTTGTCAAACCAACATCATATTGCACTGTATTGTGCAGCAGTCTATTTGATAGCGTTTAGTACAAGCTGTAGATCGTAGTACGGGCTGAATTTAAGATGTCAGTGACTACAATCCTAAATTTTTGACCTTGTAGTCGCACTCATCCTTATCCTCTGCATTCAGAATCGTTGTTGTTCCTCTTGATGTGTCTGGTCACAGCCGTCTGACAGCAAGCAGCCTGGAAGGAAGAACTCGTGCCATAGGTAACTGGTACATCTTCCCTTCTGCACGCGTGAGCCTGACACATTTACGCTGCCTGACAAAGATCCATCTTGACGCCGGAGTGGGAGGCATCCAGGAGGAAAGAGAGCCGTGTTCGTGTTGCACCATTCCTCTACACTCTGTTTTCTGGATAAATAATACAAAGCTTCGGTTGGGTTAGACGGACACATGGGTTTGTCAGTGTATTGCCAACAAAGCACTCTGATACTGGCCTTACAGTGAAAAATGAATATCAGCCATATTGACCCCCACCAACATGATGCAGATGAGGATGTGATTTTACTCAGCTTCTTTTTAATGCATTTTTCCAAGAATTTTAACTTAATTTTCGGGTTAAACAAACACCACCCAATGGTTTACAATGTATTAAAGAAGTCGCTAAAATGCTTGTGTTTTGATGTAATTGTTGCTGACAAGGTTGCCTGTTTCATTTTATGCTGCAGAAGAAAAAAAAATCTCCATCATAACAAGTCATTTAGTGTCATATTCAGTCTGAAAAATCTTGTTTTTCTTAAAACAAGGGGAAAATCTGCCATTGGGGTGAGATAATCCTACTTTTTCCCAATGCTTTTGTCATGCAAATTGTCATCCTAAAAACAAAGCAGCTTTAATCCAAAAGTAAAAGTATTAGCCCTCAAACTCCTAGCAAACCCATCTCTGAGGATGTTGTTCCTCAGATGGATTAAATTTATTTCTCTTGACTAGTCATGACACCATCAACGTGATTTTCTATATTATCATCAATAAAACAAGAACACAGCTTCAAAAATACCCTCCTCTGACTGGACAGTATAATGGCCATTGGAAGAAAATCAAAACTCTGGTCGGCTCCTTGCAATTTACACAAAACTCACTGCAGAATTCATACATTTTCCACAACTTTTTATCCAAAAATTGTCACAAAAATGAGTTCCTTTTGCCTCGCTCATTACGTGTCCATCAGCTAATCTGCATTCCTTTTCCGTGCATTAAGTGGCTCTGGAGCACACTTTTCTAATAAAGCAGATGCAAGACCGAGGTGATTAATGACTTACAGACACTGAGCTCCGCTGCTTGGATGGAAATTCTCTCTCTTACCATCTCCAAACCTCTTATCACACTGAAAATATGAGCAAAATGAAACCAAAACAAACAGCATCTTGACAACTTGTTTCCGTTATTCAGAAATGGCGTGGAAATTAATTTTAGAGCTTCTTTCAGCCTCCTGTTTGAATGTAATGCAATTTACCCTGAAGTTGTGGTTTGCTATTACCGTAAGCGCAGCAGATGTGTAAAGCAGGAAGAGATCATATCTAAACATGTGGGCCGCATGAGTGATTTCTCAAGAACGGCTCTAATTTCCTCTTAACGGTGACTAAGCCGTTCAAATCTCTTTTCCTTCGCTGCCTCGCGCTGAAGTCATGAGTTCTCGGCGAGCTTCATCTTTCTCTTGAATTTACTGATAAACACACTCTGAACTTTGAGAGAGAAATTGATGTTCATTCCAGTTCAAGCCAGAAATAGCAGAGCTCAGAGAGGCATACGTACGTGCTCCCGGCTGACAACGCAAGTCAGGACTCGTGTGTGTGTGTGTGTGTGTGTGTCGAATCTCACACACACACACACACACACACACACACACACACACACACACACACAGACACAGACACACACATACGCAACCCATCAGTGACGTGGCACTATACTTGCATAGTACATCCCTGAATCATCAGTTTTTCACCTTCCCTCAGCGCCCACGCATCAGCAACGTCACTGTTGTCACTTTCCAGCAAGGTCATGGGTAACCTTATAAGTAAGTGAGTGGAAAGAAAAGTAAAAACAGATGATGTTTGTAATGTGACCCAAGAGATTTTAACAAAAATGTAAAGCTTCATGCACCAGTATAGAGGCATGTTGGGGGAAAAAAAAAAGAAACTTAATGATATCAAGTAACCTTGTGCCAACTAACCTATAGCAGCTCTCAGACATTTGAACAACCTGTCAAAAGAAAATGCAATGCATAAAAAAAAATGCAATGTACTCTGATGGTGTAATAAAATTCCTCAGTAATCTACAAGAAAATGAGACTGTATTACATTTTCATTACTGCAGCACCACACATTATACAATGTACACCATTCTTTCTTTCTCTCTTTTTCTAAAGGGGCACTAAGTAAGGTTCCCCTTAACATAAAATAAATAATATTCCCATTCAAGCCTGTACTCTGTGTCCTGGGACAAAAAAGTCCCCATCCATTGGTATTTTTAAAAATGACCTTTTTTAAATGTTTGCTCTTGCTGGCCTTCAGTACAGTCCAATGGGGCAAAATGGAAACTTTCTCAAGTATTTGTACATGTTGTGCTATGTACAAATGTTAATATGTTATGTATAAATGATGGATATTGACATTTTAATATGGCCTGAGTTGAAAAATACCTATCCTTTGATGCCTTTTTAATTATTGAAAGATGCTATTGCATTATTACATAACTGAAGATGAATTGCATTAACAGTTTCTATGACACTTCTGACCTCCTTAGAGGGACGTTCTGCCACATTTTGACCCGTTGTTGCATTATTGGTTAAGATAAGCTCTAATAACACAAAGCACAGGGAATCAAAAACGTATCCTGGCACTTGTAAAGCTATGCTAATGAGAGATACTAGTTAAAATGCTGCCGTAAAAAGAGGCAGCCATTCATAACTGATGTGGACAAGGGGAGGGAGGCACTGGAGTTATGTTGTCCAGCTGGAGAGCCCACCCCTCCACCCCTCCGCCCCTCCGCTCCTGACCCCTCCACAGCCCCAGCACAAAGGAAGGGGGGACTCTCTTATCACAGACCTGGGTCTGAATAGTAATGCCTTCCTGGGAAACCTCTACTGCAGTGGGAAAGGACAACAACTCCTTTGTGCTGGTGCGCTCTCCCCTTAACCTCTACAACCCCGGGGCTGCAGGGACCGCTGCTGCTGCTCGACCACCCTCCTCTTTACCAGGTTTCACCTCCTCTCATCTTCCCTCTCTCTCTCTCTCTCTCACACACACACAATCCCTTTTTCCCCTTCAAATTCCTCCGTCCTCTACCTACAGTGGGCACAGATCCAGTGCACTTGTGGGTCTACTGTACTCTTGATGAATAGCATTTCAGCCCAGTGAGCCAGCCCTTGCAGGTCTTTCTTTCCTCTTGTTGTTTTGGGAAACAAAGGAGGTTCCACCTGTCCCATTTCATACAATGGCTGAATGAGGTGACCTCCTCGCCAGGGATGTTTGTTCAGGGGCTCCGCTGTAAAGGTAGCCGCTCCAGATTTAGCCAAGCCTTAAATCACCCTCACTGTACGCACTTAGAGCATTTGTTTCTTGCAAGAAGAGTCCCGGGGAAAACTTGACTTAGGCTCGAAAAACAGGCCTGGCTTCACATGAATCCCAACAATTTATTTACAAACCTGCCGTGGCTTTTTGTGCGTGCAATCCCAGCTAAAGCCGGAAATAAGTTGCCAGTGTTATTTCTCAGCCTTGACCCCCCAGCCCAGAAAATTAAGTTAGAATTATGTCCTATCCAACCAAAGCCAAACGTGGCCGGTTTGGATTTGTGTAAAAATGCCAAGGAGTGGTTTCAAAACTGTCCCATGGCCTTTTGTTAGGTTATGTTTACCTGTGTTCTCAAGAAAATAAACTCTACTTTAGAATTACTTGCATAAATAGGATGAAGGGGGGTGGAAATAGACCCATTATTGTGTTAATGAGCTGCTGTTGGAACATGGTGTGAAAGGGGCTGGTTAGTTTTTCTTTACACTAGATCTCAGAGATGAAACAGAAGATCAATCCCTAAATGTCATTTGTGGAAAAACATCTCCATCTTACTATTTCATTTAGTCTCAAATTCAGTGTTTAAAATATTGTTTTTTCTTAAAACATGTGAAAAAAATGAAATGAGATAATCCCAACTGACTCCTGTGCAGTTTCACTTTCATTTTTCTGAACATTTTCCGAGGAAGGCAAATCAGTCAAGTATTATCAAGAAAATGACACTTGATTCAAGAAGCTTTTGGAAGCTAATTATTGAATGAATTAGGGGGGAAATAGGATTATCTCATTCCACATGTTTTTTTTTAAGGAAAAAACAAACTTTGAACACTGAATATATGACTACCTGTGAAATGGAGACTGTTTGCCGTACGTGGAGAGTGCATACACTTGATCAAACATTGGTCATGGAATCGTTGCCTCTAATCCGGGGTCCCTTGTATTTTATTTATGTCCTCTAGTCAGTTCAAGTTATATTTAGCTCGTACAGGACATGCCCATTTGGGTCAGTGACTGCGGAATATCTTCTTGATGGCTTCTTACTTTTAAGATTTCAGGTGTATCACGAAGGTTAGTGGGACTTCCAGCTGCACTTCCATTTGCCTAATGGCTGTGCAGCGACGGGTCCGCTGGCATCCCCTACATTATGGATCATGCAAGACAATCCTTTTTATGAAGTGCATTATTCCTTTAAAGCCGAGGGCAGTGGTGAAAAGGAGCTCTGGAAATTTTCTTCTGTTTTTTTTTTTTCTCTTTCTAGTGTGCCGTCCTGTACATCCTACTATAAATTGACAATGAATAATGCCAAAATGAAAGCTGAGATGACACATGCAGTTATCCATAAGTGCCACCTGCTTCTTCTGGGAAATCAGGATGTAAATATTTTTCTGATATCACTTCGAAACAGTTTGCAAAGCTTTCTTAGTATGATTTTTTTTTTTAGCACGCCAAATTGTCATATTGTGAAAATGTTGCGCTTCAATTGGTTGATGTTGAACTTGGGTGCTTGCGGCATGTGAAATGCTTGCAAGGTATGGCTGACTTGGAGAAGATGTTCAAAACGTCACACTGAACCTAGACTCCTCCTGCATGCTGCTGTTTACAGGGCGAAACACAAACGAAAGTGAATGTATGTACACTACATGACAGGGACACACTAGCTGGTGTTTCAAAGCTGCTTTCATTCATATCTTATGATACCATATCACAGAAACTACACTTCACCCAGCAAATATTTGGACTGCTTTGCCGCATGGCGTGTGCATTTCAGCTTGAACCTAACCGAGGATGTCTGGCCCAATCTAAAGTCCTGTTGTGAGGTAAACACGAGAAATAACTGGCCCTGCATGTACATCAAAGAGAGGGAGGAGGCCTTTTTTTCATATTATTGACTGTTTGCTTATGTGACTTTTGCACCACAAAATTTCACAGAATTTTCGAATTTCATCCTGATCTTGTAAAGTCTGTAGTTTTTTCAACAGAGTTCAGACTCTGGTGCCCAGCAGGCCTGTGATGGACATCGTGACATGGCTAAGCACAAACAAGAACAAAATTTTATGGCACAGTAACAACTCATATTAAAACCACCTATCCATTCATCCATTCATCCATCCATCCAGCAGGGAAACATGCTCACAGGGCTAACACACAGTCAAACACACCTATACACACATATTTACACCTATAGGCAAGATTTCAAGTCACTAATTCTCATATTAAGACCTTTCTTAAAATGTTTTGACCCGTAGATAAAGATATTTAAAGGTAGACTGTGAAGTTTCAAAATGGAGGGCATTCACTCCATAAGTTTATAATCCAAATCTCCATTGTTTATGTTTTTGTGTATATTTGACATTAAAATATGGCATTCAAGACAGGCATTTGGAAATCTGACTTTAACTGTGTGGGTTATTAGTCTTGGCGTGAACCTGAGGGGTTTAATGCTTACACAGCCGCATCCTCAGCATTAGTAAACAAAGTGGTGTACCCTCTCATTTGCATCGTCTGCCTTTAAGTCCTGATCTCGCAAGGCGATGCAGGTAACATCTGTGGACGAGTGCAGATGTCTCAACTTTCATTTTGGTTCCTGCATTTACACAAATTTCAACATTGGTTCAAGCTTATTAAACATAGTGGGAAGCTGTCCTCATGGAACCAGTTTCAAAGTCGCTGCAAGAAAAAAAAAAAAAAAAAAAACATTTGTGAAACTCAGCAAAGAAATACTGAAGAGCATGAAGCCTCCCACCCGTCTACTGCATTTGCAAAAGGACCAGCATGCAGTGGGCTTTCTGCTTCTGGCTGAGAAGTGAAGGGCTAAGACTTTGTGTCCACAGAGTCAGGCTGCCAGCAGTGACAGACAATATCCCACACAAAGCTCTTCATCCCGGGGTATTAGGGCTACAGTTGAGCTGCACAGCCTTCAATTCCTTCCAGTATGTCAATAAAATGATTGCATAGTCGCTGAATGGTAAACAAATGTTTTGCATGATGATAATATGGATTTCTCATCTGCGAGAGTGCCAGTAGAAAAGATCAATTACACCAATAAGACCGGGGACAGATTAAAGCAGGAAGGGGCTTTGGCAGGGAACAGGATTTACCCAAGAGAAGGTGTTAAAACAACATAAGGAAGAGCAGGATTTGGGGACTCTTATTAAGTTGTTGGCCTCATTTATTCAGCAAGATGTTCCCAAACAGGAAACTCCGTGCAGGTTTCCCTCGATTTCTTTCCCCCGACTGCTTCAGAGGAAGTCTCAATTTGAATTATTTACACACTCAGCCCCTCCTGCATTTAAGGCCTATCACACAGTTGGGTGAGTATGTGGAGCTTTTGCGTGGAAGGGGGAGCGGAGGGGTCCTGCTTAAATTTCTCAATGATTCATGGAGAGCAGCTCATTCAATAATTTAGGGGTCAAATTTATGAATGTGTACCCCCTGCTGTTACACCGGAAAAACCCCAATTTGCACATTCGGACCCTCTCCAGCCTGTACTGCACACCACCGAGCATCTGCAGTAGGAGATAAAGACGAAACAAAGGTGAGGATATAATATATTACCTCCAGTTTGAAGGAAAGAGTCACATGTCCAGTCCACTGTGTTGTTTGCTGTTCACTCAATGGGACTGAATGAAACACCTGAGTTAAATGATCAAGAGGTGTGGCCCAATACTTTTGTCCATATAGTGTACGTGCAATTTACTGAGCGACTTAAATGTACATAGTGCAAGCGGACTCCTTGACAAAAGCTTGCCATGTGGGAATGCCTTCTTCTCCCCATTGTTCACTGGTGGAAACAGACAGAATATCCACAACATATCGTGAAGGCATCCATTTCTCATGTGACAAATATAGGGAAGCATTGCCATTTAAAGCCTCATCTAAAATACATGTATTTAGGCGTCATAAATAATGCACCATCTGAATGAGAACCGGATGCTTTGTGTCTCTCGGCAAATGCAGACTCTCCCTGGAGGATGTGGGTGGATCTCGATTCCCTCGCCTCTGTTTCTACACCCAGCATACTGAATGAAACTGGTTTCACAAGTTTAGCTGCGTATTCCATATCCTATATCGCAGTGGATTGATTTTGTTTTCCGGCGTGGAGACGTTATCACCTCAGTGGAGTGTGCAGAGTGGTTTAAAAATGATTTATGTGTACATGTAATGGCTCCACACACTGTGAAAAGCACCAGAGATATTGATTGCATGTATCTGATGCTTTTGTAAAACACTTGACATTTATTTTACATCACACATCAATTTTAAAAAAAAGAGGAAATTCAGTTCGGGAACTCTTACATTAACAACTAACCAACGATAAAGCAATAGTAGATGGTCTTTATAGGAGAGTATCAGTGCTGCCTGTGTCCCTTGTGTTCCCCTTTAAGAGCTGAATTACCCAGAAGATATTTCATACCAAACACAACAGCTGAGATTCTCGTTTCTCTACCCCCGTCTACCCTTAGCAGGCAGAACAAATCACCATTTAAAATAAATCCATATGTTTTACCCCCCCGGTCTGATGCAGCTCTCTGTTAGTGATGTCTCCTGTATATCCCTAAGCCCCAAGCTGAGATAAATAGCCATTTAAAGCCAGGCTGTTCAGAAATGAGTCACTGGCGAGCGTCTGAAGCTTGCAATACAACTTAACAATAAAGCAAGGATAAAAAGAATTATGCAATCCCTTTGCAAGTCCAAAAAAAAACTGTGATCCATCGCCTTAACCAAACAAACCTGGAGTGCTCGGCTGATGTAATGCGTGCATCATGTCTGTGATCCGCGCACGGTGACAGATAGGAGGAGTCCTAAGAAAGCAATGAGCCATTATAACCGAAAGGGGTAATGACGACTGGGCTCTTTGAAACAGCAGGAGAAGCGAGTAACATGGACTCACCCAGCTGGACAAGATGGAGGTTAGAAAAACAGCACTTAGGAGAATCATGTGAGACTCACGGGGTCAGGAAGGTGGCTGACCTGCCCGCGACCTCCTTAACACATCTGTGCTTACAGGACACAGACGCCCTTTGAAAGAAGTCTGGCGAGATGTGATGAGAAAGCTTATAGTCAGGCAGCACCTCAGCCACAGTGCCTCACTTTAGGCCCAACAGGGGAATGACTGAAACACTGCAAGAAGCCAAGAAACAAGCAGTGTGACAGACGAAATGACAAATCGAATTAGATAAAGGATAAGCTCTGCGGCTTCACTTTCAGGCGGTGGAAAAGGAAATACAGACACAGTGCATTTGTGATGGTGACATAAAAATCTATCTAACAGACCAACAGGCTAAGTGATGTTAGGATTTGGCTGGCTGTTCATGTTAATGCTGGTTCACGGAGCTGTTAGCAAACACAGCTTATAGTGTGTTGCACATATGAGCAGATGCACCGCTTATATCGTTACGTTAAGCATGTGTTGTATGTTATGATGTATTGCCAAGTCTTTCCCTGATCGTGAGACATCAGTATTCAACACAAGCCCATGTAAAATAAAGGAGGAGGAACACATTATTGTGCTCTGACTCACTTTTGGTTTATAATGATGTTGCAAAAGAACAGAAAAAACAGCAGTAGACATTGTCAGTTCACAGAGATTTTCACGTTCAAACCTTCCTGTGATTCTCCTTTCAACTCTTGTTTCGTTAATCATCATTAATTAATTGTGTGGCCTTGTGTATGATGGTGTCAGGCCAGACCGAGAGAGATCAGCCTCGCTCTTGTTGATAAATTCCTAATGAGAGTCACCACAGAGCCCCTGAAATCAGACAAGGACTCTCCCACCGAAGGAGAGGCACCATCCTTTCCCCTCTGAACCATTTCACCTCAGTCAAATAGACTCAAATGGATTAAGGAATTATATTAGCACATAAAAAAAAAAAAAAAAAAAAAAAAAAAATCACTCAAACTGTGGAAAAGGTAAAACTAACAAATTAACAAGCTAATAACCAAGCATCTCAAAAAGTCATTTTGTGTTAAAATGCAGTCTCAAAGGCTTAATTTTGTTAGACCAAGAGAAGTATTCTGCAAATGCATTGAGATTATTCCTCTTATTTCCAGTGGATTTTCCACTTGTTTCAAGCATTAATGGAAATCAGCGTCAATACCCAAAAAAAAAAAAATGAGGCAGAAGGCGGCAGTTCAAACTACTTGCACCAAGAAAATGGCACTTGAGTCACAGTAATTCAACAAGTCAAATTCAATAACAGATATTTTGTGCTTTTTTTTTTTTTAAACAATGCAATATGGGACAACATGCTGTGTTCACATGGATGTATTGTATAGGAGCACAGTGCAGCCGTTCACTAAATGATGACTAAACAGATATAGGTTATTGCTATTCTGACAGAATCCAGCAGCAAAGAGAAAAAGTGCTGGTCCAGTCACAAAGCAGCATAGACTCCAAACATTTTGCACCCAGTTGCTCTTCTTGCCATTCGTCTTTGTCTGCTCTGTGAATGCAGTGGGGGATGGCCGGCTGCCAAACATGTCCTGTCCCCATGGAGAGAGCGGAGGCTGGGTGGGGGGGATGGTGGGACCGCTGGCTGCTATTCAGTGGTAATCCATGACATTCCTATGGCTTCATAGCCTCCCTGAAACACCCCGGCACCCATAGACAGCTGGATGGTGACCAGCTGACCGGTTGCTATGTGAACGCCTTGCTTTCTTTCATCCTAAAACAATTGATGGTGGCCGACTCAGTGCCCCCTTTAATCCACTTCTCCTCTTAGTCCAGCGATGTCACGATTTGACCCTGAAATCTCTATTCAGGCTTTCTGGGCTGTCGCTGTTCACTCTTTAATCTTATGCATCATTAGTTTATTGTTTTTTTAAGAACCCCATTAGTTGATGTTTAGTGCCACCAGCTAGTATGACTGGAGCCCAGACACGCAAGACTAGAAAGTCAAAGAGAAGAAAAAAAATGAAAAAATAAAAGTTCCTACTAGCTACATGGTTAGTGCAAAGCAGTTAATTGGCCCATACTTGCCTTAGTTATGTTATCATAATGTAAAGTAGGAGGGTATTCTATTTATATAAATATTTAGGATTGTCATGAGAATGAGATTTCTCATCAAACAGCAGTTAAAAGACATTATCTTCTTTTTACATGAAACCACGATCGACCGCAGTCTAACTGGCCCACATTTTTCCAGACTGAGCAGCATAAATATTCCACCAAACTATAAAATCGCATCATCCTGCCATTTAGCCTGTCACTTTGAGTGTTTGAATGCGAATTCGGTCAGTTTCCACAAACTCTGTTTTGTTTCTGAGGAAACGGCTCCTCTTGTGGTTTCCACCGTCAGAGAAAATCAATAAAATTCATCGCCTCATGATTCCTCATGTCCCCAAAGACTGCCTGTACTGTAAAAGTTATGTGCTACGTTGCTGGGAAGTATGTGCATATAAGCTGCTACAGGTCTCATTTTACCATCAATTAAACATTAGCACAACTTACAGACATCCGTGTCATACTTACTGTCAACAGTCAAGACTTTCTGAAGAAGCTGGCAGGCTCGACAGACCTCCATTTGGTGGCACTGCTTTATGGCACAAAGGGATGTTGCTTTACAGCACAAAACAGGCAGAGGCTGATCTCTTAGTGCAAGCCAAGCTAAAGCTGTCAGAGTTTATGGCATTTGCAGATGGTGATGGCGAATTTGACCAAATATGGAATTCTAGATCAAACTCGCTTTATTTATGAGGAAAATACGATACTTTTTTTTCACATAGTCATCACTGTTACAGTCTGTAAATTAAAGTGTGGTTTCAAACTTGTATTTCTCTCTTAAAGAGGTATAGATCATGCTGCTATTTTCCAACCAAAATGATTATTTTTCTAACAAAAAGCAGAAAAAAATGATGACTAGACTAATATTAGCTTGCTACTGTGCAATAAAAAATACCTGGGTAGCTAGCTACCATGTCTTTCTTTGGCTGATCGATCTTATTTAAAAAAAAAAAAAAAAAAAAAAAAAAACAGGAGAGGAGGTTGACTCACTACAGCTCCAGTCATGTGTAACGGGTCATCATAGGTGGTAACCACTTAACATTTTTTTTTAACACCAGCTGTTTCGTGATTATGAAAAATGTGATTTTTTTTTTTTTTTTATATGCATATAAATGTCAAATATCATCATTTATTTTGAAAGCATCACAAAACCCCCATTCATTTCCTGTATGAACGACAAACTTTTTGATCTTTAGGTCCGGAAAACATAAATAAATGGTGAAATGACATCTGAGGCCTGTATTTTTATCCTGTGCCGTCGAGTCAAAGACACCAGGAAACACACACACACACGCAGGTGATTCCACCGGCAGGAAACAGGGGCTGCCGATCATCTGGAAAATGAGTCTATTTGTTTACAATTATTATTCCTAGAGTATCTCTGCTGGCTGACGGTTAGGAATGCTGCGCATTGCACCTTTAAGATTGACGGCAACTTTATCTGAAACCCTTCACCTTCACACAGACCAGCGACCCCACGCCTGCGGTAATGACCTTGAGGTAATTGACCACACCGAGGCACTTAATGGTTAACCGGCGCCGGCGCTGTGCGAGCACCGAGCCCGTTCTCGCTGCATATCTCCCGGCGTCCTGCCGAGAGGTGATAATGACTCCTTGATATCATCGCCGAGGTGTGAATCTTGGAATCGCACGTTTGAGCGGTTTTAATGCGCCTCTCCTCCTTCGCACGCCGGTTTCCTCCTTTTCCACAGTCGGGCGCGTTACCATGGCAACGGCCTACACTGTCAGCACAAAAAACAAAGACTTAAATAAGATTAGGGAAACACAGATACACACTGGATGAAAATAGAAACTGCCAGCCAGTGAGCAAAAAAAAAAAAAAAAAAGAAACAGATAAAATATGGATGTTTTGCTTTAAATCTCCCAAGGGAACCAGAACTGTAACTTTTCTGCACGGCTCGGGGGAGAAGATCCCAACCATCCACGCTGCACCCGAGGTATCTGGGTAACTGGGCCTTCTGTAACCAGTTGTGTCGAGTCACTTTGCTCCCATTTGCACCCCAGCAGGGAGCACAGACAGGGACTTTGGCAGGAGTTGCTTTGTGTAATTATCAGCTGCTCATAGCTGAGAAAAGATCTGGGGTCTCCTGAAAGACCAAGGTGTCCACTGACCCACTATTACACCTTCAATGACCAGGAATCTTATTTTTTTTCTGATGCATGAGTCCTTTTTGCATCCACCTCTGATCACACTGTGCAGAGGAGTCTTTGGGCGAAAGCTTAGTCTGGAGGATACCACGACGCAGCCAGCGGGGCTTTACCTAAAACCTAAAACCACACACCCTTTCACAGCCCACACTGGCCTGAGCAAACCTCCACCGGGCTCGCAAAGACAACCCAATCACTCTCAGACCAAACAAAACCCAAGGTGTTTTCATTTGCCTCAGCTCGGTGTGTTGGTGTGATCATAAACACACTTCAGTAAAAGCCTTCTCCTCCACCGCAGCAACCCCCCCCTCCCCTCCCTCCCTCGGCTGCTGAGGCCGAGGCACTGTCATGGGAATCATGGTCTGTCACGCCGGAGTGAAAGCAGATGGGTGCCGGCCCCACTTCTCCTTTTCATGTATATATATAACCGTTATTCAGCCCCTCAGATGGACACAGATTTGCCAATTATCTGTACGTCGGCTGTAGATAAAGAAGACATTGATGGGATTTATGTAAGTCGTCTTTGAGGTTAGAGGCGTCACGAGGTCCTCCTGGTTATTCAGCTCTGTGCCAGTTTTCCCTTCTGTTACACTCGGTCGATGACTTTACACGTGATCGCGACCTGCGTCTTGATTCTCACGCCTGTCATCCGACTCCCTTCCGTTTTGATCAAGATTGAGACCCGGCGCTGTCAACGAGAGTCTGGTGCACTTCACTGAAATCGGCTCTCGGCTGTATCTAGGAATGGAGAGGTTCTCCTTGGCTCTCTTTCTCTTTCTCTTTCTCGTTGGAGCCACCTGAAGAGTCCACAGGCTTACCCCGTCCTGTAAAAGTCGACGCTCAGGGGAATCCCAGGTTTGGCGTAACAGCGTAACACCAATTTACAGGCCTGTTTCAACCTGAGGAGGCTAACATGAAGTGACTAGAATACACGCATCATTATGGAGAATGTGATTTTGGAAAACAAAACAAAACAAAACAAAACTGTGTAACATCATGTACCCATCCCTTACAAAAGAGTAAAGCTTGAGCAACTTTGGAAAAAACAAAAACCATAAAATAAATGCCAGATGCCAGTTAGACGCTTCACTTAAACTTACATTTTCCTAGAAAGGACTCAGACTGATACTGACGGATGTGACCGATTACAGGAAAAATATAGCCTTGAACATCATAATGCAGTTTAAAACACAGCGCTGTTTTCTTATTTGATGGTGCATTTAAAATAACTCGCAAAATGCAAATGTGTAGCCAAGTTGCACAAGTGTTTTGAGGGGATTTTCCTTTAGGGGTTTTTGTCTTTCATGTGACAGCGAGCGATACAGGATATACACACTATCGCTTCTACAACGGTCACTGCGATCCTCTCTAAATCTCCGGCTGCAGATTTCACAGTATTCAGCTGTTAGATTACTGACAAAGACCATATGCTGCAGGATTATATTACTCCTCCAGTTTCCCTTGCCGCCTTCTGCTTTCAGCGTTTACACCGATTACCTTTAACACCGTGCTGGTTCTGGCTACATGGCAAAGCGGACCGGACCTTGTTTCAGGTGCTCTGGCTGGGAAAACAAGTGCGACTCATGACTCGTGTTTTCATATTTCATAAACAACAGGCTCCTCTATTATTTTGCTTTCCCTAAGCCCATTGTCTTCCTCTTTGAATAATCACAGTAAAATCATAAAGAATAAAACGAGGAAGTGCACAGAAACCTCTGCATGAGAGGCGACTCGTTCCAGACTCATTTATACACTAAGAACCTGTTGTATCTGATAATGGCATGGGATAAGAGTTCCTGCCAGCCGCCTTATTTACAACAAAGTGAGAGTGTTATGAGTGTGAAAATACACTCTTTTCCCATCGCTGTGCCAACTCGTCCAGCATCCCTGCCAGCCTTCTTTCCTCTGTTTTTGTTCTTTTCATTTTCTGAAAATCTGTATGTTTCTTGATACATTCTGTTCCCAGGCACCAGCGTATTAAATATGGATAAATTTAACAGCAAAACTACAATCTTTTCTTCATAGTGGGAAAGATGAAATGAGAAGAAAGCGAAGTCAAATAAAAGCACAAATCCGCTCCTCGCGCATTTTTTTAAAACGCGTTTAATGGGTCTTGTTCGACTCGGTGTTAACTCCGTGTGGAATTAAAAGGAGCGTTCAACTTTATTTATGTGACTCTGT
The DNA here is from genome assembly GCF_902150065.1 of Myripristis murdjan. NCBI lineage: Eukaryota > Metazoa > Chordata > Actinopteri > Holocentriformes > Holocentridae > Myripristis > Myripristis murdjan. Next base: position 29,815,463 of record NC_044000.1, on the reverse strand, counting down.
TTGTTTGAACATCAGACGAGACGCTGCTGCCATTTTGTTAACAAGCCTTATTATGTTTTGGAGCCTCTTATGTCACGTAACGAAGTGAAGTTCAAAACCGCCGCGCTCATTTAACCGGTAATGAATTCCAGCTCCATTTGTTACGAAAAACGACTTGAGAAGGGGGTCGTAATTGGATCAAACTGCAGCCAAACCAGCTTTTTCCTTCTGCGCTTCATCTCAGTCAATTACTAACTGCTGACATTTTAGGGATTTCACACGAGAGGGGAACCTGTTTGAAGATCACAAGCGAGCGGAGACAGTTGTGACTCTCTGGGGTTTACCACCCAAAACATCAATTAGTCAAAACCTCTGGGAGAGAGAGAGAAAGAGAGAGAGAGAGAGAGGGGTGTTCGCCGGCTGTTCCACCCCCCTGTGTTTGTTTGCTCGGCCCGATTCGCCACTTATTACCAAACCCAGCAATTTGCAGGAACAGTTAACGATTAATGTTCAACGCTCCTTCACAAACAGTGGCGGCGGCGGCTTCGCAGTAAAAGTCAGCTCGTGTTTGCTCTGCCTGACTGGGCCTCTGTGTTCTTTGACCTTTGACCTCTCCCACCACATCCAAACCCCCCGCCCCGCCCCGCCCCGGGCCACCAGCCGGCACAAATCTCTCCTCAGTCGAACAGCGAAAGCCAAACATGTTTTTTTTTTTTTTTTTTTTTTTTTTTCACCCGCTGAAACCTCGATGGTAACAGTGTGAGTCATCATACGCGCTCTGTAATTTTATTAAATGACAAACAATATCTTGTGACATAGAAAATATCATGTGTTGTGACACGGAAAGCTGCACATTGTGTTATGAGCCACCAGCCATATAGCTGAACGACAAACATTTTAACCCCTTGAAAGTTCTGGTGTTAGTGCCTTATGATGAATGAAAAGCAAATTATAAGCCAATTTAAAGAACATATACAATATAATCATCAAACAGTCATCACAGTGGTTAAGTTTATTGATAGAGTATGTTTTAAAAGACTTTATGAAGAGTGAGCTTACCTAGACGAAACTTAACAACAATTAATACTGGAGCAAAATGTTATTTTATACCTTTGTGATGCAAATAAATAAAATAAAGTAAAGCACATAAAAAAAAAAAAAAAAAAAAACATGTTGGAAAGACATAACTGACCTACTTGGCAGAAGAAAAGGAAAAACTCTCATCAACCTGCACTTTAAATGCACTTACCTCAGCAGCACCACTTCAGCTTAAGTATATTTTCCCCCTCTTGATTCACATGTACTGTTTGTGCTTTATGCAAATCAAATTCTGCTGTGATTATAATGACTGTAATGTGCTAATAATGGCGTTATGATTGTCTGCCGGACCTTCAGTGTGGTGAAGTGCTGCCAGGTGATGAGGGGATGAGTGGAGGAGCCCCGTGTCTCCGGGCCGGGCTCATGTGCAGGATGTGCCTGCCGGGACATGTGACATTTAGCACATGGCTCCGAGGATCAGAGGCCATTGGAGAGTCTGGGAGCAGCACAAACAGGCCACTAAGAGTTTCCCACAAATTGCGTTCCCACACTGCTAAACTACATTCTCAACTACGTTTCGAGGGAAATGTTGTTTTTGTGTCTTGGATTAGGTTTGTTTCTGTTGCATCACAAATATGTTTCCAATCAACAGATCGTTTGTATCATGTTGTTTGGCATTTTATCCAGTTTTGTTACTTCTAGCCAACAAAATTACTTGGTTAAGGTTAAAAAAAAAAAAAAAAAGGTTAGTTTTAGGCAAAAGAACACAAATTTAATAGTTTGACCCATTCGCCACCGCAGCTTCCAATGGTTGTGATATGTCATAAACAAAAGAATGGAATTGAAATGTAATTAAAAATGCAGCTTAGTTGTATGAGAGCATCATTTTTTGTTAACTGTGCATGCACATGAGACATTTCAAATATGGACAGTTTTTTTTTTTTTTTTTTTTTTTTTTTTTTTGTACCTGACAAAACATCCATTTTGGATACATTTGGTTTCTGTGATTTAACATGAAAATGGGAGCAGGGATATTCATCAACTTGGTTTGAGATTCTGTGAACTAGGAGAGATGTTCACTCCCCGTGAAATGACTCACACTCAGTGGATGAGGTCTATTTTGAATGCAGTTTGTGTATCTTAGGAAACAGAAAGTGTATGTAAACTGTTTTTTTTCTGCACACTTCCTCTTCTCGTGACAAAAAGCATCATCTGAAGAAGTTGGTGGTCAGTGGTTTCGCAGGTTTACAAAGCTTTGCTTCACACAGCTCGCTGAGCCAGTCAGAGGACTGTGACAAGAATGTCTCTCGTAAGTGATTTCGACATGTCGGGCACTTACAAAATTCGAAACACGGCGGTCAGAGCCACTAAACATCACATGACAGCGGGACTGAAGAGCTGCACACGAGGTAATTCTTTCACTGTCGTCATTCAGCGACAAATGAACAGTTTCACATCTTGCTTCTTCATCTTTATTTGAAATAAAAGCATCCTCAAAACAGCTTGAGTCAGCTGTGGATAATTATGACGTGCCGATAAATAAAAGTACACGCCAGCCGGAGATCTCCACAGGAAACTCTGCCAAGAACAGAAACACAAGCTCTGAAAGGAGGGTCCGAACACACGGGAGGGTTTGTGCAGTAACAGGTCAGCTTTTCAGAGTTGGCTTTCACTGCAAAATAGGGATCGGTTTAAAATTTCAGAATAGATCGGGGTCACCGAAGCACTTGAGAACAACTTTTTTTTTAAATGTTTTGTCGAGGGGAGGGAAGCCATTGGTGCAATATATTGTTGTTGTACGGCTCACACCTGCAAAGGCAATGGATCAAAGCTTTTTAAGTGGGGCACAGGACCAGGTGTGCCAAAAAGAGGCAATAAACCCATTAGATGGAAAGAGGCTCATAAACAAACACACTGGGTGGCTGTTAGTGGGTGTTTGCATTGTGAGCGCCTTGTGATCTGAATACAAACAGCTTATATGTCGTGCCAGAGTGTGTGTGTGTGTGTGTGTGTGTGTGTGTGTTTGTATATGTTTGCTCATGGATATGTTTATTGCCAGTATGTGATATTTGGCACATCACATGTACATTGTTCTGTATAAAATGACAGAGCCTGGTCTCTAGAAATCCCTCACAAATTCAGTATATATGTTACACAAGTTGAGATAAACACATTTCCCACCATGAAAGCCTCATGTGAAGACAAAGCCTCTAGAAAAGTCTAGAAAGTCTCGGGCTAGCTCACTCACTCACTAGCAGGGATGTCACGATGCCACAAATTCAGCGGTCGATACAAAAACCAGTGACTTTCCGTGATTCTTGATATCTGTTTCAATACCATGATGAAAAAAAAAAAAGCAACTTACACTCCTTTATTAAGTATATATTAAGTATTTAAGCCTTGAAGTATTTGAAACAAACAATAAGTCAACAACGTTTTAGATTGCACAGAATTTAGGCTTATATATAATTAGAAAAGTAACTTAATATGAATAGGAAATCACTCACCTTGAATTCTTTGAATAAATCAGGATGCCTGTCTTTGAGGCGCTCAAACTCTCAAAGTTCAAACCTTCGTAGAAAAGTCCAGTGTTATTGAATGAACGCATTCTGTACTGTACAGGAGACACGGCACGGAGGAGATTGATTGACAATGGTCTACAGTCCCTTAGCCAATCAGGACGCAGAACACAATGCGCTGTTAAAAAAAAAAAAAAAAAAAAAAAGCATGCATAATTGCACTAAAAAAATCTGCGAAACTGCGAGGCCACGAAAGTTGAACCGCGTTATAGCGAGGGACAACTGTACTGCCCCTGTCAGTTCTGGAGGAATATGTTACGGCTCACTAAAGGCTAAAATCATACAGCCGGTAGCTGCGATGATGTAAGAAAACGGGTACCATTGTATTTTTGGCATCGACTTGGTTCTGAAGTATCAGTTCTCGTGACATCCTTGCTCACTGGCCACTAAAAATACTTAATTAAGGTTAAGAAAAGGATGCACTACCCTCATTCAGCCTTATCTGGATTATACTGATCAGTTAACTTCTCATTAATATTCTGATGCAGTGTCTCTCTGTTTTGTCTTATTGGATTTGATGCACTGGCCTTATTATTATTATTATTATTTTTAAATTAATTAATTAATTAATTATTTTTTTTTTTTTTAATGTAGGTACGGGGGTATGTATGTATGTATATATGTATCTGTGTATGTATGTGTGTATGTACATGTATGCGTGTATATGTATGTATATATATATATATATATGTACATATATATATTCTAATTTTGTTGGGGGGGGGGGGATTTGGGACTTTGTTTGTATTTACATGTATTTACTAAATTGAAAATAAAAAAAAAACACAATATTCTAAAAAAAAGAAACATCAAACAAAAAAAAAAGAAAAAAAAAAGAAAAGGTTAAGAAAAGGGTCATGGTTAAGGTTAGGAAGCTCTAAAAAGTGAACACTGTTCCAGGATTGTGGCGGCTGAGCGGAGGGCGTGTTGACTGACCCAGCCTCCCGTCTGACCTCCTTATGCAGATTTCGTTGCTCCCTTAATGCGACACCACAGAGTCGTCACATACAGAACGTCTAGAGGTTGCTCATCTTTAAAACGGAGCAATAGGGCGTAATAAACTGCTGTACAAACAATCTGTGGGGTTGTTTTTTTTTTTTTTTTTTTTTTGCCGGGGGACAGCCTGTTTTTATCATGTTAATGTGCATCAGCTGGCTGGACTTGCTGTTTATGAAAACTCATCAGCAGTTTGTGAAGCGGCTGACTGACATCATGTGATACGACCGGGGTGGTTTTTTAGGCTGCAGTCTGAACACAGCGTACATCATCTGAGGTGCACGTAGGTAAATTAGTGAATATTTATTGGGGACAGACAGTGTGTGTGCAGCCCTACAGTGATTACTGTGACCGGCCTCCTCTGGCCTGGGTCTCCCTCTCAAAACATGTCTGTCTGCCTGTCTGCTGTGTCCTGAAATACAGTGAGGCACGTGATACTTTAACACACAGGATGAAGGGGCAGGTTGTAAATCAGGAATGAGTCAAAGAGTTTATTTTCAAAATACTATCTACCTCAAAAAAATAAAAGTAAACAAGTAATCATTGGCTTTTAAATATAGTATACTTCTACCTTACCTGCTTACTATCCTTCATTCAAGTCGCAGCTCTTGGCCAACACATACTGAAGACAACTGAAGTAACTTTAGATATGCAACTGGAAATAAGACTCTGAAAATGGATTTTAGGCCGTAAAACACTGATGTCATTCCAGACCACTTAGATTCAATTCAATCAGCTTGTTATCTTCAATTACGTTGCTGCATTATTTGAAGATGGGGTGGAAGAAGAGGAGGGTGAGAAAAATCATGAGCACCAGTGGAGACGGGACACTCTCAGGAGTTAAATGAACAGTGGAAGTTTTGTTGTTTACTCTTCTAAAGCAGCCAGCGTGGTTTGATTAATGAAACCAACCTAATTTAATAAGAAGTGACGCTTTGATTCCTCTATTGCCTCATGCGCTCTACACTGAGGGGACTCTCACAACAACCACCGGCAGGCATTTTCAAAGTTATCAGACCCCTTTCTTAGTTTTCCTGTAGGTAGACTTGTGCGTGTCTTCCACCAAGGACATAAATAGGAAAAAGGAAAAGCTACTGTTGAGAAAAAAAAAAAAAAAAAAAAAAAAAAGGAACTCGTTGAGTATTCTCTTTGGAGTGGAGCAGAGGTATGATAGCGCCAGGCTTCAGAAAAACAGAGAATAGACAGAAATAACAATAGATAATGTGCATCAGCCCCAGACTGTGTGTATGGAAAGCGATATGGGTAACAGAAAGAGGAACAGAGGAGGAAGAGAAACCGCGACGGTGAGTGGGAAGAGGCTGAGAGAACGAACAAAAACTGGGGCAACAAAAAGTCGGCTGCATTTCCATCTGAAAGAAGTTTCCTGTGCTCGGCCTGGCGAGGGAAGCCTTCTGGCCCCGTCCTTTTGCCGGGCGCTGGCTCGTCAGGGATGGAGGCAGGGCAGTTGTCATCGGGGGTGTGGAGGATCCTCTCCTCTGCTGTTGCGCTTAACTAACACCAAACGCCTTCATCTGCCGGCGCTGACTCCCAGATAACCCCGTCTCTCCTCCGCAGCCATCCACATCAAAGTCAGCCACCTCAAAGCAGAGGTAACTATTCATAATCCAAACACAACCTCCCCGTCCCATTCATCATGGAGCGCTCGGTCTCCGGAGGAGCGGCGAAAATTATTAATAACCTTTCAGTGGAAGCCAGAGATTTGTGCGTTTGCAAACATCTGCTATATATGATGCATAATGTCAAGGTACTCAGCACAAAAAACACACAACAAAGAAACATATACCAATTTTTGTTTTTCTGTGTATGTTTTCCATGTGGGAAGCTCTTTATAACTGTGTTTAAAACCAAAAAAAGCGATATAAATAAAGCTTTACTTACTTAGTTATTGCAAGGAGTACAGATTGAATAGTTGTAATGACACATGCTCTTGTCCCAGTGCCCACCCTTGTGTTTAGCCAAGTGGCTACTGGAGTGGTGTGTATCGAGGAACTGGCCAAAGTGGAGATGTTACTGGTGCTTATGACCCCAAAAACGTCATGAAGAGGACAGTGCACACCTGAGAATCTGCCTCAAACATACAGGACGCACAGAAGTTACCATCTGAGACAGTGAATGAATGACTAATAGTTTCTGTCTCCAGCTTGGAGAAGGATGCAGCTCTTGCATGCTCACTCCATCCCTCTGACACCTTCATTATAACATAAAGCATCCTCAATTTGTTTTCCTTCCAAACGTCTTGGAAGAGTTTATGTATTTTTTATTTGATTTTTTTTCCCCCTTGAGATAAAGTCTGTTTTTTCGAGGGGTATCTGGCCAAGATAACCCACCATCACAAACTGCGTTGTTAAGCCAAGGAAATGGATTTACAGCATGGCATTATGTTGTTTTCAGAGCTGGAGGTGTATCGAGGGTTGAGCGGGTCATTGAAGCAGCCATTTTGCGTTTCGCTCAAACGAGCAAAGGACGATGAACCAACTAATTAGAAACACACACACATACACTAAAACCTGTTTGTACGGCCAAGTTATCTAGTCCCCATAAAAACTGTGCCTATGTTCCCATCCAAGTACATTTTTGAAAATTATTTTGAAAACCATACGCCTGTACCTGCTACATAAACAAAGATAGGCAACCTAAACGCGTCGGGAGGCGGAGGCGTTTGCTGACCTCCTTGGAAGACGGGAAACGACAGCGCTGTCTCAGCTGACCCGTTTAATGAGAGCTGAAATTGCTGTCGCTCTGTTCTTTAACGTCAGACTGTTCCCATCCACCTTTACTGCCCTGTCTTTCTGTCAGTCGGCCGTGAAAAGGCTCTTTGTGAAATTTAGGATTTTTTTTTTTTTTGAGCAAAATTCCAGCGATTCCATGCAGGTTTTCTTGCACGCACGTTCAAAAGCCGCATTAAAAAATAACAGGTGGATCGAAACCCCCATTTGTTTTGCATGGGAGGGCGACATTAGAAACGGGTGCACTTGGAGCTGCAGTGTGAACGTAGTTCTGCAGAAGATGGATGTCCACTGGCAGTCCTGCTGAGCCGCCGCTTGATTATGCAGCATCTGACAGGCCTATTTTGTCATCCACTAAAATGCATAATTCATCTGCACATTACCAGGCAGGAAGCGAAAAGAATAGATTGTCATTTCCTCTGAATGTGATTGTGTGTGTGTGTGGATGGGAGTGTGTGCATGGCAATGTGTGGTACTGGGGAAGAAGAGTCCTGGTGCCAAGATGAATGGGGTGTGATGGCAGCACGCGAGGCTGGGGGGGGCCTGAGTGTCCCTGAAGGCCTCGTCTCCATATAGAGGCATGTTTCCCCAGAGCGCTCTTCCCCTCAGACTAAACTGCACACCAGTACGACCCATTAATCAGTCTCCTCAAACGTGTGGAAAACTTCCTCTCTCTTACTCACTGCCTCGCTCGCTCGCTCTGTCGTGCACACACACACACACACACACACACACTCTCCTTTGGGGTTAAGATGCTACATGTATTTCTCTTTGGAAACCGTACAGCTGTGCAGATTCAATGCGCCGTCATAAAATTTCATGATATGAGCCCAAACTTGTGAACATGAAGATTGCATTTCCTCACTTTGAAAGAATTATGAGACAGCAGCACAAACTGGACCTTCCACTTCCTGTCAGGTTTAAGACCGAGAGCAAGTTAAGATTAGGTGGCAAGAAAAAATGGTTAAGGTGATCATGGTTAAGTTGAAATTGGGCAACCTTTTGACTCAGATTGTAAAAAAATTCGGTAACACTTTACAATAAGAGTACAATTAACGTTAGTTAATGCCGTAATAAACATTAAGTAACAGGTAATAAACATTAACTATCAGTTAACTAATGTCTCTAAGGTATTAATTTATATGTTATTTAAGGGTTATTGTAGATATTAGTAACATTAATAAATGCCACAATAATCATTAACCCTTTAAGCGCCAAAGTCGCAAAATTGCGACAAGCAGTGGTAGTAGTGCTGAGCGTAGCGAGAGCAGAGCAGAGCGAAAGAGTGTTTTTTCATTTACTCACGATGCCGAGAGGTCGGTTTACCGTTGACCAAGTACTTCGTCAGGTACTGGCTGACTCCGATTCTGAGGAGGAAGACATGCAGTTGTCCAGTGAAGCAGAAACTGGCGTTAGTAGTGACGTTAGTAGTGAGTCCGCGCGCCATAGTCCACAATCAGCACACTGTATAGCGGATGCTTCACCTCAGCGTGGCCGGGGTGGAAGCATTCTGCGAACGCCAAGCAGGGGACGTGGTCGAGGTGGCAGGGCGGCTCATAACACCGCAAATATGGGTGAATGTAGCGGGGATGAAAACAACCGCGGTTGTCGTGGCAGACGCGGGAGAAGCCGTGGGAAAAAAACTCTGGCGCCTAAAGGGTTAACTAACAGTTAATTAACCATTACAGCATTAACTAACGTTAACTAATGTTAATTGTTGTACTCTTATTGTAAAGTGTTAGAAAAAATTCTCCATATTAACATGCCACTTGGGCCGTGTCCACTAAGCCGGGTAAATTTGGAAATCTTTTTCCACGATGAGCAGCTTTCTGCAGCAGATTTCTGAAAATGACACAGCAAACGCAATAAATACACACTGGACAGAGTAAAAACTCACTGCTCAACATTCATGAAGAATGATTAATAATTTGATGTAAATGTTCTGTATCCTGGAAATGTAAGGAAACTGCTGTCACAATTATTGAGAGTGAGTGTATGCAGGGATGCAGGCATTACCTAATATCCTGCCATAATCCGGTTACTCACAGTAATCTGATGTCTTATTGTTTTTCTTCAAAGAAGTGAAAGAGAATCTGCCAGTGGGATGAGATAATCCCGCTTGTTTCCTGCGCAGTTTCACCTGTTTCATGATTTTTTTTTTTTTTTTTTCTGGAAACAAGCGTAAATATGCCGCAACAAGGCAGAGTAAGACAGATGACAGCTGATTCAAGACAATTAGATTAGCATTGGAAACAAGTGGGATTATCCGATGACAGTGGCAGATGTTTTTCACCGATAAACGAGGTTTGAAGACAAACTATGAGACGAACTGACTTAGTGAGGACTTCCTGTCAGATGTCTGGCTCTGCAAAATCATCTCTGGGCTCTTCGTTAGAAACGCTGGGCTTTGTCGTGACAAATTTGCGAGCGTTAACTCGGCTGTCAGATTCGAGACACAGCGAGGCAAAAATCCTGCCGAGCCGCTTTGGGGACGTCGGACGTTTTCCTCACACGTCAGCATTTTGAGCGAGGATGACACCGCGTGTCACGTTTTGCACGGAGGAACATGTCGGCACGCCCTGTGCACACAGCCCACAGATTACAGCTTCATGAAGATTACAACATTCTACAGATTAAGGCCAAAATAACGTGAAATAGTAGACCCTGACCCACCAGACTCACCTCACAGCTTATTGTGAGAATTTCTGGTACGAAGAGCGGATACACACCGTTTCTCGTCAAGCCACATTCCATTGTACACATTCATCATAAACCACCCACATACATACGCACACACACACACATCCCTCTAATCCCGATGCCTTTTGTGAGGATCAAACCACTTTGTGTGTGTGTGTGTGTTTTCCTGCACCGCCCTCCTCCAACAAGATTTCGGTTCGGCACAATGAACGCTCTCAGTCTCCACCGACCAACCAAACGCTGATGCATGCTGGGAGATGAACTGAGGGAAATTGCCGGTATCTGCCCCCCCCTCCCCCACAAAGGTCAGGGCTGAATTAACTGGTGTAAAGAGTGCGCTGTCGAGGCCCTGACCGATGATGTTTGCTTAAACACCTCCGCGCCATCCCCGACGCCTTCCTTCCCATCCTCCCGTCCGCTTTAGCGCGCCGCCTGCTGCACTCCAAATGTTAATTTTGCCCCAGAGCCTTCAGCGTCCGCGGCGTTATTTCGCCTGCCACAGCACATTATCATTTTAATTAAGGAAGTCGCATTCCGGACCTGTTTTGTGGCTTAGTTTGTGTTTACATGTGCATGCGGTGCTGTTAGAATGGCAATTTGCATGATCACACAATGTGTTGATGCGAGTCATCCCTTGTGTGTGTGTGTGTGTGTGTGTGTGTGTGTGTGTGTGTGTGTTTGTCCTCCCAATGGCTTACTGATTATCACAAAGTGTTAATGTTTACCCCCAGTCCAAACACTTTAATCATGCGTTTGTCTGGAGAAAGTTAAAAATACACCTGACTGGCTCAGGATCTGTGAGATAAAGAAAAAAAAAAAATCTCTCTTCCTCATTTTATTTACATGACGAAATATAAAAATGAGGTAAATGCACCTTTAAGTGGTCAGCTCCCATGACCCTCAGCAGGAATGTGCAGGTAAAGACAATGAATGAATGCATGAATGAATAATCCAGTCAAGCCTGGCCACTTGTCACTTCATTAACAGGAAACTGGTTGCTCTTAACTTTAGATTATCTTAATTTGAAATGATCTTCAGGCTGTTTCTGTGCAAGTCGGCCTTTTACTCGCCTGATTTTAACAAAGTCAGATTGTTAAATTTCCTTACACCAAACTGTGAGTAAACCAGTGTCTGCTCTGCCTCTTTTGAATACTTTTCATTGTTTCTTTCTTTCTAAAACAGCCTCTAACTAGCCATATATTACATTTGGTGAATCCTTACAGCCAATGGGAGAGCTGTAGTGTAAAAGATTGTCCAGCTGCTTTTTGAACAGTAAAAGTCATCACACTTAAGATGCATCATTAATTACCCTTAGCTGTTGATTTACCACACCGGGACAGTGGATCAGGTCATTATGAGGAACGTCTGACTGATTATTTCAACGTTTCATCTGATATTTTGTCTCAAACTCCAGATCGGCAGCGCGTCTTGGCTCTGAGGACTGTCTCTAGTGTGACTGTCTTTACTGTTAAGCCACCAGCACACTGCAAAAAGAAGATTATTTGTCTTATTTCAAGTGAAAAATGTCTTATTTCAAGTGAAAAATGTCTTATTTCTAGTCAAAATATCTCATTACACTTAAAACAGGACATGATCACCTCAGAAAAAACTTGTTTTTAGACAATTTCCACTTGTTTCAAGTGAAAATTCATTTGAAATAAGTGAAAATTTGCTTGGTTCATTGGCAAAATTTGCCAGTGGAAAAAGTGAAAATTCACTTGAAATAAGTAAAAATTAGCTTGAAAAATGAAACAAATTTTTGCCAATGAAACAAGCAAATTTTCACTTGTTTCAAGCAAATTTTCACTTGAAACAAGAGACAGTTGTCTAAAAACAATTTACTTCTGAGGTGATTATTTTAAGTGTAATGAGATATTTTGACTAGTAATAAAACATTTTTGACTTGAAATAAGACAAATAATCTTGGTAAGATTTTGAGTTTTTGCAGTGCAGTGTTGAGGATGCATGAATGTTTCACGTGACACGACAAGGTTTCGTCCCTCGGTCTTGATCCTCACTCTCTTAATTTCCCTGCTTGTAAGGTTGGAATGACGTGAATACAAACCTGTTCCACTGCTGCACTGTAAACCAGGCTGCTGCTGCATGTCTAAGATCTAAAATCCTAAAATCTAGAAAGTCCTCTGCACTCTGTGGCTCTGATCTCTTTCTAGGGATGAAGGTTCCCATCCCCCCTCCGTGCTCTCTTGAGCAACCCACCACCACCACCAACCCCGACCGTCCCTCTCACCCTCCCCCACCGCCTTCCGCAATCAGTTGTTCACACAATGTAATGGTAAACCTTTCAGGAAGTGTTTGCAAAGACACTTCAGCCGCCCCTATAGGATCATGGGTGAGAAGATTGAAGGATAAAGCAGCCTGCACACCACGCAGTCTGGCCAAAATGAAGCGCGGGAAGTTGGTAAACAGCCCACAATGCTTTATTCACATTTTAGTTGGAAAAATGTGCTGGAGAAAGTCATCAATCACGTCTTTGTCTCTTCAGCTCCCCACGCATAGCTGCACCGATACTCATGTAAGAAGCTGAAATATTCGTCACATTTTAATATCACCTTGTTTGCAGCCAAATAGATTTTACACCAGCGTCTGAACAACACCATTTTTGCATTAACCTCAGCACATGGACTGACTTACTGAAGTTATTCTGCGTGGATTACATGGTGTGCAGGCTGGTATGTAGGGGAGACATGCACTACTGTATCTTTAGACTCACCATAACACACACTCAAATCCTAATTCTGCTTATTATTTAACCTCGGTGGGTGCGTCATCACAAGTGCATACTGCATGGCATAGCTTTGTTCAAACCCACAGAACTTTATTTTGAATTTTTAGCAGAGATCCCACGGTTTCCAGAGATGCCAAACATGTCCTGGTAAATTACAGAAAAATGTGTATAAAATGAAAATGCATGGACATCATCTTTTCTTTCTTTCTTCCTTTTTTTTTTTTTTTTTTTTTTTTTAAAGAATCCAAGGTTTCAACAAATAAACTCTGATCCAAATAGCCTGAGTGGACCATATTGTTAAGTCACGGCCCCATTGCGCTCTATTTCCTCTTATTAAAGACATCGCCATACACACAAATATTGACAGATGCATGCATGCACACAGAGGGCAGGGGGTGTTTGAAAGAAAAAAAAAAAAAAAAAGGGAGAGCATGACCTATATATGCCAGCGACCACCCAAACAATGCATCGCTTATCAACCCCCTGTACACACAACAGAGCTGCAAACACATGCAGGCACAGCAGAGCGTTGCAGCCAGCAGTGCATGTGTTATCACAAAGGGTCACGCAGGCGAGGCGGGGTCGACCCATGTAAGACTTAACACACATTAAATTGCATGCACACTATGCAATCCATTCATGTTTTTATTAGCATCAGAAACTTTCGGGACAGTAGAAACCTTGAGCAACAGCGACGGGTGTTCAGGTTGACAGCGTTTACCGTGTCAGGCTATTATCTTTTAATTTCGACTGTGATTTAAGCAGCACAATAACACACGCCCCCCCCCCCTCCTTGATGAGCTGATTGCTTTGCCTGACACAACAACTCTGTTCTTGCTTTAAGTAGATAATTGGAGTGCTGAGGGAGACCACAACAAAGGCGAGAGGAGGAGGAAGAAAGAGAAACAAAAAGGGGTGATGGGGAGTTCAGAAACGCCGAGTGCAACAAGAGAAAACAGCCTGTTTTGTTTCCCTGCCTGTGGAGATCCCAGGCTCTTACACAGCACTGTGGGAGGGACAGCATCTACCGGCTTGGGAGGGCTATGTTTAGTAAAAGCTAAAGCTGCATTAGACCAGATATTTGCGTAAAAATCCGGTTGTCTCATCGGTCTGCATCTCAAAAAAAAAAAAAAGAAAAGAGGGCTGCAGCAGGGAAGAGTCCCTCATCCCCTGTAACTGGCGGGCTGGAGATTCTCTCAAACTGTGCAAATTAAATCCTGGGGTCGCTTACGGTCACTGGCGGGAAATCGTCTCCACACAGGAAGTGACATCTCAAAACTTACATGTGAAATCTAATTTGTCTCCTGACACAGCGGCAACCCTCAGCCTGTCTTGTCTCTTTGTATTCTGTGGCGTCGCAGAGCGGGGCGTGTTGGTTAATTACGTCAAGCTGTGTGTGTTTTGCTGCCGTCACCTTTCAGGATTCCTGCACCTGCTGCGGCCGTTCTCACACCTTTTGAATAGACGTTATCAGGCGTAATCACCCCCACCCACTGGAGGGTGCAGGAAGAACCTACTAACCCACACCCTCTGTGGGTGATACTGACCGATAACACCCAGTCAGTGGTTTGATAACAGTCCAATCCGGTGATTTCTGAGCACTGACCTTTTACTGCCTTTGGTGCTGCCGTTGTGTGATGTTGTCTTGAAACTTTGAAGTGATGGTCTGCAAAACTCTGTTCTTGATCGTTGCGACAGCTCATTCTCGATCATTGCGAAAACCATGAAATGACTCAAAATAAATCGCTGCTAATAAATGATAAAAGAAAAAAAGCCATCACTGCATGGCGCAAATAATGTAAATTCTCCTTCTGTGTGCAAAAGGATTAGGATTAGATTGGTCATTCAATTGGATATAGATTGAATTTCCAGTGTAAGGTATAAATTAAAGGAAATGTGTACTTTATGTTTATGTAAATGAGGCAGCTTTCTATTAAACTAAGATTCATAGTTTCTCTTTTGAACAGTTAAGTCCTATTTACTTAATTTCATCATGTCTACATTCTTTTTTTTATGGCAATGTGCTGACATCATGGCTTTGCGCGAATCAGATGTGTTGCAATCAGCAGATACAGGATATGTGTGTGTGTGATACTGTCGTGCAATATGTGGTTAAAAAAAAAAAAAAAGTGCTCTTGTGTTGATGAATTGGGAAACTGTCACCATACAACCAGCCAGGCTGACGTAACGGAGCATTCGTCAGCTCTCCTCGTGAGACCAATCAGATTTCCAACACTCACTTCTGTTTCAAAGCTTCCTCGCGGCTGCAAACACATGAAATTTGCTGTGAAATTTTAAATCAACAAGCCACTGTGGTCATTTGACTAAAAAATGTGTTTCCTGCCGCGGTGTTACATCACCACAGGCCTGGTTTCAGTCGACAGAAAACCCTCAGCAGACGTCGTCTCCACCTGAACTAAGACGGCAGATACTTGGAGCCAACAGGCCGATCACGTGCCTCGTTATGCTGCACAGACGTGGCCTGTAGGTATCCATCTAACGGTGCGTCTGAAGTCAGAGAGAGACATGAACGAGTGAAACGGAGGGAACGATGGGGCCACGCGAGTTAAGTGGGAGGAGACGGATGGATGATCGGGTTTCCTGGCTGGCATCACCTCTGACCCTCCGCCTCATTAACACACACATTTGTTAAATTGAGCGTAAAATCCATCAGCTGACAAATGACCTCTGCACCTCGTACAGGCCTTTTGGAGGTAAACTATGCCCAGATGGAGTAAACACAAACCTGCGATGGAGGCAGGGCTAATGACTGACAAAAGTTGAAAACCAGCCAGCAATTTGGCCGGTTTTAAATAATAATCTACTTTTTCGCATTCCTATTTTCATGCGCTTTGCTACTTCCTATCTGTAACTCCTCTAACATTCATATAACAGGCAGTTCATGACACCTAAACACCTGGAGAGGCATCTGGAGCACACAAAGTGATCTGATGTGTGTTTCTGGTTTAAATAAGGCCAACTAAATAAATACATGGTGCTACTTTAATGTTGTTTATTTTCTGTAAGGTAATCCTGAGTGTTTAGAAAGGTGCCAATAAAAAAAATGCATTATTTTTAGATAGAAGACAAAAACAAACTGGATCTTTCCGACCACCACTCCAAGTGGTGTGAATTTCCCAGTTTGGGATCAATAAAGTATACCTATCTATCTATCTATCTATCTATCTATCTATCTATCTATCTAAGTACCCCGTTATGCTGATTTATGTGCAAAGTCAAAAGATGACACTAATATCAGTGCTAAAGGAGGAGGCTTCTTATTATCTCCTGTCTGTGCTGCACTCCTGTAAAACTTCCAAGTGCAACTTTCAGCACCTGAAGGAAGAGAGATCAGGATTCATGAGATCGCTGAGGTTGGACCGAGCTGCGTTTGCTATGCTGTTGCCATGGCGATGGGTAGTCCTGAGAGGACAGGGCTGTTTCTGTTCTCCAGTCACTCGACAATAGCTTTCCTTACACAAGTATAGGCTGTTCCTGGGGAAACCCCACTCTTTCTGTCTATTTTTCAGAACATATTGTTCCTCCTGAGTGTCAAACTCCTGCCTCACTGCAGACGGCAACTCTGCAGCTAAAACCTGAAAAAAAGGAAACTAAGGTGTTCTTCTTTGATGTAAAAACCTTAAAAAGTCTTCATTTTTCTCCTGGTAGTCATAAAGGAGGTCTGCCTTGGCTCCTTTCTTTCAAGTAATTTTACAACCACCCATTTATGTAAACAGACTTGAGACAGGCTTTAGTTTGGTCATGCATGCAGCAGGATGTACTCTGCTGATGCCTCATCGAGTCAGGACTTGTTCAAATTAGATTTTTATATAAAAACGGTTTTGGCCTGTGGTGACTCAGTAACCCTCACTGACTAAAAATATAAATTATGGGGAAGCAGTAAGGGCCACTTCCATGTGAGTAAAAAGAAAAAAATGCCACATAGCTGAACTCAGAGTTGTAGCTAATGATAGTTTGTGTGATGGATAATATAGTAACTTGTTTAAATGTAAAAAAAAAAAAAAAAAAAAAAAAAAGTCCCTATATATATAACCTTTCTAGATAACGAAACACCATAGTAAATGGCATATTGACTAACTAAATTATATTGACTGTATAAATGAAGTAACTCTTAAGAATATAATTTCTCAAATGTCCCATTTACAGAGATATTCTGTATTATTTTTAATATAATTTTGACAAATTTTGGCATTGGTGCCTCACTTATATCACTTGTCACAGTGTCCCCTGCCTGAATGTTCACTGTAACCCACAGACTGGTTATTACCATTTTACCATTACTATAATGTGATGATCAGTGTAGGACCCACAAGCATAGATGGGTAATTTCTTTGGAATATGACATGTATTTTGTATGCAACCAATCTTCCCACTTGTTTTTGAACACTAAATGAAAAGAAAAAGAGGAATTGTAGCCCTCTTTGCACACACTTTGCCCAGTAAAAGCCTTTTGTGATGAAGTCACACCACAGGTAGAGGCATGTTTTGTTTTGAGACCCCAGCAGGATGAGGAAGTGTGTACACGTGTATTCATTAAAAGGTTTTCTTCTGGATTACTGTAAATATGTGTGCACTCAAATTACAGTTCATGATGTCACAACTAGAAAAAGGAAGCTGTTGAAAAACACTCATTATTAACTCATTAATCAGCATGCATGATTCACCTGGGAGGTTGTGGTCTGTGCTACACTTCACCCCATGTGGCTGCATATTGAGGCTGCCATGATTTTTAATTATAATATCCAGTGACAATTACATTGTTTTTACAAAATAAGAGCTCGGTCAGTCACTCAGTCAATGCATTAATCAGTTAATAACGGCTGAGTAACTTCTATCCTGTGACTGTTTTTTGAGATATTTATGGAGGGCTGAGGGGAAGCCCCATGCAAAAACACAACACCGCATTGCAGATCCATAAATTTCACAAATGAGCTCCTGCTTGCTATAAATGTTCACTTCAGACACAGCAGGCTCACGCTAGAACAATGTGAGCTTCAGGGAACACTGAGATGAAGCCTTCTCCACCCAGAATGTGTTCACCGCAAAAGCCAAATACTGTGTGAAGATGCGGGGCGTTAGTGAGGTTTTCACATGTAAATTGACTCTCATTAACGTTATGCGAGGCCTTTGAACTCGGTGACCTTAAACCTCCACATTTTCTCACTGGTCCACACCTATGTGAGTCTCAGGGGGAGAGTAACTAGATAAAGAAATCAATAAGGTCAGGCCACCAGTTCACAGGTCCTTATCCTACCACCTGTTTATGTTATCCTCATCCTGATGGCAGTGCAGTCCTCTTCACTACCAACTCCTCCCACCATCACATACACATGTCAATGAACAATGAGAACCCATTTTGTGTCTTTTAAATCTTTTAATACTCAAAAAATACTTCAATTTTGGCTTCTTAGTACATAAACCATCTGGATCTGCTCCTCTATACAGTGTAGTACTCTACTATTTTGTTAGGAAATGAAAAGTGCAAAGTAGTGGACACGTTGCAGGCAATGCTATCCTCAGCCCACTACGTTATAGTAAAGGCTACTTCAATGCTCCAAAAACCTTGTGATCATCTGCATGACATCCATACCAGCAGACCCCTACGACAGACAAAGTCTTGGCATCAGTCTTTCTCAGAAGAGCAGAGGGCAGAAGTGAAAATGACCCAAGCCACGTGCAAAATAAAACTTGTGTTTCCACAGGAGCATTCCTGGAGGACCTTGTGGATCAAACAAAACGAAACAAAACAAAAAAAATCGAAATGTCCATAAAAGTACTCAGTGAGCTACAACGTAGGAGCTTCTTCAAAGTAAAATGTCCAGCTATATTGAAAATCCATGGTAGAGCAGCAAGTAACGGGCCAGCCCGTTTATCTTTCTCAATGCTGTAGTTCCTAAGAGTCCTAAAGTCATTTCAAGTTTCTTTTCTTTATTTGGTTAACCTTGGTATATATTCTGCACCCATAGAGGCACCCTCATGCGTGCAAAAGCATCATTCAGCAGGGGTTCACAGCGTCGAACTAGTTTGACAATAACCCAAACGAAAAGATATACAAAAATCACTGCAAAGTAAACCTCTTGTTAGGGCAACATTGGCATACCCGAATAGTATTTAGTTACAGTAATTTTGTGTAGCACACTGGACTACACACCCTTTATGGGCCGCTGTTATCGCTTCTTCTTTTGCTTTAGAGATTTCCTCCTTTTGACTATCATTTCATAGAGTTTATCCATGCCCTCATGAAGTCCCTCGCCTATGATGGCACATGCGGGCTGGACGTGGTAAGTGGTGGATGGGGTGAGTTCATGGAGAGCCAGCTGCTTCTCAATATCCGCCACTGGCAGAGACTTGGGCAGGTCCTGCTTGTTGGCTATCACCAGGAGCGGCGTGCCCTGGTTCTCAGCGAATTTGGTGACCTTATGCAGCTCAGTCTTGGCCTCCTCTAGCCTGTCAACGTCCACCGAGTCCACAACATAGATGATCCCGTCCGTGCAGCGGCTGTAGGACTTCCACAGGGGCCTCAGCTTCTCCTGGCCCCCCACATCCCAGAAGTGACAACTTATCCCCTTGGCGGTGCCGTTGCTGAGCTTGATCTTCTCAGTGTTGAATCCGATGGTTGGCACAGTGTTGACAAATTCGTTGAACTTGAGTCTGTAAAGAACAGTGGTTTTACCGGCAGAGTCCAAACCCAGCATCACAATGTGAAGAGACTGGAAGGCAGAGATGTTAGAAAAACTGTTTCCCATTTTTTCAGCAGCTGGTGGAAGGGATGCCCACCCTCCCTTCACGTCCTGTCGGGAAAATACACACCTCAGATGCTGGAGATGTTGGTTAATTAATTCATGGGGTGAAACGATATAATGTCTTGCAAGGGTGGAGTCTGAAGTCGGCTGATGTAGAGGCCCTGGTGCGTTTTGAATGAGCGATCTCCTCCGCTGTGGCCCTCAGCAGCAGCGAGTGGCACTGTGCGCCTGGGCAGGACGCAGCGCGCCGTTCATTAGCATTCTCCCCACACACTCACGTCCATTTGGCGACACCAGAACATACCACCCTCCTTCAACTCCTCGGACACCCTCAGGACGATGTGGAAGCTCTGAAGGACAGGATGGAAGCCGGTCACAAGCCCAGCCCTTGTCTGTCTCCTTCACTGACTCAGCCAGCCGTCTCCCTGCCGTAAGTCCTGCAGGTCTCCCCGAGCTCTCTGTTCAAAGAAAAAAAAAAAAAAAAAAACACAGATCCTCTCCTGCGGATGGAGTGCGCTTGAAATTCAGCTTGGGAGCGGTGATGGGACACCGGTCCGGTGGTCAAGCAGGGAAAATGACGCGTAAAATCCGCCGATGATCACCGGTTCATGTCAGAGGCTCTTCCCCCTGCGAGCGCTGCGTAAGAACTGGCGTGAGGCTGAGAAAACAGACCGCAAAACAGCAGCAGCCCAGCTACGCTCCACCCAGTCGGGCCATGTGCCAAACACCGAGCTCTCAGGCCACAGGACACGGAGAGGTAGTCTTGTTCTTACTGAGAGACACAGCCACATAATCCACGTCGCTTTAATGTGCAGTTTCTGGTTCTGTGGGCCCGCAGTGCGGATGTGTTGTTCAGATTCGTACCTATTAAAAAAAAAGAAAAAAGAAAAAAAAAAGAAGAAGAAGTCTTATATCACTTACAGCCTAGAGTCAGCTGCGGTTAAGGCTTTCAAATAAAGAAAAAAGTCTATTATGGTCCATTTAATATGAATTACGCATGAATATACTGAGATATGATTAAGTAGGAAACAGACATGTATTTTGGGGAATATTTTCATAATGTGCATTGCTGTATGAGCGTGTCATAGACAACCACGCCACCTTCTGGCGCAGAGAGGCAACAGCAGCATTGCATTTGATTTACAGGTCACATGGCCTGCCAGCGTTTTCAAGCTTTCTGTCAAAAGGTGGAAATATGGAGCTGTGCTGGAACACATGCTGGGCTTGAAGTGACTGCTGGGCGTCATGCTTTGCTGAGGATGATGGGTTTGTAGTTTGCATGTGTTTCTGTATCCAGATGGGCAGTGTAATGCCTTGGGCTCTTCAGTGGCAGTAAAAAAACGCACATAGCAGATTCTTGACCACAGCCGATTTAGTGATCAAGTGTGATTACAGGCTGCTTAAAGCTATGATAGGCCTGGTCAGGACGGTTGCATAAATAAGATCAGATGGAAAATTACAAGTCCAGCGCTGCTCTCACACGCAGTCACGCTGAAGGCCCAACGTCTGGACAAAAGCAGCGTGTGTAAAGCCTAAAGCCAGTAATAATAACTATGAAGAGAGGCATTCTGACAGCATGTTAAAAGTGAAATGTGGAGATTGAGTTTCAAGATGCAACTTCCCTTCAAAAATGAAAGGGATAAATACCATGAAGGCACAATGAGGTGAATAATGAGTGCTGCAGACACAATATAAGCCCCTGGAATATTATAGGGGTACAACAGACAACATTAAAAACACCATAGGGTCACTAAAATCACACTACTGAATATCATAAACACTGTAAGCCACTATAAGTGTATCAGGCAAGCACAGTAGTTTTTGTTGAGTTGGAAGATCTCGTCTACATAGTAGCTTGACCTGAGGGACCTATTTGCTAAGAAAATGAACACTGTCATTTGACTCCAATTGTGTTATTTTGGCACCTTTTGGCACTTTAATAAAGACTACCGAGGTTTGAAAAAGAGGCAGTATCCATAGAGTAGAGAAATGCCTTGTCATGTAACGGGATGGTTTTCTCAGAGCCTCCATAAAACAAGGTTTGCAGTGGGTGGGATTTCTGCAGCACGAGCACACATTAACAAAAAAAAAAAAAAAAAAAAAAAAAGCAAAGCCTGGAGAGCAAATCAAAATCTCTTCCCTCAGTGTTTACTGCACACAGAAACCACTTGTTTCTGTGCTCTCTGCATGCAGTTAACTGCTAATTAGATGCTTGTTTACCCGTCCTGGGACCCTTCCTGCGAGGTGCAGTTACAGATTACAAACATAACCAAGGTGCAACAATATTAATTCATAAAATTTGTCTATATTTTACAGTCTAACCTCATGACTTAACTAACTACCCAACCAAATCAGCAAGTATGGCCAAACAAGCAAGCTAAATTGCTTGCTTGCTTTTTTTTTTTTTTTTTTTTTTTAAATATGTATTTTGCTATCAATACTATCTATAGGACTCATTTACCTGTGGGGCCTAAATAAAGGATTTAGAATAGAGCCATAAATCCATACCCATTACTTTGCAGTTCCAATCAATCTAAACAATAAAAATAATTTTAAAAAAAAATTTCAGTGGAAAAAAGGGTATTTCATTCCAGTTTTCCATGGCTTTTAATATGGCACTATTGATAAAACAAATCAGAATCACAGGAAATGTAATAATAAAGAATGTATTTAAGCAGAGGCCAATACACACACAGTGTTATTCATAATGTGCCATGTTAGCACCACCTTGTGGGCAAAATTAGACCATATCACCACATCAGGGTTTTTACATATTTCAAGTGTTACATATGTATTTTCCACGAGCTTGATGGCTTGTATGGGGATTTTTACACTGCCTTTTAAAAACAAAACTCAAATAAACTCAAATGTTTGATTGATAAACCGGAGGATTAATTTGAGATGACAGTCCTGTAGTAAACTAAAGATGTAACTGACATCATGAGACGAAGAATAATTTGGGTTTCTTTTTCCCCACACTACCACAGTTCCATACCTAACTCAAACAACCTCAACATTACTATAAAAATACAAACAAGAATATTCATGTTTTGATTACATTTTGCCTCATATTCAGGAGACAAATTCAGACAAGAACAGCTGAATGTGTGTGCTTCATGTCTCTTTCAAAGTAATGACCTTCATTTTAACCAGTACTACCGCGTGAAATGTCACATTCTGAACCAACAAACACACAAATAAATAAATAAATAAATAATAAGCAAATAAACACACAAAAACAACTAAAAAAACAGCACAATTTAAATTAATAATTAATCTCTGCTTTTATGTCTTAATGGTAGCGACTTATCCCACTGTGGATGGCATACACATGATGTTCAGTTATTATTGCCATTGATCTCGAGGAGTTTATGAATTATAAAGGTATCCAGTGCAAGTGGTTGATGTTTTGTTAGTCCTTGCACTTTCTGGTGCCACACTGTTATGACAAGTGTACGAGCCGGGCGTGTAGGAGAGGGTTGTGAGGCTAAAAAAAAAAATGACAGATAGACTGTAACCTGTAATAATACACTTATTTTGCCGGCGGCTGTTTGGTGCTAGACCTTCATCAGGAGAATAATAACACGTATCCAACACAAACAGCTGATGTTTAGTCAGTCTTCTGTGCCTGAGAAGCTACAGTGTTATGACAGGCGGGAGGAATTAGTGCTAATACCACGGTGTCCTTTAATGACATGTTTTCTTTCACCTAACATGAAGAATGTGCAAGTGCTCCATCAACACTGCTGAGAAATGGTGAGTAAGTGAGTGAAGTTGATTTATAGACATTTAAACACAGCTCAAGCTGAGCAGAGTGCCGCACAAGTTACACACAAAGGTAACAGTGAAATTTAATTCTGCAACAATAAACAACAAGGGACAAATACAGAGTTAAAGACATGACAACAAATTACAAGGCGAGTGGGCCAAGAAGGGTATAAGAATATGATTTTATCTCGATTTAAAGGCAGAGATGAAGGGAGCACGTCAGCTCTGTCACCTTTTATTTTCAGCCGTGAGCGTGGAAGAAAAGTTTTGCAGAGCTATTCTCAACACTTTGATAAGAAATGGCTGAAAAGTTGAATTTCTGTGAGCAAAAATGTTCCCCTTCCATTGATTTTTATCAAGAAAAAAAAGATCCACAAGAGGATTTGGGCATCCAGGCTTGATTTGGATTTTGTGATGATTCAGAGGAGAAGCAGCCGTGTTATTCTTGCATTTTGTACCGGAGAGAGGATGCAGCGGAGAGTGTTGTGCTGTGAAAGTAGCATTATATTTGAGGGCTGAACCCCCTGAATCCAAACTGAATTGGTGTGTATTAATCTTAAGAATAGATTCACATGGATTCTTGAGCATCACAACACAAGCAAACAGTCCTTTTTTGTTTGTTTTAATACAAAAAATCAGTCCATAAGAGTGCTAAAATTACATTCACCAGGGGGCGCCATACTGTTATTGAATCTGAGAGGAGGCAAACTCTCCAGTCACTTGTTATTGCTGACAGTAATCTGAATATATTATACAAAGGGGCCATTCGAATGCAGGGGACTGTTAATGTTAATGTGACACTGCCTGCATAAGCATTTTTCATGCATTCTTAATGTGAAATGTTGTTTCCCATATGTACAATATTCCATTAAATATTGATTTCATGGTGTAAGCCGTGCAGCAAACACATTTCTAATGTTTGGTAGTTATGGGTGTTGGTGATTTCCTCGGCAGCAGGCTACCATATCCCCCCCAAATAAAAAAAAAAAAACAAAAACAAAAAAAAACATAGGTGCAATCTCAAAATCTGCATAAAATGAGCAGGTTTGACCAAATTTCAAGCTTTCTGCACTTCACTCTGTGTCTCTTTTGTTTTTTCAGAGTAGCACCGCCTCTCTTTCTATTGTTCTCCGTCCCTGTTTGGCATTAGGGCACAATACTGATTTCATTCACTAGGTGGCAGTGTAGTATCAGGAAATATTTGTTTTCTTCTTCTTCTTTTTTTTTTTTTTGTTATACACACCTGTTTTTCCTCACTGTGTCTCATCAGTGTGCTGTTCCCTGATTTGTGGTGTTCAAATGAGATAAAGTGCAGCTTGTAACCTTTAGTGTTTGTGTGTGTTTCTCTTCCCTGCGAGCCGAGAGGAAACGCGAGGCCGCCGGCTCGACCGCGGAGACGGCGGCTCATCCTCGAGTTAATGAGGTGGCACGGAGCTGACTGAGGGTGATGACGGTACGGTGAGAAAACAGTGAGAGGAAAAGGAAGGAGGAGAGAGGTCTGAGCACGCCCGACTGTGGCGACCGCACATCAGGATGCACACACACACACACACACACACACACAGATAAGCCGTAGTTTCAGTCAGCTGTTTCAGGCAGTGCTTGTTGAGGCAAACAGTTTGTGTACATGCACACACACGCCGGTGGCCACACTTCATCATTATTCCTTGGAGTAAACGTGCGGCTGCAGCATCACTCCACCCACCTTCACACTCACTCTCCCCCTCACTGCCTCGCTCAACAAATAAATAAAAAAACACACACACACACACACACATAAATATAAACGCATATAAATGTGCTCATGCATGGATAAATCGTCTCTGCTCTCCCTCGTTCTCCCTCTCCCTCACACACACGTTCACCGCTGACGAGATTCACCCCCGAACCTTGACCTAAACCTAATCCTAACTTTAAACAAAAATCATAATCCTAACATATCCCCTTGAAGCAGTGAGGTAAGGCCAAAAATGACATTCAGAACTCAAATTAGTTCTCATAAGGATAACCACACACACACACACACGAACACACACTCCCAGGTGAGCTGTGTCTCTGCAGCAGGCGTTTGGATGGGAGGAATGTTTTTAAGCTCAAATGTGCTGTCGGTAATGATCCAGCTGCGCTCACTTACCTCCACTCCTCCTCCTGTTCAAAGGAGCTCCATTAGGCAGAAAACTTTGATCTGGCCAGGTATAAGGCAATCAGCCGCCGCTCCCCAAGTAACACACAGACTGGAGTTTAAACATTTGTGGGAGGCAGAGCTGGAGATGAAATAAGTTCAACCTCGACGGGAGCGGCTACACACGTTTTTCTGGTTAACGAACTAGAAAACCTGAATGTCAAAGGAGCAGCTCTGATGAGTATATAAATAATAAATACATATATCTCTACTCTATCTGATGGTGATAATACATGTATTGGCGCCTTTCGAAACACTCAGGGTCACTGTACAGAAAATAAAACAACATTAAAGTAACACTATCTATTTATTTAGATGGCCTAATTTATATTCCAGATAAACCGCCAATGCAAAACGCATCATTTCCAGTGCACCAGATGATTTTCCAGGTGTTTCCAACAGCAAATGTGCAAACCTTCATGAGCTGACTGTTAAATGAATTCCAGATTGACAAACAGATGAGAACATGGACATGAAAATGTAGATTATTACTGAAAATCAGCCAAATTCCTGGCTTGTTTTCAACTATTGCTGATCATTAGCATTGCCTCCATTGCAGGTTTGTACTTATGCATATAAATATATCTCTGTCTGTCTGTCAGTGGAAAAAGCTGCTTAACTTTGTTTTTCTCAAGTCGGTCACGCTGCAGGTGTCAGGTGTGCGTACGCGTGACTTCATGTGGTTAGCTTCCACGGAAAACTTGCCGCCTGTTGCTTTGTTGCCTGTTGTGTGAACGCGGCTTGAACGCGACTTGATCCAGGCAGCCCAAGTCCAAACACAACTCCATTCAAAACAGCCCCCCAAAAAAAGCTCCTCTCCTATTTCCATCTCCACTTTTCCACCTTCATTGTGTGAAAGTTGCCGTTCGTCCTGTCCGTGGGCGATGAGTGTGTGCAGCTGTTCGTTGGTCATAACTCAAACTTGTGTCACTGTCACAAACAGAATGAATATGTAAATTAATTTAGAAAATGCAAAATTATAGACAGACAGATAACTCCTGGCCATGCACGGAGCGACTTGCCGAGGCTCACCCTGATGATGAAGTCGTGTTGTGAAAGTGATTAAATGGGACTTGCGATCATTTTTAAATTGAATTTTTGACACTTAATTTAGACACGGCCTTGGCATTATTCAGGGCTGAGACATTATGTAAATCCAGGGCTGCCGTGCGCCCTAAAATATCGTTTTTCTGTCTATCTGTCTCCAACGATATTTTCTACTCCAAACTCAAGACTTATTATATTTTTGAAAGCATCTAAACATTTCAGTCCAGATTTGTCCTCTCATCACAGGCTGATCCAGGAGGGATTCATTTGAGTTTTGCGACCGGCTAGCCAGCGATGACGCACACTTTCGCCCCCTGTTGGCTCCTCCAACATCACTGCAAAAATGCAAAATCTTACCAAGATTATTTGTCTTATTTCAAGTCAAAAATGTCTTATTTCTAGTCAAAATATCTCATTACACTTAAAATAAGACATGATCACCTCAGAAGTAAATTGTTTTTAGACAATTTTCACTTGTTTCAAGTCAAAATTCACTTGAAATAATTGAAAATTAGCTTGAAACAAGAAACAAATTTTGCCAATGAAAAATCAAATTTTCACTTGTTTCCAGCAAATTTTCACTTGAAACAAGAGATAATTGTCTAAAAACAAGTTACTTCTGAGGTGATCATGTCTTATTTTAAGTGTAATGAGATATTTTGACTAGGAATAAGACATTTTTGACTTGAAATAAGACAAATAATCTAAGATTTTGAGTTTTTGCAGTGATGGTGCAGGAGTCACCGGGCGCCTCGCTGGAGCCAGGCCTCTTTGGACGAACATGTGGCACAAACTGGCAGATTTGCTTTGGGAATCAACACGAGGAAAAATCAAAGTCACTTCATTTATTTATTTATTTATTTATTTAGCTTGTAACTTCTAAGAAACTAAAAGCATCTGAGAAGTTGCTAAATCTCTTTGCAGATTCATCAAGCTGGCATCAGTGAGCCTAACGTCACCGAGCCTGAGAAACTCATGTGCTTTTTTTTTTTTTTCGCTCGCTCTTTGAGGTTTGGCTCAACCGGCGGGATGATTTCTGACTCCGGAGCAGCTCTGCCTCACATAAATGATTGTAGAACTAAAAACCGGCAGTGTTCTTCAAAAGACGCATGTGTTCGCAAGGCAAATGTTTAACAGCATGATTTATTCATCTCGTCGAGCGTGTTGTTACCGAGAGCGTCGTCTTTTCACAGGCGGTCTTGGAAATGAGGATATTTTGCATTTGCACGGCCGTGTTTGGTTTGTTTGGTGTTCGACTCGGCCTCAGACGCTCGGCTGTTTCAAAACGAACGCCGCTCTTCGGGCGAGTTGCAGCACTGTAAAGAGTTATGTAAATTTCATGCTTCCAGTCGAGCTTCAGCATGGTGTGATTGTTGGTGCAAAGGCGCGATATGAAACATTCACGCATGAAAAGCAACTCGAACTGGGTCACAACCAAACTCCTCACCGGCACAAACAAACAAACAGTATGGAGGTCACTTTTGTAAAATCATCTTTATAGATTATTATTTCTATTGAATAATGCCCTCTACTTATTTGTACTTTTTGTACTTTTTGAACCTTTTGTATATTGTTGCAGATTGTATATAGTCGTTCATTGTATATAGGAATGTCATATATTCTTTCTATTTTATCTTATTTCTATCTTATTTTCTTTTATTTTTTTATTACTATTACCGTTATTATTATTATTTGTATTTTTATTTTTATTTTATTTTATTTTTTACTTGCACAGTGCCGGAGTTGTTGCAATTACATTTCACTGCTGCTGTACCTGTACATTCATGCATGTGACAAATAAAACCTTGAATCTTGAATCCGTTGTCATAAACCCACAATTATGTAAGTGTAAAATGTAGGTTAAATTTGTTCATGTGCTCAGGATGGTGCGTGCTTCAGGTTCCATAAGGATGAAAAGGATCTTTATGGCTGTATTATCGAGGACAAATGGAAATTATGGTTGGTGTTAATGAAGAAGTGGATGAGAGAAAACGCGGTCTCTCCTCACTGTACCACACTGAGGACCTCAAAGTCGGATTTGCAGGATATTGCGGTGCGGTGCTGCTGCGCTCATATTCTTTTAATGACCCTGAAGCGCGCACGTATCTGATGCTTCTGTTGTGTTTCACTGACGGCCGGCTGGAGAGGCTTTCACTGCAGTGGCCATGAAAGGCGAGTGATGCAACCGAGGTCTTTTACTGTGAAACCGTCCATTTCCAAATCATGTCAGACGACTCGTGGGCACGAGGCTGGAGTTCACTTCAGGTTCACTTCAATCAGGGAGTTGCGTTTTATTCAAATTCTAATTGAGCGTGACTGCTTTATCATTAGCAGATGAATGGCGGCTGATTGAAGTGAATGGAGGCTAAGTGAGCCCCGCCGCTGATCGCTCTTTCTCCCAACTTCTTAATAGCGTCCATTAAGATACTGCTTTTTCTCATTAACATATGGTGATGACAGTTTTTGATGCTGACAGGGAAACATCAGCGGCTCCATGGCGACAAATAACCCCGGTGATCTGCCTCAGCTCCTGCTTTCACACCTCCTGGCTCGAAAATGACTCGTCTTAATTAATCCTAAAATCTCTCTCAGCTGACTGGTAGATGAGGTGAGGAACAGTAGAGGGGAAAAACGCCTGTGAGAGGGTGCAGCCGAACGGGGACGTCAAACTGTGGACAAAAAGAGGCGCCACTCTTGAACTGGGTCTGTTCTTCAGTTCATCTGATGAAGGCCCTGATGAGCAGACGGGCCGAAACACCACCTGTTTTAATATGTAGCCTTTAATAAAATAAAAGTATTCAGTTTTTCTACCGTGAGTCTACAGGTGTGGTAAAGTGTCATTTGGAAAGTTTTTTTTTTTTTTATCACATTGCATTGGACGCAGATATACACTACTCACAAAAAGTTAGGGATATTCAGCTTTCAGGTGAAATTTCAGGATGAACCTAAAATGCATTCTAACCTTTCCAGGTGAACTTAATGTGACCTTCTGTAAACTTTTGAATGCACATGTCCAACTGTTCAGTGTTTCAGTACTTTTTGCACAAGTTGCTGTTCTCTAACAAGGAGTTTAACGGCAAAATTCACATCAGGTGTTTGATGCTCCAGCTCATCGAGGTCGTATCATTAGGGAACGACTGCTGGAGACTGGGGTACCTCAGATGGAGTGGCCTGCACTTTCTCAGACCTGAATCCCATAGAAAACCTATGGGATCAGCTGAGTCGCCGTGTAGAGGCTCGGAGCTCTGTACCCCAGAACCTCAATGTCCTGAGGGCCGCCCTTCAAAAAAGGTGGGATGCCATGCCTCAGCAGACAATAAGTCGACTTGTGAACAGCATGAGACGTCGTTGTCAAGCTGTAATTGATGCTCAAGGGCACATGACAAGTTATTGACACTGACATTTTTTGTTGTGGTATATCCACCACTGTTGTTGGCTTTTGTTTCAAGAAATTGTTTGAGATGAGGAAATCACCAGTGTATACTTCTACTTAAATGCCCTACTTTCATGATATAATATCACTGTAGCGTGAACTTTTTACATTTTCCATAAATTTCACTCAAAAGCCAAATATCCCTAACTTTTTGTGAGTGGTGTATTTAACAGAAAAGCTTAAATCCAATGAAAATACCTCGCCGACTGTGGATGAAATTGGTAGTGAAGCCAAATCACCAATTCAAGACTGGCGATTTTTGCTTCATATTGAAAATCCTCCATTTCCAAATTGTGTTTAAATGGCTGGTGCTGGGAAAGGAGCATCAAGAGGAAATCAAGAAAAGAATGCTTCATTAAACTCTGACATCTTTAGAGTGTTTTTTTTTTTTTTTTTTTTTTTTAACAAGTTCAAAGCCTAACTGACCTTATAAACTTTTTTTTTTTTTTTTTTTTTTTTTTTTGATGTGGCAGCATCATTATAGGTATGAGCCTGCATGGCCATCCCCCCCCGACGCTGAGCCCTGTGTAGGTGACTGCTGACAGACCAAATGGGGCTCGTGTTGAAGGGATACTGCAGTCCAGGCCTATCCATCCTGACAGACCTCTGATAGAACTCCATGTTAATGCTTCCGTGAACCTGCTGCGGAGAGATAAAAGCATCACTCACAATATCATGGTTGCCTGCAACAACCGTGGAGGGATATAATGGAAGCTGACAAGAGCGGCTCACCAGCCCCTTAAAAGAGCATCCGGTGTTGTAGAAGCCCTCAGGTGGAGCAATGAGAGAGAGAGAGAGAGAGAGAGTGACGGGGGTGGAGGCAATATGGAGGTTAGAAAGATGCCCTGAATTCCACTTTCATTCTTCATGTCTCGGCTGAAGTGCCTTTGATGGAGATGGAGAGCGGCTTCTCGGGGTGTTTGTGTGCACGCTCGCAAAAAAACAAGCTAGCAGGCACTGAAAATGCGGTGGTACAACATATGGCACCCGATGTGTTTTTCACAATGAGGACGAGCAGAGACGAGACTATTTAGCTCCGTCTAAAGAGAGGAGCTGCAGGGGAGTAATGGAGGGTGACCCCCCCTTACACTGCAAAAAAAAAAAAAAAAAAAGAAAATCTTTCAAATCATTAAGTCATTTAGTGTCATATTACCTGTTATAATCCTGTTTTACTTAAAACAAATGAAACAATCTGCCAGCAGGATGAGATAATCCCACTTTTTCCCCGCCGCTAATTAACTTGTGTCCTTGTTGACATTTTTATGAATCAAGCGTCTTTTACTCGACACTGGCGGGCCAATTTGCTCTATTCTGCCTTGTTTTAACATATTTATACTTAATTTTAACATATTTATCCTTTGCACATGTTTATACCGAGACACATTCCTGGAACAAGTGAAACTGCACTGGGAATAAGTGGGATTATCTCATCCAACTGGCAGATTTTTCCGCTTGTTTTTAAAAAAAAAAAAAGCAAGATTTTAAATGGAAACTAAATTACTTGTTTTAATGCAGATTTTTGCAACGTATAAATTATGGAATCTAGTTGAATTGTTTCCTAGACAAATAAAACATTCCACCAAGTAGAAAATGAAAATTGAAAATATAATTGTTGTTGGTTGTTGGCCTTCTGACTGTTTTATTTACCACCACCTATGTTTCTCCATTCTGTGCTGCAGTGTGAGTACACGGTGTAACGAGGTTTGATAAAGCGGAGCGGCCCTCCCCCGTGTCACAGGGTCTGCATGTGCGAGCCCTAAACCGTCTCTATAGGCTCTTTGAATAAATCCTACATAAATTTTGATTAGAGCTGGGCTTTAGGGTTTTGCCATGAGGCACAACAGCCACTGAGAGGACGCCAAGGCCACACACACCGCCTGCTAGAATATTCTCCTGCTGAATCCGCGCGATGGCCACAAGCAAGCAATTATCCTTAATCAACCCAGTGCACTTAACTTTAAATAAATTCAGAGCGCCACTCGTTTTTTTAAGCTTACCTCTGACGATCTGGCAACCGTGCATCTCTGCTCTCGGTCGCGTTCAGTGTCTCTCCCGGCTAAAATGGAGCTTTTTCCCGGGTCTCTGATGGCACTCGGCCCCGTTCCCTACATGTTGGCCGTTAATTTTTAATGGAACGCGAGACAACAAGCAGTCAGCGGTTCATCGGAGGTCTCCTGTAGTAAGGAAGTGGCTGTCTTTGGATTTAAACAGGCCGGGGGAGCAGATGGCGAGCATCCTGCGAAGGTGAAATTACATTTCTGGAAGCAACATCCCAGTCAAGGTGCTGCCGCTTGAACACCGTGCCACCTGTTACTCACGCTGCTCCTGAAACAGCTCAGGCCAACATCTGCACACAGCTGCAGCAGAGATAGGGAATTCATCGTTTTTTTTTTTTTTTTGGTTTTTTTTTTCTCCAGCAAAATGAATAGCGTGGCTGTTTGTGAATCAGCACCGCCGCTCGCACCTGCCACTCAAAACTCAGACATGATAATAACGCCGCCATTAGTATGCCATGCGACCCACCAGCCTAGAACGAGTACAAATTCAACTGTGATTTTCCCATCCACACAATCACCTGCAGAGATGGCGACCCAATAAGCGAATATTACCCGGCTATTAATGGGAATGCGTGATGCTCGCGAGCACATTTACAAGCAAACAGGCGCGGTGCACGCCTTTCATTTAAACTTCACATGGGTTGCAAATGGGCTGCGCTGATGAGAAATTAATAGCTGCGGGTTGCAGCCGTGCCTCTGAAACTCTGAAACCAATCAGGAGCACGCGTGCTCTGTAAACTCCATCAGAAGGTGTCCCGATGTTGTTTATTTGACTAACCAGGTTTGCGCCGCAGTGCAACTACATTTAATTGTGTTTTCTTTCATGCCCGTAAAATTGTGTCGCTCTGTGTTTTTGGCCCAGTTTTCCACCGTGCGCCTTTCGGACGTTTGTGCACAGAACTGAATCTTTAATGGACAACATCCGGATTATCTGCTGGTGCACCTGCTGTGTATCATCACATATTTTTCTCTCTCTGTCTGTATCTGTCTCTCTCTTCCTCCCCTCCCTCTCTCTGTCACACACACACACACACACACAAAGGCTACTATGGAGATCTGGCTGCCGCGCTTCGTTGGTTGCCATGGCACCAGTGTTTACTAAGAGCAGAGTGTTTTGTTCAGTAGGTGGTCGCCCTGCCTCCGCCAGCGATGCACGTTCAAAAAAAAAAAAAAAAAAAAAAAAAAAAGAACATATATGTTGTTTTTGTGTGCCTGTTGAATGCACCTGAACGGATGCATATGCAGAATGGATCGTAAGAGGAAGAGGGAGGGAGGGAGATCAAAAAGTGAGACATGATTTATGATCTCGGCATTGAAAATAAACCCAAAGTGCCTCTGATTTGCGAGCGGCACGCTTCGTATGAATTAAAGGAAGTGCATGACATGACTCAGCATTATTCAGTCATGTTGTGTTTGGTGTAAACTACTTGCCTTATCCCCCCTCTTAGACTCAGTGTTGTGAACACATGTGTGGCTCTGGAGTGCATTAAAAGGGAATCGGGGGGGTGAATGTCTCTTCAGGCCTGAGAAGCAACAGGAGGAGTTTATCAGCAGCTTTAATCAACTGAATCCAGAGAAATTCTGCATCTGTCAGGCCGATTCTCCACATTCGCTGATAACGGCGTGAAAGCCCCTCTTTGTGTTTGGCTTACAACACTGATTTTTCAATATTTTATCCCCTTTGTTCCCCTTAGTTCTGCCCTTACACTGGCTGCTATACTCCTTTAAGACGAAAATGCTTAATTTGTCTCAGGACTAAAAGATTTATGTACAGAGCAAGCAGCCTTTGGATTAGCATTTTGGGGTGACAGATCTGAAACTGGAAAAAAAATGAAGAAAAATGAAATAAATGCATGAAATGTAACCTACTGTGTTGAGTCTCTGGTGGTTCGAGCACAACTGTTTGTTATGAGGAGCTGCTCTCGAGTGTAATGCTGATGAAATGTCCTTATCTCTGGCGAGCCTATCATCCTCGAAGCCAAGAAAGGGCTGCAGAGGTTTCCAAGGAGACAAACAACTCACGTCATCCACTGTACAGTTTCTGCTGTCAGAAAAAAAAAAAGAGAAGAGAAGAGAAGAGGGCAGAGAGAGGGAGAACAAACCTTTAATGTGCCAGTGTCTGTCAGCCTCCAGCCCTCGGACTCAGACGTGTCACCTGAGTTGAAAGCGAGAGCGAGGGATTGTGCGGATCGCCTTGAAACGTGGAAAGCTACAAGATGTTTCGGCACGCCTCTCGTGTTGCCTTCAAATTGGCTTTTCCACCGCGAATCCCTAAAACACTCAGCTCACCTCTCTCCCACCCCTCCAGCCACCCAAACTTGGAGGAACATCAGGACGCGAGTTTCAAACCGGCAAGCGTTTTGACGTTGAATCGATGCCGACATGACAGCGAGAGTCAGCGTTGGAAATTTGCGGGGTGAAAAAAAAAATATAAATATATATATAACATGGAGATGAAAGCTGAGATGCTTTCTCTCGCTGCCACCGGCGTGATCCGGTGAAATACAGAGCCTAAAACTCTTCCTGAAATCAGTTCAAAACAACATGCATGTGTGTCGGGGTTGATGTTGAATCACATCAGGGTGAACTCGGCCTCCTCCGGGGCGTTGCGAAACACTCGCTGGTTTGGTTTTGTGAGTATCAAGTCCGAGAATGTTCTCGGTTGAAAAAAAAAAAAAAAAAAAAAGAAAAAAAAATATTTGAGTGATATGTGGTCGGCATCTTCCCTTGTGCACTTTTCCCGCTCCTGTTTGCTCACCCGCCTTATCTCCCCACCTTTGTGTGCTCAGTGTGGAGACACACAAACACACACAAGGGGTTAAGTGGGTCGACTGCTGTCTCTCACACACACACACACACACACACACACACACACACACAGCAGAGACATGAAGGGAGTGGAGGGGGGAGGGGGGCTTCACAGTGCTGTGTACACAGAGAGAGTCTACCTCCCTTGCCAGGTTTCGATCTTACTCACCTTTCTCATCAAAAAGCCACCGGGAGAACAAGCGGGCTGCTGTTCTCCTCGTGTCAGAGAGACATTCTGCTGCAGAGCCCCCCCCCCTCATTGTGTGAGAAACTATCTACCTATTTTTATTCATGTAAAATCCTGAGTGAAGTCTATGGGAAGAGATTAGTGCCAGCAGAGATTGTGTTTGAATTGCATAAATCTGAATTTGTCACGCTCGCATTGTGCGGCGTCGAGTGGGAAGAATGAGGCTCGCTCGCTGGCGCGGGAGATGAGGGAGGCTCGCGGTTCCACACGGCTTGCTGTTGGCTCGCTGGTTTGCCCGGTGTTGGCAGCTCCGGGGAAGGAGACTTCCTTTCGGCGGACACTCGGGGGATTAAAGTCTCAGCGGCCCGAACGTGCCTCTCAGGAAATATAATCTGAATTGGAGAAATGTGTTTGAACGGGGGAAAACAAATTTGAAGTCGTCGCGAGAAGCTCCAGTGATCTCATAAGTCACTCATAAGCCTGTTCCTGCTCCTCCAAGGCCTCGCACGGAAATCAGCAGTTTCCTTATGAACCAATAGTGCTAATTAGTAGGGGAGACTGGGGTAAGATGAGCCATTTTTCATATTTAGGATCAATACATCAAGGCAATCATAGTTTTGTCACTAACTAATATACCATA
Organism: Myripristis murdjan; assembly: GCF_902150065.1. Classification (NCBI taxonomy): domain Eukaryota; kingdom Metazoa; phylum Chordata; class Actinopteri; order Holocentriformes; family Holocentridae; genus Myripristis; species Myripristis murdjan. Next base: position 29,779,792 of record NC_044000.1, on the reverse strand, counting down.
CCATACCATACCATACCACATTTATTTATATAGCACATTAAATACAAAGAGTTGTGCCAAAGTGCTTTCCAATAGATTATAAACATAAATCAAAAAACATATATACAAACATACCCAGTGCCACATAAAATATCAAATGCTCAAGCTGAAGATGGAAAAGCCAAAGTGTAGAAATGAGCCTTGAGGCGTGTTTTAAACACCTGAAGGGTAGGGGCTTGTCTTATGTTCAGGGGCAGTTCGTTCCAGAGCCTTGGGGGCTGCCACAGCAAAGGCTCGGCTGCCTCTGAGCTTCAGTCTGGTTCTAGGCACGGACAATAGGAGCTGGTCGGAGGATCTGAGTGCCCTTGAAGGAACATAGGGTTCCAGCAAGTCCGACAGGTATACAGGTGCCAAACCATTTAGACACTTAAAAACAAAGAGCAAGATTTTGAAATCAATCCTGTATTGCACTGGAAGCCAGTGGAGGGAGGACAATACAGGGCTAATATGGTCTCGTTTTCGTGTACCTGTAAGCAAACGGGCAGCAGCATTCTGGACTAACTGCAAGCGAGAAATGGAGGCCTGGCTAACACCAATATACAGGGAATTGCAGTAGTCGAGAAGAGATATCATAAAAGCATGCATTACAGTTTCAAATACAGGGCGAGATAGACACGGTTTAACCTTTGACAGCCTCCTAAGTTGGAAGAAGCTCTTTCGTACAACCTCATTTATCTGTTTATCCATCTTTAGATCAGAGTCTATTTTAACCCCTAGGTTGGTGGCGGTTTGCCTAATGAAGGGCTCAAGAGGGCCTAGATTACCGGGAGGAAGCACATATGCATTGCTGGGCCCAAACACCATAACCTCAGTTTTGCTGTCATTGAAGCTAAGAAAGTTTAAAGCCAGCCATGCTTTTACATCTTCCAGGCAGAGAAGTAGGGGCTTTAAGGAGTCAGGATTGTTACGTTTTAGAGGCAGGTAGATTTGGCTGTCATCCGCATAACAATGAAAGGAGACACCATGTTTTCTAAAAATGGATCCTAGTGGGAGCAGATACAGCATAAACAGAATTGGCCCAAGGATTGAGCCCTGCGGCACCCCGCAATGGAGGGATGCTGTGGAGGATGTAGCGTCTCCTAGGGTAACACAAAAACTTCTCCCGGACAAGTAGGATCTGAAAAACGCCAACGCTGACCCCTTAATGCCAACCCACTGCTCCAAGCGTGAGAGCAAAATATTATGATCTACAGTGTCAAATGCTGCTGTTAGATCTAAAAGCACCAGAATGAGGGAATCGCCAGAGTCCGTAGCCAAGAATATGTCATTAAAAATTCTTAGCAGTGCGGTCTCAGTACTGTGGAGAGCTACTGTACTGTACTGTACTGTAATATATCTGCATATATTTCAGGATGTTGTGCATCTCTTCAAACAAACAGAATGAGTGTAAACATAACTGTTTCTATAATATAGCATTTCCAAAAAAAGTGGTCTCGTGGCACAACTTACCCCGTGTATGGGGTAAGTAGAGCATAGGAGCGGGGTAAGTTGAGCCATATCCCTACTACCCCCCCACCTTCCTCCCCACCTCCATCCCACCCCTCCCTCACCTTCTCCCTCCCTAAATAACAGTCACTTCTTCACATTCATGTGTATTTTTATGTATTAAACACAATTCAGCAGGTACAATAAACAGCTGTTTTAACATGCCTTAAAGTGCGCTTGGGAAGAGAACATTAACAGCTGTGTTTTTGGAAAGAAAACACTAGAACACTAGTTTCTTGGTGTCCTTGCTGACAGTAAGGTCAGTTATGAACATATGAACGTAACACATTTGAACACTGAACAAAATACACTTACCTCATACACTTAATATGTAATTAATATTTATTTTATTTTTATTTTAATTAATTAAATAAATAATTTATTTATTTTTTTATTCATTCATTCATTCATTCATTCATTCATTCATTCAATATTTCATATTTATTTAATATTTAAGACATTTAGGCCAAAATACACTTATTAAGTGTATGGGCCTCCGGCTCAACTTACCCCTGGCCAAATGGCTCAACTTACCCCAGAGCTACCATTTTGACTTTTTTAGGCCCCACAGCTAAAATGGTGCACTTTTATGCAGGTTTATGACCTCATGTTGTAGCTCATAGATACCACAACTGATGTATAAAACAAATTTAAAATGATCTGTTTTGGTCTTAACACAATTCTCATGAAAATGATGATAGACTAAATTCACTTTCAAGAGTAAAAAACGTTTTTTTGGAAATAAATGTCTAACCACTTTACCCATGCAGTCCAGTAATTTTAGGCCAAAATTGGGGTCAACCTAGGACAAATTGCAAGAGAAGCAAACTCAACTGATTTTGTATCCTCAGTTTGTCCTGAGTGAGGGGGAAAAAGTCCCAAGAAATCCCATTGGTGGAAAGTTTTGAAAATCACCTATTTATGACCACATATTACCAAAAAACAGTTTTTTACACACAGGGGAAAGGGGTTCAAAATTTTACTTTCAGATATCACTATAAAAATTCACAAGTTGATTACACACACAAAGACAAGAAAAAAAGTCAATTACAAGTTCTTTGAATTATTCTGTTTACACATGCATATCACACATTATCTGATTTAATATGCGCTAATTGGAATAATTGTTCTGGCATTTATTCCTTATATTCCTTATTAGCGCATATCAAATCAGATAATGTGTGATATGCATGTGTAAACAGAATAATTCAAAGAACTTGTAATTGACTTTTTTTCTTGTCTTTGTGTGTGTAATCATCTTGTGAATTTTTATAGTGAAATCTGAAAGTAAAATTTTGAACCCCTTTCCCCTGTGTGTTAAAAACAGTGTTTTTTGGTAATATGTGGTCATAAATAGGTGATTTTCAAAACTTTCCACCAATGGGATTTCTTGGGACTTTTTTCCCCTCACTCAGGACAAACTGAGGATACAAAATCAGTTGAGTTTGCTTCTCTTGCAATTTGTCCTAGGTTTTTTCCATAAAATGACTGGACTAATGTGGTTCTTACCTTCACAGACTCCATGACATGATGCCTTCCTCCTAAATATTTGGTCAAATGATCAATGTTTTTTACCGTTTCCTAGCAACAGGGGGTGGCTCAACTTACCCTTTGGCTCAACTTACCCCAGTCTCCCCTACCATGCAGTGTTATTAATTAAGTGTATTAATTAGCATTAAAACGTGGTCGGGGCCTTCTATACATCCACTTGATGAGTTGCAGAGACAAACCAGCATGTTTATATGTTTACAAATCACCAGCTAATTCATAATTATATTGATTATGCAAAGGGCTGCAGGGGCGCTGTGGCTCAGGAGGCAGAGCGGTCATCTGCAGGGGTCAAGGTTTGATCCCCGGCTCCGTCAGAAAGCGCGTTGAAGTGCCCTTGAGCAAGACACTGAATCGCCTACTTATCGTCTTGTAGGGTAGCTTGTGCGTGAGGGTGTGTGTGTGTGTGTGTGAAGGGGTGAATGTGAGGCAGACATTATAAAGTGCTCTAAGTGGTTGGTAGGCTAAGAAAGAGTTACAGAAATACGTCAAATGTGTTTAATAATTTGGTTAAAAAGCCCAAATTTGTGGCGCCGAGGACTAAAATCACCAAATAATTTAATGATGCACAAAGAGAGAGCATCAGTCTGTGAGGACGTATATTTTCTAGCAGGCTCATACTCTGAATACTTTACTTCTTTGCAGTGTTACAGCAGAATTACATGTTTTGGGGTGAGCCGTGTTGTTGCCAAAAAGCATAAAACTCAGCGCCGACATCAAAAAAAAAGAGGACAAAGAGGGCAGAGTCTTTTGAAGGAAGCCGAAAAAAGCCTTTTCACGTTAGAAAGAAAGAGAAAAAAAATTGAGAGGCAAGAGGAAATGGTTCCATTAAGTGTGTGCGAGGCTCTCGACCTGAGTGGTTCATCCAGACGTTGACCTTTCCTCGGCTCGGCTCATGGCAGCAGAGTGATGAGAAATGACTCAGATCAGCTGGCAGGGACGTCGAGCTCGTGCCAGGGTCTTACAGCTGCAGTTAAGTGACGAAGGGCCAGTGCCACACACACACACACACACACACACACACACACACACCCTAACACAACATCACAATCATCGTGTCAGCTCTTTGGAGGGGGAAGATTTAATTCTCAGTGAACGCTGTGCTCAGAAGGTAAAAAAACGTCAGAAGCTATCTTTTCATCCCACTACTGAACAAATTTTATGCAAACTTCTGAAATGTCACAAAAAAAAAAAAAAAAAAAAAAAATGCAAATACGGTGAGTTTCCATCAGCTGGCCTGGAGTGGATCAATGGGTTCCCTGAATGTCAGAAAACACGACCGCCACACAAATGCAGTGACTTTCAGGAGCCGATTAGTGTTTGGGAAAAGTTGTTATTGTTATTATGTGTCACTGCTGTTGCGTGTACCAACAAAATAAAATAAAAAAAATCAACTTGAGATCACAGTGGAGGCTAATACACATCATAAACATAATATACAACATAACAGATCCTGTTCTAATATGGCAGCTGCAGCATCGTATGTGAGCGGCAGCAGGTCTGACATTTCAGTTTGGCTGTGATGGGCAGATGTTTTATGGTATTTTAGAGACATTTCACAAAGTGCAAACCCACCTTTGAACTGTACTGCAGTAAATGAACCATCTTGCCAACTCTATGTTATTTATTCCACGGGTGTGAAATTGACTACACTTCATGAAATTTGTCATTTCGGTTCAGCTGTCCTGTTGTTCAGTACTAATAACTGGATGGAAAAACAGCCGCTGATTAGGTCCACCTTTTTTGAGAATATTTAATTTTTGTAAGTTGAACCGTCACCGAACACAAAATCAGAATAACGTCCCACCGTCCACTGCAGCGTGCAAACCAATCCACTTCATCGTCCCAGGAAATGTGACTGGTGAGGGGTGACGACTGAGAAAAATGACATTGCAGTGAGGTCTGAGCCTTTTTATGCTGCAGGATGATAAAAATACCGAGTGTGCTTCTGTACAGAGGTGGCATTCTGAGGCAACTTTGGTTTCCTTTGCATCCTGCCACCACCAAGGGCCAAATTTAGAACGGCATTATGGAAATGGTGAGATATCATTCAGTGAGAGAGAGAGAGGGAGAGATGGAGGAGAGCGGGAGACGGAGCTAATAAGGACTCCCACGCAGCTCCCTCATCACGAGGCGGGGTGGACTGCAGCACATGCAACCAGTGGGAATCTCCACAAGAAGGAGGGAGACATGTTTTCTTTAAAACGTCTCCCACTCTCATCTGTAACTGTGTGCACATGAAAGAAAAAAAAAAAAAAAGCACAAACTGTACAAATGAGGTTCATATGCATTAACACACTCGTTTATGGGATGCAACGCCGGGCGGGAGGGAAGCAGGAATCCTAACGGGATGGGAAATTAAAATATGTGGTTTCTCAGTGAAAGGATTTTTTTTTTTTTATTATTAATGTCTTCTCTGGGTGTTTGAACTTCCTTAAAACTGCAAGAATCTGAAGTCCCTCCCATGCAGAGAGAGGCCTGGCACTTATCAGTCAGTCAGGCTGGTGATTAAAATTTGCTTTCATACATAAGAGAACATAATTTCACTGTTTATTCCTCGCGCCTCTGTTTGACTGACTCTCTTCAGCTGCAGCTGCTATCAAGGCTCATGAAACGGTACGAACGTTTAGTCCACCAGTACCAACAAAACACAACTTTTGTGCTTTCCCTCACTACTACAAGCCTACAAACACAGTGTTGCAGCTCCAGTGAGACCCACAGCTCTTTAGATATGTTCATGCGGCTGCTGGATCGAGCTGAACTGCAGAAAATGTGTCTCATTTTGTTAGTTATGACAACTTTTAGGAACCCTCAGATCTTGGTGGATGATGGAGATAGCACTCAAGACTAATACTAAGGAAGAAAATCCACCCTTGCAGCTGGTTTTCCCATGGCTATAAGACTTTTTTTTATTTCTTTTTTTTCTCCAGGAAACTAAAACCCTAAGCCAACACGGCATACCAGAGAAAACCGAAATCACAGGAAACTAATGGGTCAGACATGTTGGACATGACAGCGAAATATCAACATGTCGACTAAGCAGCCCCTGAATCCCCGCTTTGTGTAGATTATCCTTGGTTTAACACTGATTTGGATTTGAACCCCAGTGAAGAAAGTTAGTGTGCGTGGGGTGCCAAGCTGTGTTTTCTGAGCCTGTCACCCCGGGGGGAGCTCATTACCAGCACTCCAGGCTGGGATTTGAAGCATGTCAGCCCATATTCTGCTGTAATTAATTCCACTCCTTTTGGCTCTTTTTTCTCCTCCATTAATCTGTGTATTTAATTAAGGTCGGCTTGCTTTGACGGCGCAGACAGCGAGAGTGAGAAACGGAGAGATAGAAAGGGGACAGCGGCAAATGGAGAGAGAGAGAGAGTGAGGCAGTGGAGAGAAAACGAGCCTGAAAGCAACGCAAGGTAAGATTTTTAGCTGAAAACACACCTGTCGGTACAGCTTAGACAGACGAGAGGAGCGTGGCCACACCGTGATTACTGGGGGCAAATCTTTACAATACAGGAGGCGATGAATCCAAATCGAAGAATAAAACTCAATAGTGTCTCCTAAGTAGTGCTGTTCCTAGACATGTGGGGGCCCTGGACAAACAAATCCTTTTGTTTTCCATGAATAGATCAGTGAACAACCTGTCTGACACAAAACCAGAACACTGCAGCATTCTGTTTGGAGCCGGTTTAACGTTATTAATTTGCTTCAGTATGTACAAAAAAACCTCCGTTTGGTTCAACCCTATGAAAGTGGGTAGGAGGGCTTTTATTTTTAAAGGTTTTAATCCACCCTCTGAACAAAATTCACTTTATTTTGTTTTCTTTTTCATTTTTTGGGGGGGAGTTTCTTGTCACCCCTGTCCCATTTTTTGATTTAAAAAAAAAAAAAAAAAAAAAAAAATCATTTATTTATTCATTTATTTTTGGAATTTGGTGGTAGTTTTATGGTCAGTCTTCTTTTTCTTTACAAAATATTTTATATTTATATATATAGTTTGATTATTTCATTTTCTGGAATTTTTTGCATTTATTTTTTTCCCCAAAATCATTAATTTTCTGGTAATTTCTTGGCTCATTTTCAATTTTTTTTTTTTTTTATCATTTTCTTGTCATTTTTTAACTATTTTTTGTGTGTGCTAATATTCTTCTTTTTAACATATTTCTTGCTAATTTTTTTTAGATCATCGTCTTTTCCCTCCATGTTCCTGAAAGAAATAAAGTCCTTTTCTTAGGTTTCAAGGGTTAATTGAGCTTTCAAAACAAAACATAACAAAAAACCAACCTGTTTGTTTGAGTGTGTTGAGGAGGGCTTAGCCGTCCAGGAGCTGAGCTCAGTGGAAACCTTCGTTTTGAACCTTGTGATCGTCTGTCTAATCATTGACTTTGTCTCTGATCAGCAGACATGCAAATACATGTCTGCTGGTAACGTGCAACTTTACCGGGACAATTTGCATTTTCATAGATCCATGCATTCTTAATGAGGGCAAGGTATATTGTTACGTTTAAGCCGTTTTATGGCTGTTTTGTTCAGGGAAAAAACATAATATTGATGAATAGAGATGATTTTTTTTAGGGGTTTAACAAATGGCTGGAGGTGAAACATGCATACAGGCCCTCTGCTAGGATAAACAGTGACAGCTGTGTAATTCCAGGTGAAAAAATACAAAAAAAAAAAAAAAAAGAAGAAAGAAACAAGTTGTATAAGAGTTGTAAGGTTGTATTAGAAGAAGCCAATCAGGTGTGAGCAGCAGCACAACATTATCCTCCATGAGCTCTGTGTATTTCGGCCTCACAAACCTGCTGAGGCTAGACTGAAGCTCAGTGAAAATGGCAAAAGGTCGGAGAGGCAGTAGTTAACATGAAGCTCAGGGCGCTGCCACTAAGTGAAAAATACAGTGGAGTCATACCAATTTATTAATTTTGCCTGAGGCAGCCTCCTAAATTCAAACCAAACCTGAACCTATTCCTCTCGCGGCCAGCTGTTCACCTGCTGACTTATGACTCAGTGGGTTTTCTTTGACTTATGGATGATATAATGTCTATTTAACCTCTGAGGCTCTCGTCTTGGTTTAGTTTGGCCTCCGCCGGCTTGACTCTGCTCACCCTGCACCTTCCACAGCCGTCAGCTTCACTCCATTCATGCATTTATGTATCAGAGTCTCTCCTTGCTTCATGAAGCCTCCTCTCCTCTTCATCCCCCCGTCCTGCCGGTTGCTGTGGCTGTCACCTGCTGTTGTTGTCTTTATTTTTTTCTGCTTGTGTGTTTTCTTTTGCAATTCATCTGCACCGCTTTGCTAATGAGTCAACTGGGTCGGCACCTATTGCACACCTGTCTGGCCATGAGGGAGTCTCCTCTCTCTCTCGTCCTTCAAGATTTCTTCAATTTTTTCCTTGTTCCATCTGTTGAGTTTTCAGAGTTTTTTTTTTTCTTGTCTGAGGGTTAAGTCAGAGGGTGCCGTCCTGTTTTGTTTGTTTCATACTTGTGAATCTGAAAAGCCCTTTGAGGCTCTAAATAAACCTTAACTTGAACGTGACTTCCTGATGTTGTGAATGCAGTTTTCATGAATAAGCTGTCATTTGTTTCATTTCTATCATTTTTTTTGGGGTAGCAAATAAGTACCGTGCCCCGCATCAGCGTGTGCTCCATTCTCCCATCGCACCTTTCCTCTCTTATACTGTCACCTTATCTTTAACCTTACCCTTTTTGGTTGATGCTCCACCTGACAATTTGCATGCAATCCAACCATACAAAAAAAATAAAAAAATCCCTTCCCTGAACATGACATTGCATTGCTCTACTTTTCACATGATCACGCTACAATAAACTACATTACATTATATTTTGGGAGTTCTGTCTGCTGTATGCCAAATAGGTTCATTTTGCCTACAAATTTAACTTAGGTTTATTTTTTCTTCTAAACAGGCTTAAAGTTTTTGTGTCATACCCTGACAGTTTCGACAGTCGTCATCAGGACGGTCACATGATTTTCCTGTGACGTCTGACAGGTGTGTTAATATCCAGGTCGTCATTCCACCACTCAGGTGGAAAAAACTTTAAGCCTATTCAGAAGAAAACAAAAAAATAAACCTCAGCTGGATGCCAGTCATCCAGCTCAGAACAAAAACAAGTGTGGCTCTGTAGCCCCGCCCACTGAAGTTTAACTCAGCCAATGAGACGTCTTTGGCCTCCAGAGCAGCCCTGCCTTGGGAAATGTCTGCATAACTCAAACTCCAATTTACAATTTAAGACCATTTTGCTGAGGCTGTAAACAGTTTGATGCCTTCGCCATCAGTCATATGGAGTGATGAGGGAGGGCAGGGCGAGATAAGCAGGCAGGCTGCTGGAGGTCATCCAGACTCCAAGTTCCACATCCCTCCTTCTGCTAATCTTCCCGTGTCTCTCTCTGGCTCTCCCCGCCTGGCTCGAGCCGGCTCTCTGCAGTCGGCTGACCTTGCTCGGCCTGTCTGTACCCGGTCGCCGGCCTTCGCTATCTCTCTCTGCATCGCTCCTCTGCTGCTCTGCCACTGCCAGCACATCTCATTTGCCTTCCACAGCACATTTTTTGAGATGTGTTGTTCTTTTTTTTTTTTCCTCCCTTTTTTTCGGGGTGGTCTGCACAAACAGAATGCTGATTACACGCGAAACATAACGGCCTGTCGCTTGTGTTTCAGATAAGAGAGAGAGAGAGAGAGAGAGAGAGAGAGAAAAAGCATCCCCTGTGATGTGCCGTGTTTTGTGTTCGCTTCTACGGGGGAAATCCAATCCAAGAGCATGAACCGCTCCGACGGTGGCAGATTATTATCGCAACGGCAGTCAAAGTCAAGTCAGACATCATCGGACAAATGTTGCCTACAAATATTTACATTTTTATTCATATTCTTTTCCACAAAAAAAAGTATGCAGTCACAAAAAAAAAAACAAAACAGGAATGCCAAAGATGGTTTTCAAACGCACCACTGGACATGTAACAGGTATGCTTTACAGTACGCGGCACTGAGTCACACAGACAGAGACAAAACCCACCCAGAAGCTTTGACAGTGTCATTACAACAGTGGCTTTGACATTGAACTATAGCTCATCAGTGTGCCACACAGAGCTGGATTAATTTTTGACAAGCTTTGGTTAAAAATGACCTCCAAAAGTTAACAAAAAAAAAAAAAAAAAAGAAAAAGAAAAAGAAAAAAAAAAGAAATACAGTCTAGAAGGGTCTGTGAAGTGTGTGGATAAGGACTGCCTGTAATGTGAGGAGCTTGATAAAACATTGAAAAAACATCAATAAATTATTTGAAATGGTTAATGCGCACATGAAGGACAGTCTTTCAAGAAAAAAAAAAAAAAAAAAAATCATGGACTGTAACCAAAATATGTGAACATCTGAGAAAGGACCACAGTGAGAGGGACCCTGAACAATAATAGTGTGTTTTCTGTTTAGACCCATATATAAATAAATACATAACTGGTTTCGACATACGTGACAAGGCTACTGTAACAAGGATAACCAATATTTAAAAGTGTCTTTTCTTTAAAAAGTGTCTCTTTTTTTTTAGCATTCAATTAACAGTTCTCAATCAAAGGGTTCAAAGTGTTGCTTTTAAAAAAACGCTGTGCCATATTTAGAGTACAAAAATACATACTATGCAAGACAAGAACTATTAAAATAGTCTTTGTGAATACTGAGAGCTACATACAGCATCGTGTAGTTTGGCTGGCGACCACAGAGACATGGGCAGTCTAGCGACATTCCCCTGGGTGTGAGGAGCTGAAGGCAGAAACACTGAGGAGAACAGCAGTAGTGGCATCGAGAGGAAAGCGGACAGCTGTTGTGCAGCATCTCAAACGGCAAGATGTAGAAAATGCCCCCGGGAGAGCGAGGTGAAGCTTTCGGAGAAAACCGTCAGCAAGAATCCGAAGGGAAGAGAAACCGAGCTTAGATGGCGTAGTCGTCCTGAGCGGCGGCGGGGCAGAAGGCGGAGCTCCGCAGGGCGTCCAGGCAGTTGACCAGGATGAGCGTGCCGGTCAGGTGCTTCCAGCGCTTGGTGATGGGGTTCTTCATCTTGTCCAGGCCCATGTGCAGCTCCTGGATCACGTCCCTGTAGCTGTCGCCGATCTGCGCCGCCCACGTGACCAGGAAGTCATAGGCCGGCTTCCACATGGCCTGCAGAAACGTCACGTGAAAGAGAAGAAAACGTCTTGTGATCTGCAGATGAGGACACGCCCTGATCTATAGGACCACAACATACGGTTAATAACTTTAAGATCTAAACATAAACGACTCCTTGAAGGATTGGAAACTGGACGGATTTAACGCAGACCGGCAACGGACGGAATCCATCGCCAGTGAAAATTCCCTTGCCAGTTTTTTGGCTGATTTAATTTACTTTGAACTTTGGTGATTTAAAATGTAGCCCAGTGCCAGACGCTCAAACGGGGAAGAGCAGGCAAGGGCAAAAATGGTTCTCAAATTAATTTAAAATGTATTTAAACGCAGAGTCTTGCTCCGGGTGCTCTGGGTTTGTCCCATTTGATTGTCTTGCGCCTCTCCTACCTTTTGGGAATGCACCTGGGGTTTTTTTCCTCGCCTGTGAGGATCTTCCTAGGCAAAAATATCCTTGCAAATATAAAAGCTACATCTCAATTTAAGTCATCAGGCCTACACCGATGCACACAGTTCATATATAATCCCATTTTCAATTTAAAATGCATTCTTATTTCACTTTAATCAGATTGATCAGGTCTTTATCTTCGCTAAAATATAATAAATGTTGTAAAAGAGTAAGATGATGGTAACTCGGTGTACCTCGCTGTCCACCACCCCGTTCTTGTCCCTGTGCGGAGCCTCATAGGCGTCCATCTGCTGGCGGGAAACCTTGGCGAGCCTCTCGGCCAGCTCCCTCCAGCGCCCGGCCACCTCCACCGCCGTGGTCAGCAGCACAAAGTCCATGACCAGCCTGGCCACCAGGCCCTGGCAGTCCATCTTTAACAGAGCCTGGGAAGAGAGAGCAGGGGAGTATTTTAGGACAGACTGAGATAAAAAAAAAAAAAAAAAAAAACAGTCCTGACAACTGGCTGGAGTTAATGTAGAGGTTAAGACCCCAGATTCTTGAACCACGTGGGCCCTGATAGCCTGGGACTGAAAAAAACAAGTGGAAATCAGAATTGTCTGGGGATTAGCAGAGAAAGGGTAAGACAGAGGACAACACACTTTACTGAGGACAAGAATTTTGAGCAGAAGTCAACGAAGGCCGACTAAAACCACACAAAGCAGCACAAAGAGACTCGCTAATGCACATCTCCTTCAGTTTTCAAGCCACTAACTTGATCCTCTGTTATTTCCCATGGATTGCCTCCCTTGCCCTCCTGCAAAGCTCAGCTATGTGCATTTTTCAAATGCTTTCCGGTGGAATTGGAAGCGTCTAGTGCTGAAGCCCCAGCACCAGTCAGGCTGCGTTTGAGGGAGGGAACCGCTTGGTGATTAACACTGATAGACAGGGCAGGAAGCCGACGAGCTCCAGGTCAGTGGGGAGGAGGGCGCACAGCAGCGTGGAACCAGTGCAGCATACGAAAACGAGACGGAAAAACAAGCAAAAGTTCAGCCAGGAGACTCGCGCTGACAGAACCTTTTAATGGGCATTAACAGCAATGCATTTTTAATTCAGGCAATGGAACGAGCTGCTTTTATGAACTCCCTATTGCACGATGAAGTGTGCACCCTACCTTCCCTATCAGGGGGAACACAACCCTCCTGTTGGAGATAAAAGTAAAAGCGAGCAGCTGCTGGGAGAGGTGGTCCTGGATGAGTAAGCAGCCAAGCAGCAGCAGCTAACAACAACAGGAAAGCACAGCAGTAACAGTGCATTTGGTGAGTTTCTCCAGGTTAAACAGCCCTTTTAACATTAACAGGGACACACACTGAGGCCGACTAACGTCCAGCTGTCAGCGGGTTTCTGAGCTAGCGACGCCCATGTGTGCAATGTGCCAGAGTGGCTTGTGTTTGTTTGGGTCTAACCACTTTGGACAGCAGCCCAGTTTCGCCCATCACCCCTCTCCCCTCTCTGTCTCCATCATTTCTGAGAAGAAGACCGGGGCTTGTGGGAAAAAAGCAGGTACTGAGGAAATACAGCCGATCACCAGACGGGGCGAGACGTCTGTCAAAACCTATTTGCAAAAACAAATGTGGCCCATGCAAATACAGGTAAATGTGGACTAATACATATGTATGCATGCAAAGGACGCACATGCATTCAACCACGCATCACACTAACCCACACAGACACACACACACACACACAAGAAACTTTCCCTGACGCTCTGCAGCCACACATGGCTCGACACAGTCAGTTGCAGCCCCTGACTCGCAGACTCAGCCGAGCGGCGGCGGCGAATTTAAAGCTCCAATTTAGGCTTTAGTTCCACGGGCAGGAATGTGAGGAATGACAGGATATGAAGCCCGGGATGAGGGAGGGGGGCGGGGGAGTCGGAAGGGGAATGCAGATGCCATGCTTCAGCAGCCGCTCTCGTTCGGAGGCAGGTTAAAGACCAGAGGATGAGATAACCACGTCAGAGGGCTAATCAGCCGCCGCTGACCGTTATCCAGGAATGCCGAGCTGCTGCCAAATAACATTTATGAAAACCTCCAGGGCCGAGCCTGCTGCACGGATTATACAAATCACTGCGCTTTATTTTTGGCCTGGAGGGCCTCAGCTTGTCCTGGCACCGCAGAGCATTTGTTTGCACGCTGCCTCTTGGTCTTTGTGGTTGTTGTGTACACCTTGCCGGGGGGGGAAGGGGTCCGTCCGAGAGATAAGACCTTCGACAAGCACCTGTTTCCTCTTTGGATAACAGTGACAGGAAATCCCTGCCGAAATAAAGGAGATCACTTCCTGTCTCACCTCCTGCTTCAGCCTGTCCGCGGACAGGAGAGCTGCTTGGTAACAACAAAGCTCCACATATAGACTTGTTGATATTACCTTTTTTTTTTTTTTTTTTTTTGCTTTGACCTACGGTCCTACAGGATTGATGTGTCTAGGAAAAAAACAAAGAAAAAAACCCAGCAAAGATTTTGACGTTTCCATGTTGACTCAAGCCGAAGTTCATTTATTTATTTTATTTTATTTACAACAATTCCCACAGTTGTCCGTCGCTGCGACCTGGACCAAAATATGATCTTGGGCCCTTTCCACTCCATGACAAGAGAGAAGAACTGGCCAAAATGGGAGTAAACAGGAACTGGGGGCGAGATCCGTTTTGAGTTATTGTTATAATTTGAACCACGGCAGGAAAACAGGGCTGACACAGCAGATTTAACAAAGAACATGTCTCTGCATTTATTTATTTACATGACTTTTTAAAAATCACTTTATTTTTACTCGCCAACGGTCACTTCCCTCAAACACGGCGCTGTTTTCCTGTACATTGTTTTTTTATTTTCATTCCCTCAAGCTCCTGTTGAATCTGACGACCAAATGACAGAAAGAGCTGGGACCTCATGGTGTTTTTCTACAGCTGGTGTCTTCAAAGTGCCCATCTGCTCACCAAAAATGCCTCTACTTCAGCATGAATTTTAATATTTCACCCCATAGGTCAAACAGTGGACAAAAAAAGCAGCTGGAACTGGAACTAGACTTCTGGCATATGGAGTTTGTGTGTTTTTAGTGCCAAAGAAGTGCCAACAGGTTTGGTTTTGCCTTCGATTTAATTTGTGCACATCATGTAAACCTCAGGTGTCCGTCTTGACTTCCTCCCACATGTCCGTCCATGAAAAAGCTTTAAATTCATCCTATAAAGCTGATTAACACTCAAACACCTGTAATGAGACTGTTGCTACAACCTAATATAGCCGTCTTCTCATCTGCATAGGGAACTACCACCGAATCCTGAACGCACCACGCCTCTCTGTTACACACACACCTCCTCAGTGTGCGGATTGGACAATGAATAAAAGATGGGACTCAATCAATAATTCCACCAGCGATGCTCCCCGGTGCCTTTTTTGTACAATGCAGCCGAT
The DNA here is from genome assembly GCF_902150065.1 of Myripristis murdjan. Lineage (NCBI taxonomy): Eukaryota > Metazoa > Chordata > Actinopteri > Holocentriformes > Holocentridae > Myripristis > Myripristis murdjan. Next base: position 29,764,712 of record NC_044000.1, on the reverse strand, counting down.
TAACGCCTCAGGCTCCCATTTTAATTGTCTGTCTGATCTATACGTGATGTTTCTGCCCAACTGGAACCCGGCGGTGGACGGTGAAGGCCTCTGGGAACTTCTGCAGGGGGATGTGGAGGTTTGGGCGGGCGTGGTGGGAGTAAAACTTCACAGAGTCCTCCAAAATCCACTCCCGTCTTCCTCGTTTTGTGATTGTGAGCGTCAGATTTCATGCTTGGCGAGGTGTTCTGGGCCTCTTCCCGGGACAAGGCTGAGGTTTTGGTAAAGCTCCAGTTAATTTAGTCTTATCCTGGCACGCCTGACTCAATGAAACATTCAAGACGCTATAAATCTTTGATGCTATTTTCTTAAGTATTTATCACAAACTGAATGGCATGCCCCACTAGTATCTGGCAAGATTTATAACTAATAAGTGCACTGCAGCCGACTGGGTGAGAATCCAGGCTGGGCATAATTACTGCAATTTAAACGGCTTTAGGTACCACACGATTATACCAAGACGTGGAAAAATTATATGCTGCGGTGTGTTTTTGTAAAATGTCAGCTGGGCATTATGGATGGTTTATGAGGCTGCGGGTACACAGCATGTGCACGGGCTTTAGTTAAATTCCTCAGAGATTGTTTCACCAGCTCAGCAATCAGTCCATTGAAACCCTGCAACTCCTCCAAGTGCATAAATCAACGGCTTGTCAAAACGAGAACACGGCTCCTGCAGAAACACTTTGAGATAGGGCGGATAGGGAAATGAGGCGGGCGGCTCAGATGTCTCCGTCTTTACACGGCGAGGGACGCGCTCGCTGTGTCTCATTCTCAGCGAAACCCTTCAAAACTTAATCTCACCCTGATCAGAGGCGGGATGAGACGAATACAATATGAAGGTCTTTCTTCAAAAACGTCATTGAACCCTTACCGTCCCCTCCGCCCGCTTCTGTTTCAATTTGATCTCTATTTCTCTTTAATATAAAGCCACATTTATTACTCTATCCCATCTTCATTTACCACCTGAATTACTCCGCCGCTCCCATTTGGGCAAGCTTCACTAGATCTCAGCAACACTATGGGTTTAAAATGTTTTGGTTTTACCCTGCTTTCTCATTCCTCTCCCCTTTCTCTTTATAGGTTTCCGCAACCTACTGAACGGCCTCACACTCTTAACCCCAAAACCAAATTGTGGGTACTGACTGTTTTTGACATTTTGCCCTTTACCTCAACCCTCCTCATTCTTTTAAGAAAAAAAGAAAACAATCGCACAAGGCCAAATCTCCGGAAAGGGAGGAGAATGTTACGCAGTTAAATTATTCCATCACAGCGGTCTGCCACACCCAGCAAAATGAAGAAGAGAAAAAGAGGAAGTGAAGAAAAAAACACCGAGGAGCCTGGGGATGGTGGAAAAACGGAGGGCTGTGTACAAAAATGGCAAAAGACAGACCTAATCGCACATAATCACCCCGGTGGCCTCTCCACTTTTCACAGTCGTCCTCCAGAAATGGGATGTTGTTATTATTATTCTCATGCCCTATCTGACGGAGCGATCTGGCCGCCAGCGTTTCAAACGAGGTAGGACGGGGTCTATTCCAGATGTATGCAAGAGCTCTGAGGCAAAAATCCCCTTTCAGCCCGAGCCACAGCGGGGTTCCCACCTACATGGTCTTGATGTTTTATGGAATCCCAAATGTGTGTGTGTGTCTATTTTTTTTTTTTTCCTGAATCGCAGCTGCTTCTGAGAAAAGGAGGAGGAAGTCGAGGCGAGGAGAGTTCTCCCAGTTTTCCCTCGTGCATTGCTGTCTTTACTTGGACAGAGGAAGTGAAGCGGAGTGAAGGTCATCGCACGATTCACTGTGAAGCCGCCGGAGGCTTCGCTGGTCGGAGAAACTCTATCTGCCACCGCTTTTTACACCCTTGTTTAGCCAAACAAATTTACCAAAAAAACCATTCTTATTTACCGTCTGGAGGCCTAGACGCAGGGAGAAGACGGGTGGAAAATACACACACATTCACGTCCCAGTAGAAAAACAGGCTTTTTTATTGTGCTCAAGGGCACTAAAGTGTTAGAGTTGTTGGAGCGGACGGGGAGAAGCACTTCTTGTTCATTATCCCCGCCCTGATTCAGCCCAATCACATTACAACCACTCTTTAAAGGGCCAAACGGTTTACAGATATAAAAAAAAACACACACATAATCAAATCTCCACATGCAGAAAAACAGAGTTATGTTCCCTTAACGTCTGAATACTCCATTTAATAAACCAATAACAATGAACCATATGTGGTCTTTGTTTGAGGGCCTAGTCTAAGCCATTCTGACTTGCAGAAAATCTCCTTACATCCCTGTTACTGGCCAATAAAGGCTCCCTAAGCTCTGTTATTAATGAATAACAGCCCGTTGTTTTTATATTTATAATAACGCCACTCTGCAGTCAAGAAGTCCAGTTGATTTTGTAAATTCTGGCCCAAATTAAAAGGCAACACCACGTGCGGAGACGGTGCTCCTTGATACTACTGAGCGGTTGCTAGGTGATTTTGTTTTTTTAGCAGAAATAGCTGGCATGAAATAATTTTACGTCAGTGTTTCGTGCCGAGTGATTAATGTCTGTGGTCGGCGGTGTCAGCCAGGTGCTAACCTGCATGATGCACAGGGTGGCGCTAAGTTTTGCACAATAAGCCCTGACAGAGTGATTTAAGACGCCGGGACAAAGCAGAGAGCCTTGTCCTTTGTGTAGCAGTCGCTGTGTGACAGGAGACGCCTGCCTCCACTGCTGCCACAGAGGATGGACCACGTAAAGGGGCATTCCGCCTATTTTCCAGCCTTATTTTCACGTTTTGCCATCATGACACTTATGTTCAAAAGTTTGTCACTTTCCAACAACAACTGAATCTAAGGCTGGAATTATTTTTCAAGTAATCAAGCTGATCATCAGAAAATTAATCAACTGCGATTTTGATAACTGATTAACTGTTTTGGTCACGTGTTGAGTTAAAATATCAAACATTTACTGGTGACACCCTCACAAATGCTAAGGTGTGCTTGTCCATTTCATACCAACATAAAATGAATTCTGAATATATATATTTTTTGTTCATCAGACTAAGTAGCAAAGCGATTTTGTCATTGCTTTGGGTTCTTGTAACATTTGATAGGCATTTGTCATTTTTTAAACTTTTTATGCGAAATTATTAATTGACTATTTAAAAAAAAAAAAAAAAAAGCATCATTGTTTGAAGCAACAATCAAAATAATTACTAATTCGCCCTACTTCAAACATGTCTTCACAATGCAACATCACTTACACAGTAATAAGATCTCTCCACTTTAGTATCAGGTATGTTCAAGTGTGGCGCTGGCAGGCTGCTGAGTTGCTCTGCTGCCAGGCTCATGTCATTACAGCTGTTCTGTGAATATGAGCTGCCCCTTGCAACACCTGTTAACATCACACTTCTAGTGGAAGCTACAAATCGGATCTGTGGAATTTTCTTTTTGCACGCTCCATCATCTTGCATCACAAAACTGTGGAAGTGTGAAAACACAAGCAGGAAACCAAACTGATGTCAGCAGTGGAAGTTATCATACACTGTCCATCCACACGAATGCAACCATACTCATGTAAAGTGAGAAATATCGACTGCAGTACATCTATGTTTGAGATTAAATTCATAAATACAACTCATTTTCATCATGATTAATGCACACAAAGGATGGTTTCAAGCTGGATGAAGTCCCAATTTCACATAAATACAGAAAAAAAAACAGCAGCCAGCAAAGTAAACAAGGAAGTGCATTAGCAATGCTAAACAGTACCAGTGTTATTAGTTACTTTAAGATATGCATTAGCTGCTGTGTGAGTGCTATCTTGCTACTGTGCGGTTATCTTAGTAGTGAATGGTGTTTATCAGGCTGCAATATCCCCGTAATGGAGGCCCGAAAAGACGTTTTAATTCAGCTCTGTAATGCTGCAACCATCGTAAAACTGATGCCTTGGGCTGCACCAGCACTTTACATCACTGGAATTGAAAATGAGAGGCTATCCAGGCTAGGTCTGGATGGTGCCGACACCGATACACCGATTCTGTGTGGTTAAGAGGACAGCCCACCTCCAGCTACCCCCATCTTATAGAGAGAGGAGTACAACCAGTCTGCAATCTGCCACAGCAAAACAGACACTTTTCAGCTGGGGGTGTATTATGAAACGTGCTTATGATATTGAGAGCAAAATACACTACATATGTGACTGAGGAGCAACTGTTGTTTGTTTACTGACTGATTAATGATCAATAGAGAATGTAATGAGACAATGTGCTTTTGGTTTACCAGTTTTCTTTAAGATTACAGGAGCAGATGATTTCCTTTGTCATTATAAATTTATATCAACTTTAAAAAGGAAGCAACTCATTATGTGTGAATCATCATTAGGGAGCAGGAGTTCAGGTTGATTTGCTCTGGTTCTATTCAAAGGACAATGCTTTAATCGCTTTTTGGGGTTGAGTGTTGGAGTTTACTTTGGCCAGTGAGTGTGTTGTGCAGCAATACAGGCAATCTAGAGGAGGAAGGAAAAGCTCTAAAGTGGAATAAGAAGTGAACTTTTGAACACAATCAATCGTCATGGTGGCAAAACCTGATGGCTGAAATGAACTGGATTTATCCTCTGAGTGCCTGTCTGGTTGTATCCACACTGGGGGGGTTCTCGGGGCTCAGGACAGGGGCATGGGACAGGGGCATAAGGAGGACAAGGAGGCTGTGGACCACCGGCGCCTCCAGGTCCATATCTGGCGCTTCTGTTTAGCGTCTTAACAATGAGGCAGGAAACATCTGCAGGCCTGTGATCCTCTACAGAGACACGACCTGGCTCCTTTCCACCACGACTTCTTCATAGACCCCCCAGTGCTAATCAAATTAAAGCACTGTTATGTAAGAAAGAAAGCCAGGCTCAGCGAGAGACGATGATGGCTGTTAATCCCTGGGGAAAGCTATAGATTTGTGGCATCTGTCTGTGATCTGCCATGTTTTATCAGTGAGTCTGGGCAAAAAAAGACTGCATTAAGATCAAGAAAGCCTCCTTATACCTGTTTTTTCCTAGATTAAAACACCACTTTCTGTTTCCTCACAGGTTGCACAGTAGTTGCATATGATTGCCAGTTGTTACCCTGCTTAATGGTCACGGTGATTTGAATAATTATTGCACAATGTATATGTATATGTGTGTGTGTGTATATATTATTTTTGTTTACTCCAGGCGGTGCATTTGGTGTTGTTATGAATTCTTTTGTTTACAAGTCAGCCCCAAAACTTATTAGAGTCTCTTTAATTTGTCAGAATGTGGAATCATGTCAAGTTCAGTCTCTAAGGACCTGAGGAAACAAATAAGTTCACGCAGGCAAATCACCTCTGCAAAGCACAAAGACATTATGGTAATTTTCAATTCCATGGAGTCTACAGGTAGAACAAGATCTGTGTGAGTAACGGCAAAGCACAAATAGCACGTTTCCACCAATTCCTTCAAAGCTCCGCTGTGCAAGATTTTTTTTTTAATGTGAAAATTCACTTATTCTGTCAGCCTAAATCACAAACTGTGGCTACAATAATAATAATAAAAAAAGGACTGTCCTAATCCAGATTAATTTCTAGTGTTGGTATGGACAGTGTCAGCAAATCTAAAATTAACTCCCAAACAGCAGCAACCCATTGCTCTGTGCAGAAAGAAAAAGCTGGACTCACCATTGTTACATCTCTTACTTCTCTAATCCATGCAGTGTCTTTTGGTATAAAGCACCACAGACCAGCCATGTATATTTATTAGTTTTGTAGATTTATGTATATTAATGTTCAATTTATTGACTTTTTCTGCCATTTAGCTCAATAGCCAGCTTTAAATATTGTGTGGCATAGAGCACCCCGTCGGGTCAGTAGCCTTTACTAAATAATAAAGACTCAGATGAGCAGCTTGGGCACAGTGGATACATGTGATTAGGATGTAATCTGTTTTTCAATGCAACAGAGATCTCACACCCCCAGACTGATTAGTCACTCATTAGCACTGGTGCATTACTGATGCATAATACATCTTAGGCATATTATAAGACATAAGCATGCCATCAAACAGTCTCACCACGGCGAAGCCCCTGCAATCATGTGACCTGCCCACTGGTCCTGGATGAGGACTCATATCATGTTATGATGCGGTGGTTCCCAAATTTGGATCTTGGGACTGTGAATACGACTACTGCTCATCCTAAGCCATCTAATCCACTGACCTAAAATCCCACTGCCGTCGAGGACTCCAGCTCAGCAGAAACGGGTAATTATCGGCTGTGGCTCCAATCGGCAGCCATGTAAATGGGTCGCCTGCTGCTCTGCAACCCATGTAAGATGTGATGACACAGGACATGCTCTGCATTTTAGCTAGGCAATCCTAACCTCAGTTTAACTTTAATCTGTGTAATATGATAAACTACCCATGATAACAATTTTTTGTTGTTTTTGAGGGGGATGAAGGAAATGTAATATAGTTAATTAGCTATTTTGTCACTGATTATTCTGGAATATTCACCAATTGATATCTGATATCTAAAAATCTGATGTTGGGACTATAATAATAAGAGAAAACCAATGCTATGTCTTGTATTTGCCTTTTACAGCTGTGTATTATTCATACATGTACTTTGCTTTGTTAATCGGTCTTATCTGTTTGCTTTTGGTTTGTCTGGTTTGATGTTTGCGCTTATTGAACCCTGGACATGGAGACTGAAATACAACCGATCACACGAAAAAGATAAACTACCAATAATGGCATGGTGGTATTATATAAGCCAGGTGAATGGTAGGATAGAAAAGCAGCAAGAGAAACTGGAGTTGACAAGCACTGTTATCAATAAAAATACTTTAGTCTTACAAGATACAAGTGTTTTGTCAGTCGGACTAACATGAAATAACTAAGTACCTCAATCGCTTTCCTCTTCTTTACAGCAAGGATTAAATATCCAACTCAACAATTAGCTGCGTCCTTCAATGTAAAATTTCCGGTTGAGTAAATAATATTTGCAAATACACTAATACACTAATTATCACATATTTTCCACCCCTATTGTTGTCATTTGTAAATACAGGCTATATATGCGGTTTAAATGTTTTCATTCTGCCAACAACTGCAGTGGTCTTTAATCTTACATACCTTTAGGGGATATGGGGAGTAAACCGGTTTAGAGCCATTGTAATTTCCTTCCTGCCTGGCTGTGATATAACAAATGCCGAGGAGAAAACAACACTCTGTCATTAAAAGGCAGCCGCTAAGTTGAGAAAATACACAATTGCAGCATCTACGCCAAGTTCACACAACCTGGAAAACACAAATTCACACACACACGCTCGTGAACTAATGTGTGTTGCACTCACTCACAGATGCATACAAACTAAAACACACAATAGGCTGGCTTTGTGGAGTATGGGAGTTTCCTCGAGGAACATCCTGTTCAAATATATGTCACCTGCAAGTCTATTAAGCGTTGTTGACACATGGTTAATGGCAGAGGCGACGGCGTGCAGGTTAACGGCAAAATAAGCTGGTTAGAAGTCTATTATGGTTTCTCAAAGTGAGTGACAGAGCTGACAGATGACTGATGGGAGAGTTACTGAATGATGGTCTAATTCCAGTTAACAAGAGCCCACTGTCACTCAAAGAAAAGATAACCACGATATTTTTCATGGGTTACTGCAAGGTCCCATTCAAGGAGAAACAGTGGTGGTGCAGCTGAATTGTGTCTGGACGACCATTTACGAATACTTATTCTAAAACCACAGCCACTCAGAATGATGAAATTTCAGATGGTACAAAAATATCATAGCAGAGATGGGAGCTGCACTTCGCTCCTTTCGGTTCAGCTTGCCAAAGGCATTTTTTTTTGTTAGATAATGCCTGGGAGAGGCATTATTACTGGGCAGTTGGCAGGGCAATGCAACATGACAAATCTAAACCAGCACTGTGTTAAGATGCTCAGTACTTACGCCAAAGTGTATTTGGAGGCTGCAAGATTTTTACGGATTGCTGCAAAGGGCTTTTGTTTCATCTTTTACTGAGAACTTCGTTTATTTGTTATTTCTGGGGACTGGGGTAACCTTATCAATACTTTTGAATAATTAAATAATCATCTAAGCCAAAAAAAAACAAACAAAAGTTCAACTCTAGATGTTGTCAATGTGCAGCTAACTCTGGCATTGCATTTTATTATATAATGATAAAAATAATGCTTCTTTGACTGCTGCGACTAATGCTACTTCTATTAAAAAGGTTCACACAAGCGTATATACCTTGTGTATTAAAAGGCTTCAAATATAGTGTGTGTTTGTTAAGGTAGTTTCAGATGCAAGTATGCATGAGCTGGAGGTGAGAAATTCATCATTTACCACCCAATTACTGCCTCTCTGGCTTGCAGCAAGGGTTCAGTTTGTGGTCATTATTAACATATGCAAAATATTGCTATCTTGGTTTGGCAGAAAAAGATGTATGGGATTAATGTAAATATACCCCGATGCATTGGCAATGCCTCCTTGCCAGAGGATCAGCTGCTATGTTTGTGACTGAGGGAACACCAGAGATAATGCTATATTTGTGTACATGCACGGCTGATGATGCCTTTCTTCATGAACAATCAAAGTCGATGAGAATGCATCCAGACGTTTCAGCACAAAGGCAGCTCTTTCAGAAGACCACAATCCTTTTGATTTGGTTCTCTTTCTTCTAAAAATAGACGACCCTCCATGTCAAATGACACACCAGCAAATCATAGGAAACTGTTTTCTGTGACATAAATAAAACTGTTAATTTGCAAGAGGGAAGCGAGAGGGGGAGGATTTCATCTGACAGTCCATGCTCACTAAGCCTAACGCTGACGCCCACCCACCCAGAACTACAAAATCCATTCTTCAGAAAGAAAGAACAAGCATTACTGTAGATGAAGTGTGTCAAACTCGAGGCCCATGGCACAATTATATCTAGCCTGTGTGATAACATTTGATTGGTTCCATACAGCCCACAACACAGATACTACAAACCCCAACATGCACTGCAACATCCTGCACTATCAGCACCTCTAAACACCTGAGAGTTCACCCCCGCCTCCTGACAAGCTCACCAGCAGCTCAGAGCATCATGTGCATCAAGATTCTTATTAGCCAGGTAGTTTAATAGCGAGCCAGCCAAAATAAATGTCAAAATGAAAAGTGGAAAACAGGTGTTTTCTAGACAGGTGGGTGGAGGTTTGCTTGTAACAAGGATAAACCTGTCCGTCTCATACGTGGAGCTGATGCAGCCGTGGTGAAAGAAAATAAACATTGTGACGCAGGTACTGTTATGTATTATTATGTTGCTGTTGTCAAGTCAACCTACCTCTATTTTGATGTTTGACTTTTGAAATATTTTGGCGTATTTTGACCAAATTACTTGTCTAAATATTAGTTTTATTTCTAGTTTCATTTGCATGCCAGCGATGTTGATTTCTCTTCAGGAAAATATCAGTTATCTGGTTATTTTTGGTTCAGTGCGATGAAACTATTAGTCATCTGCCAGGATTGAGGTTGGGCTTGCAGATAAAATATGACCGGGGAAAGGAACAAGGCAGTGGACTCCTTCCATGTCATTCTCCACTCTCATCAGTTTGGTTTGAGATATCCTTGTTTTGTTTTAGTAGAAAGACATTTTAAGAGAGGAGTGTTTCATGCCAACTTCATACTTGTGTATGAATCATTATTTTTACATATTTCGATCACAAGAACGACCACTTCAGGACAAAAGCATTCAATAAATATAGGTCCTGTTTGGCCATCAAATTGCTTTGTGATTATTTAATTTCAATGATTGAGTTTGACACTCCTAATGTAGATGCTTCTAAACAGCCAGCTCAAAAAACAAAAAGTCTTATTTGCTGATTTGTTGCTTTGGATACTCCCACACTAAGCAGCAGTTTCAATGTGATCCTGACACTAGAAACTGGCAAGTAATGTGCTGTTCCACACTCAGCAATGAATTGTACAGTAGTAATCTCAGGAGATGACATATTTTCAGACACCACGTTGTATTATGTTCTTTTCCATAGTTTAGTTCCACAGTGTCTATAAATGGCCATAACTACTGTTTACCACTCCATGTAAATTACAGTGTTTATGTTCCATCTTACTTCAGAGGCTGTTCTGCTGCGCCATGGCCTTGGCTTGTGATGGATACTCACAGTAGGATATTATTGAAAGAGAAAGAAAGGGAAGAAATAATAGTATGAAGGCAGCAGGAATGTTTACAGCTCCTATTTACTGGTGTTTTCATAGATTTTAAATGTTTCACAATGGAATCGCAAATGAAAAGCATAAAAATGAAAGTGCACAGTTTTATGACACATTGAGCCATTGCTGCAAGTCAGACTTGATACAAGACAAGCATTCAATGTGTTTGTTATGCATCTCAAGGTGGGAATTGTTACCCGCATTGCCCGAGGCAACACTGAATATCACTGCCTTAAAGACTGAAAATATCCAATGCAGTAGCAGGAAAAAAAGAAAAAGTTTTTCACATTTATAGTGTACAGAGCTCAGCATTTTATCTATCTTTGAAGAAAAGCTGAATATACTGAAAAGGAAGTGATGAGGCATTAACAGATGACATTTGTGTCTGGCATTATGCCTCTTGTCTGCTGAGGACACATCTGTTCTCTCCACAAAGGGAAGCTCAAGAAAAATCCCTAGTACTGTCTAACTGGGCAAAAGAAAATGCATCTGATATTCTACTGAGATGAGGACAGGCAATAGCATTATTGCTGTGAGAAGCAATAAGTGTTACCTTGTGAATTTGTAGGCTGCAAAATAGCAATGCATCACTATGACCTGTGACACTTCTTCAAGCCTGTCAGAAGTTATGACATTCAGGACGATAACCTTGATAACTATATCTGCTCATGATAAATACCACCTCCAAAATCACTTTAATGGCAAAAGTTGGGGTCTGTTGTTCTCCCAAGGAGTCTGATTCGTATGTGGGGGCTTAATCGAGGACTGAGCGTCATCAGAGAAGCCTCGGCTATCAATTGGATTTACGGGTGCAGCATTTATACACTGCACTGCACTCTTAGTGTAATTCAAGAGACAGGCTTGGGCAGGGACGGACTCAGGCAAAATATGCTGCTGCTCTCCACAACTCCCAGGTCCCTAATAGACCTTGATGCCTACACAGCACTTATTGACTGCACTCCCAACAGAATTAACACACTGGACCAAAGCCTCAAGCAGCTGTAGGCAGATAACAGATGAAAGTCATAATTGTGCTAAAAGAGAGAAAAGAGTCTCCTGCCAGAAGGATACAGACAAACACATGGCCTCTTAAATGCACAGACACACATGCAGGACATAACACCAATAAGCAAAAGTTAAGGCAGGGAAGGACAGTTCAAATTTTCTCAAATCACTGACTAAGAGAAAATGCAACACCACCGCAACAAAGAGGAAGATGATGCCAAGGCTATAACTTACAGTCAGGAGTTCTTTCTGGAAGGACTTCCTCTCCTTGCTCTCTGCATTGTTGCAGTCTTCCTTCAGCTTCTCAAGCACAGATGCGACCCTCTCCGGTTCGCTATCCAGCTCAGCACGGCAAAAATGGGTCAAGGGCAGGTTGACGTAACCGAGGGCATCTGCAAATGCTCTCCAGTTGCCTATATTCTCCATCAGTATAGTTCTAACGGAGGCGTAGATGTATGTGAGGAATTTACAAGGCTTAAGTATCTGCTCCAGTAACATTGTAGTGGTCAGGTCAGGCCCACTGAAGTAAATGGGTTTAACTTTGCCAACCACGAGAACATTCTTTGCATGGACAAGCCCTGTCTTACCCTGATAATATCCAATGTACCATTCTTTGGTCCACAACTGACCCTTCAGCTTGATCTTCTCCTCACTCAAGAGAGCGACAAAGTCTCCTTTTTTGTACTCTAATAGGTATTGATTTTTGGTCTGGCGGATGACTGTCTTGATTAGCTTTCCAAACTTCAGGTTGTTGATTCTCCGGTCCTGGAAAACAGGATACTTGGTGGCAATGGCAAGAGGAGACAAGAGGATCTTACCCACTTCCTTCTTCTTAAGGAAGCGCCTTTGAACTGATGTCTTTGGACCTGTCTTGGGCGGCGGTGTTGGTGTCTGAACGCAAAACTGGGCCACTATACAATCTTGGTCATCTTTGACCTGGACTCTCAAGGTGAAATCTGAAACATCCTCAGTGTTGCGTGAAGCAATAACATAGACAAGTCTGCTAACCTTGCCCAGTTTCACCTGGAAACCTCTGACCACTCTGGCCTGCTCACTCGCCTTTACCTCATAGTTGGCCATATTGGAGTAAACCCCAATGCGGAGGTCCTGAGGTCTGGACAGGACAAACTGGTGTTTACCCCATAACTGCAAAGCCACTGGTGGAGCAGACTGTGCCTGTTTTCCTACCTCACTGACCAATAATGTCTTTGGGGCGCAATCATGGCCAAAAATAGCCACAACAGTTTTGAAGGATGGGTGAATATGCTTTGGACCATATACTCCTAGGGTGATCTTTTTGACTACATGCTCCCAAACTGTGGAGTCTGGTGATACCGACTGGGACTGGGCCACAACACACACATACATGCATGGTTCAAGGTTATCCAGGCACACCTGGACTGTGTCTCCATACATGTATGCCTGGGGAATTGGCGTGTAAGGGCCCTCTTTACAGTCACTCCTGACACATATGACCTCTGTTGTCTGTCTACTCTCCATTTTCACCACGACTGACACTTTCATTTCCAGGGTAATGGTGGTTTTGGTCTCCATGTTGCTGAGTTTGATCTCTACCACAGGGCTGACGGTAGTGCAGCGGTCATTGTTGAGCTCCAGAGGTGGATCTAGCAGAGCTTTCATAGAAATCTGCTGGGTGTCTCCAGGAGCTACATGACCCTCAGGTACGTGGATGCTGATGCTGGTGTCTGGAAGCTGGACAGCCCCCCCAGAGCTGTCAAGCCGACACACGATGTTGGTCTCCACTGGTTGTGTTTGGCCCCAGCCTGGGTTCTGACCCAACGAGTCCAAGTCATGACACGATCTGGCCAGCTTACGATGATTGAGCCAAGCGGTTCTGAAATCCTCCCTGCTCTGGAACTGCTCTGGTGCTGGGGCTTTCAGGCCTCCAAAGAAACCAGTGGAAACCTGAGGAGTGTCAGACTGAGCCTGAAGTATGGAAAGCTCAGAAAGACTGTAGGACCGTTTACTCCTAAAAAATGGGTTGTCCCTGCGCAACGTTTGCCCCACTCCTACACTGGGACTAATGGGGTTCAAGTCAAAAATACTACTGCCAAAACCATTGACGTTGACAGTGCTGCTGGTGGAGTTTGGTGCTGAGGGAGCCAGGGAGTCAAACAGAAGTAGATCCACTGATTTCTCATTACTGTTTTGATCAAGTGAGCTTTGATTACCACCATTGAGGAAAGGATTGGTAGAAGTGTGGGAGGCTGTAAAAGGATTTCCATTTTGGAGGGAGGTTGGTTTCAGTATTACCCCGATCCACTCTCCTAGAAGGTCCATTTCTTTGGCTGCTTCCTCATTACAGTCTCCAATAGTGTCAATCATCCCACTGTCACTGAAGGAGGAGTCTCTATAGTTGACAGGCTGTACATAAGCTGCAGGGATGTAACCCATCTCTGTGTTGTTGTGGGCATACCACCACTCTCCTCCTGACGTGTCCAGAACATAGAGACGATCCCCTTTGGAAAATTTCAGAGTGGTAAAACTGGATGGACAATAATCCTTAATGGCAACAACTTCCCTGGCAGTGCCGAAGGAGGCAGTAGCATCCAGTCGTAAGGCACTGGGAGAAGGCACTGGAAAAAAGCCCAAAAAAACAAACAATAAATGAACAAATAAGTAAATAAAGCTAACAGGCAAAAGAAAATTTAGACCAAATTCATTTGAGGTTTTAGTTAAGACCATTTTTTATGCATGATGGCTATTCTTTCTTCACATTAAAAATATACATTTTTAGTTGCAGTAGCTGACCTTTGACATCATTGAGACTGGCTTCTGACACTCCTTCGCTGAGATCAATGAGTGTCCCCTCTGACTTGCAGCGAGGGAGAGATATGTTGTTATTGGTGGTTGCTCTGATTCGATGGGCGGCCATTGTTGGTCCTTTTCCTGTGTGCCAACCTGTGTCTTCAGGCTGTAATCCTGAGTTCCCTTTAGCTAATGGCAGTCTCAGATATCAACAGCCTCCCATGATCTCTGGAAAACACAGAAAAACACTAGATTAAATATATGTATACAGCATCAAGGTCTCCAAGTTGGCATTGTCTTCAAAATTCATCCAAGGCAAAATGAAATGAGATACCTCCTTGCTCAGCATGGTGTGCTGAAAGTTGTTCTGCGCTTATCAATTCTGTTCTTTCTTTAGCAATTTATATTATGAAAATGTACCCTTAACTACAACCCCTCATACATTTGCTGCATTTTCCATCTCCTATGATCCTCTTCATATGCAAATGAATTTTGATCATGCTGCACAATTACTTCTGGCTTCTTTGTCTAGTATTTTACATGGACTGCTGTGATGGTGATGTAATGGTGGTACAGCATAAAATCTCACGATCCATGCAGCCAATTAGAGGCATTTTACATTTGTTTTGGGAAAAATAGCCATCCCATTTTGTACAACTTGTCATCAAAGGGGTACAAAAACAAAAATAGACCATAGAAAGCCTGGTATTATGCTGGGATGATTGAAGGTTTTCCAGGTTGGTTTTTATTGAATTTAGGATGTATAGCCAGCTTTGCTATGAAACTGCAATCCTATGAGTAAGCCTTCTTGGCATCTTTCCTCCTTACTGAACTTCTGCTACACCCACTGTGTTCCTACTCCAAAACAAACCAATGGACAACAATATATCAATCCAAAATTACATAATTGTCTGACAAAAACAAAACACAACATAAAGGAGTAACTGAATACTGTTCATTAAGAGAAAACAAGTGTTTCATTACCACATTTACTGTATTTCCCTGATATGAATGATACGCAAACTGGCATCGCAGTTGCTGTGGTAATTTATTTCCCCAATAAACATTCTCTGCTTCCCAAGTCTCATTTTGTGGTGCAACATATTTTATCATAATGATTAAACCCATAAGTCAAGCAGCAAAACGGTTTCATTACACACTGAAGGTAAAGGTGATTCTTGGTGAGGATCAATATTAAAAATAGAAGGAGGAGGGGAACACAAGGATATATCATTCAGCACAATTCCCTCTGCCTTACTTGAAAAACAAGTTTAAAATTATATACTGATATTTCAATCATGATGAATAACCCACACTGAAGGAGCAGTTGTCAAAACAGTATTACAAAGTGATACAGAATAAATAAAAAAAAACAAAAAGAATGCTTAAATAAATAAATAAATAACGATGAACAATAAAAACATCTTGTACTTTTTTTGATGCTTGCAGCTGTGCATGGTCAGAGTGAAGGAAACTACTTCATTTTGTTCTCCTTATGTCCTCATCCTTAAAAATTCTGTCAGCGACACCACCGCGCTGCAGATGCACTGTGGTGTTGTAGCAAAATTTAATAAATGAATGTGTTGATTTGGCTATCCCTAAAGAAACAGAATAACAAATTAATTCAAGGAGTGCTCTCGCTATTTGACTCAGAAATGCAAATGTGATTTATGTACACAGATTTCAGCATATGTATGTGTACACGCCAGGCCCTGAAAGATAGATGATGTCTTTTGGGATTAATTATTAAAATACTGAAAACTGAAGGGGGAACTGAACAAAATAAGTCATAGAGTATCTACTGCTACATGTTTTTCTTTTGGTGATTCAAACAAAACTTTGCGTTTAAAGGGAACTCAGCAATAATGACTTCTGTAGCTCAGTTACATCTATTTTGTAGCTCATAATATGAATGTTTCCGTCCATTATGAAAAATAAAGGGGCATGCTGATACTACTACTAAATCAGAAGACTATGAAAGACAATAAAAGACAGAAAACTGCAGATGTGGGTCAGTGGAGCACACTGCTTTGAGAGACACCACAAACGACTACAGGCTTTTTACATTCGATTCATAATTCATAACACTGTACACTTACGACACGTTACACAGATAGTGGGTTGATGATAGCCTGCTACTGACATACTTCTACTAGAGCATGAGTGATTCAACAAGGCCACTGTGGAGGTTACACTGCCAAGCAGGAAAATGTTTTAAATAATTCTTGGTCAAGAAAATGGGTTAAATAGCGCCAATCACATCCCTTATATGAAGTTTTGTTTGTTGCCATACAGTAGTGTCAGTATTTTTTTTTTTATTACAGTGCTACTGGTGAAACAAATCAAGAAGAGAGAACAATAAAAAAAAATAATTACTTAGGCTCAGACCAATATATCAGCTTGCTGACATTCTGGGTTGATATCATAAAGTCAGCGCGGTCCCCAGCCAATATAATGGAAGTGAGGATATGATTTTTTTTTTTTCCTCAACAGCTTCAGGGATGTCAGTCTGTAAAAGCTGCAATGAAACCTGCCTCATCCTTATGGGATTATAACTCTAAACCTAAGGAGCTAACCCAGCTAAAAGAATTTCATTAATGTGGCTCTCAAATATGAGCTTTAGTGCTCTCCAAATGGTGTTTCAGGGGCTCCTCAGCGATGACGGGGTGGAATAAATGCACGATGTGTGGATTTTTGGGGAAAATTTTGCCATGAAATTGATCAGGTTGAAAGATAATGAAATTTGATACAATATTCCACATGATATCTAGTTATGAGCAGCTTTGGCACAGAAACAGCGGTGTCTGTATTTGCCTTCAAAAATCCATACTAGTTAAACCCTAGAATATACTGCTGCTACACTTCTTAAAGCCTTATTTTTACTGTTTTTTTTTTTTTTTTCTGCCTTTATGGTTTGACGTCTAGCCCTCATTTCTGTGAGGCCGACTGGGTGGGGGTGGGTTTAGGGGTTGATTGAGGTACAGCCAAAGTAATTTGTGTCCATCTGCCTGGACGTAAACTCTGGGTGGTCTGCGTCAGCTATCTAAACCTGGGCTCTCCCCTTCTCCTGACCACCCTGGAGTGTTTAACCCCCGCCTCAGTATTTCCAAGCAGAACAATAGTGGGTGGGGACTTCTGGCATGTAAATCTGAGCAACCACTGTCAACAATAAAAGTCTGCCATGCAAATGACCGCAAGTTGCCTGGTAATGAGACACTGGGAAGAGGCCATTACAGGGCTTAGCCAACTTCTCTGCTAATAGCATGTCAAAAAGACTCCCCCTGGACGCCTTTAATGTAATTTCTTTCTGAGTACAGCAGCTCAGCCATTACACAGCTCCTGCGGTTGTCATAATGTGAGGGAATTAAAAGTTAACACTGCTTCATGCATCAGATCAGGGGATTGTGTCAGGGAGGAGCGTCCTTGGCTCTAGTCGAGGTGCTTTCTGCAACACTGCAACATGGTGTAACTGTTGCTATGGCCTTTAAATGCTACTGTTGGGTTTACAGTGTAAAAAAAAAAACTCTTTTATCTGTGTGGTCAAATTATGGCCCAGGACGTGGCTCCGTCCATTCCTCCCACCAGGATAAAACCAACTCTCCCACTCAACCCCCTCACCTCTTCAACTTCACTCAAAACACTGCTGAAGCTGAACAAATCCAAAAACAAATCCAAATTTGTTTTTGGATCAGTTGTGTGGATGCCTCTATCGCTTCAATCAGCACCGCCGCAACAGAAGTTCATGCAAAACACTTGTTTATCTTGTCGCTGAAAGTCTACAGCTTCACCTCATTTTCGAACTGGAAGTCAGAGACAAAATAACCTGACCACAGCCTTTGTGAGATTGAAATGCACCCCTCATTTCCATCCCCAAAACATATTTTTCCGTTTTTCAGTTTTGTGCAACCAAGCCGCAGTGAATCCGGAAGCAGCAGACTGGTGTATTTTTTACAAACGGTTTGAGCTCTCAACACCCTCTAGTGGTCAAAAATCACGCGGTGCAGCTTTAAACGCTGCTTCTATGCTTTAGCTCCGGTTTAGCCAAGGTTCACTTTGGGCGATGTGCAGCCCTGTTGTTGTATTTGAGTAATTCCACAGCTATTAATATGAAGCAAATGCATATGAATGTGCAAATGACGTAATGCTTTATGTTCCTTGTCATATATCTCAGAAAATATCATCGAAGACATGGACACTTTCACTTTTACACCCTGAGTTTTAGCCAGGACATATCGGGCCATTTAGACTCCTTTTAGAGGTTTAATCAATGAGTTACTTGTGGAAGAGGCTTCTTAACATAACAATCCCTCTTCACATCCAGCATCACAGTGAGGGAATGTAGCTGCTCGCTCTCAGCCCTCTGTTTTAATCTGAACAAACTCAACATACAGACTCGATCAGTACTGGGCGCTTTCCATTTAACAACACTTACAATTTGCCATCTGACTTTAAACCCACCCAAGACATTAATTAGATTCTTACAGTCAGACAATGAACTAATAAAGCACTACATTATTTATACTTTCAATTTATTTAACAGCCTTGATAGTCCAATGAACTTTAGTGCACTGCCTTGGGCTGCCAGCTATATGAGAATAAATTGACCGTATCTTTTGTTTGCTGCCTTAATTTTTTAATGTTTAATAGTGTGGGTCTATTGTCAGCGCTATTAATCTCAAACGGTCTGACTGCCTGTTCGTCTGTCCCTTAATTTTCTGCGAATGGGAGAAGGACAAGAGTCAGAACATTACAAAGAGATAGAAAGTGAGAAAGAGACAGAGAGAGAAATTAAGCTATTTTACCGGGATTGATTTTAGTTGAGAGTGATAGGCAACAAATACTAAATCTATGAATATAAAATTATAATCCATGACTGCTATTCTCCAACCTCTGCTGCTAATTCCTTGTCTGGGCCCTGAGTAGCCAAGCGAGTTGGCCATACTCGCCAGGCAGCAGCAGCAATGGCGAGTAACCCAACTGAGGCACTATAAGCCGATTACCACACTCCAATTCAGTGCAGCAGCCATGGGAGAGCAGCCCCTCTTAAAAATCGCCCCTTCCGTTAGCAATCCCCACAGAGGACGCCTACTATGAAACTGTCATCCATGCCATTCCTTTTATTCAGCAATTCACTTCCTGTCGCGTTGATGTCCCTCAGGAGCAGCCTGGTGCCAAATGTCTTTTATTACAGAGTGGCAGGGAAAACACAAAGCCTCTTTTATCAGCGGATAAAGCAGCACCAGGGTCTCGCCTTCATCTCAGAAAAGTGAGAAAAGTATATCAATATTCAGGTGTGATGTTATAAACATGATTTTGAAAGGTCTCCACGTAATGAGTTCCCAGTAGGGGGGCTGGTTATGATGCACATCCTTTGCTTATCAACTTTATAAAAAAGAAAAAAAAAAAAAAAAAAACATGAAAGAAGCAGCAAGAAATATCAAACATGTTATGAAAAGAGTCTCAGATTAAAAAAAAAAAATGGTGCTGTATCACTGCATCTGTTCAACAGTGCTATCTCACTGCTTTCTCTCATTGGACTGCGCTCTTATCTGAATCTGGGTGGAAGTATGGAAATGAAAAAGTACAAACTTTCCAGTTTCAGTTTTTCTGAACTAAGTTGAGGAATAAAATTAGAGAATAAGAGTGAAAAGCGCTGAATAAGTCAGTGGTCTTTGCAGTTTTGTGAGAAGGAGGGGTCCTCGAGTGTGTAAGCTGCAAAAGATATCATTCCACTCCTAACACAGTGGTGACAGTGAAATGGTTAAGTTTCCCGTTGTGTAGCTACTCCTAATTAAGCACTAACTGAAACAATTTCCAGACACTGAAAATGATAAAAATAGCAAGTTATTACATTATGATCATGTGCTGTTTGGCATTCAGGTTACCACAGAATGTGTCCCTGTTGATGAAGACAATGACTCTGTACTTCGTTGTGCCCTTTATGTGATTAACCAATTAAATTAACAATTGTGTTCATGTAATTAGTTAATTTCTTAATTCATTCATGTTAAAAAAAAAAATTCCTGGTGGCCAAGCCAGTCCAGTGATGAATTGGAGAGCAATCCGTGCTAATTACAATGCGACTTCCTGACAAACGAGGGACACACTATGTCGCGGTTCCTTACATGGAGCTGTACAGCGCTGTGAACTGAGCTGGAGCTGGGTGCTGACCTCATACAATCATGAGCAGGAATGTTTAACGATAATATTAACAAAACAGGATTTGTTCCTTATGCATCATGTTTGGTTTGTGCTGACTGGGAGAGGACGAGCGTACGACGTCAGGGGCACACGCTCGCCTTCACCTCCTCAGCTGTAAAAATGGCCGGACACTGACGGCCAAAAAGACCAGCTTCTTGCTCCCCCTCACCCCCGGCGCAGATGTGGAGTTTCGCTGTGTTTAAGGAAGGCTGCTGCTGAGCAGGAAGTGGCTGAGCAGCAGAAACAAAGAGGAAATGCCTTTGTGATGAGAGCCAGCCAGATCTCTCCTGACTCTCCCAGCCTCCCTCATCTCCTTCAATGGGCTGCCTTCGCTACATTGTTCTCTTGTGATTCGCAGGGAAGTGAGAAATGATGTTTAACGCTACATAGGACACGATTTTTTATGTAAAAATATACCCGCCTCATCATCCTAACAACGTGGGGCTGCAAATGAGAAGCTCCATCTTCACTAATTGAGACAACATACACTCATCCTAGTCACCCAAATAAGGTTTGGTGTGGAAATCTGGGCAGCGCACACCGGGAATGAGCAATGTAAACTGCGAAGTTAGACCCAGCGTGCCGCCTAAACAGCTGTCATTAGGATTTTTAGGAATTCAGGTGCTATTTTTAATTCTTGTCATGAGTCCATTTCCTACTGCACAAATTGTCCACTGCATGCAGCTTCATTGGAGTTGATTTATTACTCGACAAAAACACTGCTTTGCTGTGTAGCAGGCCTTTTTTTTTTTGCTTACAAATTACTCTCTAAAACAGCTGAGGCACATTTCACCTGAGAAAACACAATACAACAAGTGGAGAAAAAAAAAAAAAAGTATTATTGGATGCCCATTTGCATTTAAAGCTTATTAGGTCATTCAAGCGTGCCATCACCGCAAGCACAATATTTCCGGCTGCACATGAACGCAGCACCTGCTCGCCGCTGTTGTGACTGTTGTTGCGGGGCTGAAAATCTAAGACCTAATGAGGTAAATATTGGACTTTCGGATCCACAGTGCAATTATTTGCCTTCACAATTTGGATTACCCTGCATGTGCTGTTTGAGGTAATTTAATGGTCATTTTTTGTTGTTTTGTGACTCGGAAAATAATTACCAGCAGCATCTGTTGTTTTGAGGAGGGCTGCCATGGAGCTGCAAACTCGCTGTATGGACACACACACACACCACCAGTGTTTTGACTGATGTGTTGATGAGTGCGAACGTGGCCGGGCAGAGTGAGGCCTCTCCCCTGCGATATCTGAGCGGCGCGGCTTAACAGCATTAGGTAGAGCCGGTTACCTGGTTACAGGGCATCACCGTGCTGTCAAAGTCGGGGACGGGGACCTTGAAAGTGCTTGTGTGCTCACCAGATAATCTGAGCGACGCAGATGTTGTGTTCTCGGGCGAGAGAAAATGAGAGCAAGAGCACAAACGCTCTCATACTGAGTCAACAGTGCTCTGGCCTTGACTGGCTGAAAAAACAAAGCTGTAATATCTCACGTCCCGGGGCAAGGTGGAGCTAAGCTTCAGTGTACACAATTGTCATGTGTAAGTGTCGCTGAGGGAGGAAAAACACTTCAGCCAAATATGTAAAATCACACTGAGGCTCAGAGCCATCTCAACTACTTCAAAACATCAGAAAATGGCGATAATAGTTCCCTTTTTCATCTTTCATGAGGGGAATATTCAATAGGTCGTGCACAGAGACAGCACAAAGCCCTAATTCGGCCTAGTTGCTGCAGATACAGCACTGAAAAAAAAAACGCTCCAACTGTTTCACCTTGCATGCCCTCTTCCTCCACACAACCATAAACTGCTTCACTTTGAAGGGAAAAGTTATTTCAGCTAATAAATAAGTCATTGAAAACTACCTGGGTGATGTGCCAGCCTCAATCACAATAGGTATCATATCTTAGCACTGTTCTTTTTCACAAACCCATCCGGCTACACTGACTATCTCGCCCATATCTCAAAGAGTTTTCGGGCTGCCGCTGTTGTCAAACTCGGCTGTCAGAGCTCTGGATGGCCTCGGGACCTCACAGCCGGCAGACAAACTGTGTGTTACCGCGGCTAAAACAGCGACACATATTCATGTCGTGCAGAAATCCATTTTGCACAGCATACAGTCTGTGTTTGCTGACCAGCAGATAGTGACTCGAGGCAATGCACACTGTTGTACATGTTAAACCATTTAAGTCAACATCTCTGGTGCTATCAGCATGAAGAGGCAGTGGGTGCATTTGCACAAAAACATGTTGGATTTACTGCTTGCTTTATGCCTGAATTTCAATTGTTGTACGCATTTGTTCTGGCAGAAGTTTCCTCCCGAATGTCTCTGAAATCTGGCATGATTTGGTCTGGCATATCTGGCATAGAAGGGGAGTAAAATGTCCAGAAGAAAGGAAAATGACAAAAATCCTACAAATCCTAATGCTATTAACGCTGCTCCAGCTCCAACCGTCACTCTCTACTTCATTCTGTACCTCACAATATAAACACACCAAGGTAAAATGGCTGCAGGGATAAAGTGAAAAGGAATGTGTGGAATGCAAGGGTCCAAATGAAATCATGCATTATTCAAGCAAAAGGGGGGGAAAGGGAAAAAAAAATTATCCTTCTTCAATAACAAAGACGGGGTTAGGGGGCATGTTAAACTGTCATTCTGGGCTTTTATCTGGAATTTCATTGGATTTCTTTCGTTGTTGCCAGTCTTGTCACGAACTAGAAAACAATAGCTTTATACCCGCAACCCCCCCCCACCATCAACCCCAGCCCAACAACACACACCCTACCCACACACACACACACACACACACACACACACATACAGTGACAACTACACAGCCCATTCCCAGGCTCTGTAGAAACACACAGCTCCAGTCACGGTTTGCCAGTGCAACGCAGACGAACAATGTCCTCAGCCTCCCATGACGCACTCCCATGTTCAAACAGCAGGATGCAAATGAAACTGATAAAAAGGTGAATGGGTAGACACAACAGAGAGGCGTTCGCGCCGGGCTCCGGCTGATGCCTGGCGTGACAACTAATAGGGAATGACCAAGCTTCAGGGTGACTCACACACAGTGTAATCACTGGCCACCATCCCTGACAAGGAACACTGACGAGGGCTGCCCCGGGGTGACGGTGGCGGCGGCGGCGGCGGTGGTGGCTGGTGGGTGAGGGGGGTTGCACAACAGCTGCACATCTGATGCCAACCATGCCAGTGCTCCACTCCGTCATAATTCACACCGTAATCAGCTGGAAGCAAGCCCTGGCAAGACCGAACACCGAGGGACGCACGTTCACACCGGGGAGGGGCGAGAGGAGGGGGGCTTATCTGGAATCACATGAACATTCATTCACACAATGAACTCTATTGAAGTCCAACTGAAACCCAAGATTGGGTCCTCAAGACAGGGTGGGGGCAGTGGGGCTGGTTCAGCTTAGAGACTTACTTCAATAGTGGTAAAATGTCCAGCCTGACAGAGGGTAGCCGTGACGCCACACCAGGATTTGGACTTTGATACCATTCCATGGTTTAATGCCTAAAACTCTGATACCGCTACAACAGCGCCGCAAACAAGAGGGAAGTTGAAGCGGTGTGTTACCACGCTGGCTTGGATAGCTCTGCAGCGACTTGTGCACCGGGGGGTTTGATGTGCTTCTGGGTGTCTGCCTTTGTTGGCTCTGTTGAGTGGCATAGTTCCATATTTGGCTCTTGGCATCGGTTCTGTCATGCAGTTTTGGGTGGACTGCAATTCAGCTCAAGACAGAATGGACTGTTTGACACCGCTGCCATGATTTTAGCTTTTTAACTCAGGCTGCTGCACCCCACTGTCAAGAGCTGATGCTCTGACTACTCCAATCCTTCTACTTCATTTCCCATTGAGCACTGCGCATCATTTAAAGGAGAAGTTTGCTATTTTGCAACCTAGGCCTTATTTACAATTTATCTGACGTCATCCTCAGACATAGAGGCAATCATTTCGCCGGCCGCTTCCGTGCTAACCCTGAAATCAATCTGCTGCAGGCTCCCACTTGCCTACAACAGCGATCAATGGGGCAATCGTAAACGGCTTTGAAAACCCGAGATCATATTGCTTTTCTGAACCGGGAAGCTTAGAGAACACCATGGATAGTCAGCCATGTCCCAAGAGTCTGTAGATTTCCATTCCTACCAAAAACTACACCAGGTGATTTCACTGATTACCTCACCTCCAAGCAGAGAGGAATGAATCAGTGAAACCACTGGTGTAGGTTTTGGTTGGAACAAAAACCTGCAGACTCTCCGCCCTTCATGCCACATGGTTGACTACCCCTGGTGTATACTCAGAAAGCTCGTAAACCCATTATTAACTTAATAACACCGCTCCGTTTGGAACAGAACTACTTTATTTCGCAAACCAAGCACTACCTTTCAAACTGTAAACCTCCATGCTGCACCTAGACCCTGACCAGCTCCCAGAGTCCTATGTGGAAGCAGCGAAAACAAGTTCCACAGGAATACTACTGTCTCCTCTTATTACTTATTGACAAAATGCTCCGTTTAGGATACCTTGTTCAGGAGAGCATTCTGAGAGCACACACCGAGCTTCCCGCCTTGAAAAACGGGAAAACGTTATCTCTGTTGTTCACAGCCATTTATGATTGCCACATTGATCGCTGTTGTGGCCAAGCAGGAGCCTGCAGCACATCGATATCAGGATCAATACTGAAGCGGCCGGTGAAATGATGGTCTCTACGTCTGAGGATGATGCCAGATAATCTGAAAACAGGGCTTAGGTTCCAAAATAATGAACTTGTCCTTTAAACACTGAGTCTGTGCTTTAGCTCTCATTTAGCCCAGGTTCTTTTGGCTGCATACAGCTCAGTGTTAGACCAAGCCATGATTACAGAATGCATAAACAACTGTTAATACCATGCATATGTACCAGAGAAGTTCATATGTACAAAGTAATGCTTTGTGCTTTTTGTTATATATCTCAGAACATGCAGTCTGAGACACAGACAACTTCACTGAATTTAAGAAAACATCCACAAGATTCTTGTTTTTCTTGATTTTAGCAACACCTGTGGTCTTACATGGCCACTGCTTTGCTGCTTTGCACTCTCTAGGTACTGGCCTAACATCATGTACTGATAAAGACACTCAGTGTAGACTGCAGCTTCTCTCTTTTTTTCTTTCTGCAGACATTTTATATCTCTTCCCACCAAAGTGCTGCTGTGGCTTGCAGAAACATGCAACACATCACTGACTGCCTCACTCACTGAGAGACATGCTCACAGGTGTTCAGAGGGTTTCATGAGCCAGGTAGGTTGCAACACTATGGCGTGCTATCAGTCTGTAACACAAAGCAGCAAAATGGGCATTTATTCATATGAAAAAACAGATTATTGCTTTATCTCTTCCAACGTGCATGTGTACCTCATTTAGAGGAAACATAACAATAGAGTCCCAGCTTACAGACATCTGGTGCAAGTATGAAATGTTTACATAAATTCAACAGTGAACTCATTTTTTTTTTTGTACCAAGTGGCGCTGTAATTCCCGTAATTGGCACTGATGGAATGCATGTAGGACAGCTGGGAGACAGATTGAAATTTTAGTGTTGCAGATTGTGCATCGGATAGGAGACACTGTCCTCTACTTCACACAGGCTAATCAATCTAGGCCATCACACAGCCTGTTTACTCTTGATGCTATTGATCATTTCAGTCAGACAGGACTTCCATTTTACATGGAAAAAGAAAAGAGACATTGTGTTGCTGGTCGTTTTAACTCACTAAAAAACTAGATTGTCAGATGTAACATAACCATGACGGATGAGGACCAGTCTGGACTGAGACACTGCTTAATAGTGAGCAAGAACATTAATCCACTTTATCTTCCTCATGATCCTCCCATTCCTAACAAGCAGATGCTCATGTCTTCGGGTGGGAAAACACCGACTTCCTCTGAGTGAACACATATAAGCTCACTGAATCATGTTTACAGTGAAATATATGCACATTTCCGCAGGGCAGGCTTGAGACTGTTGCTCGTGGGAATGTGAACCGTTCCTAAGTGAGACATATGGTAGGCATGTATTATGCAATATGGAAATTAGATTTTGAAAGTAATAAACACGCTGCCACATCAAAAAAAATTCATATCTAACAAAAGACGAACTAGATTTGTTTTGCTTACATCTGTTTGCTGTAGGTGATACAGTGAAGTTACACTCTGCTGTGTTTCATTCAGCAAGAGAAAACACCACACTTTTACTTTTACTTCTTTTCTCAATATCAACCAAAACTTTGCTGTCTGAAGGTGATTTCAAAGTGTTAAGTGGAACAAAAAAAAAAAAAAAAAAAAAAGATTAATAAAGCTTGTTGTTTCCATTGTTGAGTGCCAACAGCCACTCAGCTGTTTCTGTGGTAATGTAGTGAATGGCAGGTCAGCTTTGGAAAAATAATTAGAAAACGAGGAGCCTTGGCCCGGACATGTGCTGGTACAAGCCTGTAGCAGCTTGCCTGGTGAGCCCTGCCGGTGACTTCCACAGCCAGGTTCAGCCAGCAGAGCAAAATGGGGCTTGCAGTTTGAAATATTATAATCACAGTTTTCTCAACACGGCAGTCTGCGCCCTGGAGATGATGTCAAATCCGCCTCTGAAATCCGGGGAGTTGTTTTTCTGAATGCCATGGCAACCGATGTCACGCACAATCCCGTTCCTCCTGAAGGAAAAATCACTATAATAATCCTATAATATCCCTATAATACTCCTTACAGGGTGCCTGGGGTGTTCTAGTCATCTTATCGTCTTTTATGGTGCTTTTATCTCCTGCATGGCACTGCTATCGCATTCCTCCAATATTCCTTTGGTGACTTACAGTTTGGCTGTGACATTTGTACAGCGCATTTCTAAAATTGACTACAGGATCAGCGCAGTTCCCATTCGAGCGGACTGGAAGTTGAAGTGAGGGATATATATATATGTATGTATAAAAAAAGACTTTTGATTACATCAGCGCAGCAAACAGCCCGCTTCCTCTAATGGGAACAAAACGTCGCTGTGGCTTTGTGGCATCTCATGTGGGATACATTCAAGCGCAAAAAAAAAAAGGCGTCTGCAACTTCAGAGACTTTGCACATTGCCTAGTTAGGGAAAACGCCAAGATGTGGGGGGGGAAAAAAGAAAAATGCAACGTCAAGTATTCCGCATTGGAAAGACAGATTACATCCAATCGTTGGCCGTTTGTCTTTGTTTTCACATGTAAGTCTTCCTCTCTAGCTCCGGGTTCTCACTTTCCTCGCCTTCCGTGACAAAAAAAAACTTTTAATTCTTTGGCTTCTGGATGCGATGCGGCGCTCCCAGATGGAGCGACTATTTGTTCCACCACTTTTAGGCGTGGGGGATTTCAAAAAAAAAAGCCTAAAGATCCGGTTTTCCTAAACACAGCAAAGAGGAAGAGGGAGAAAAGATGTCAGCTTACCTGGTCGTAAAGCACTTGAACGGCTGTCCGATGAAGCAAACGCATAAAGCAGGCGGACGGGGTGTCGAGATCTCCCAGTTTGGTGGTGCTTGTGTGTGGATGTGCCGTGTTGTGGAGCGGGGAGAGCAGCAGGACCCCATCTGATGTCACTGGGGCGGGGAGGGGCTTCAGCTGGGACGCTTCCATATGGACATGATGTCACTTGGGAGTTTCATGTGACTGACTAGACAGTGAGTTGACTGAGGAGGACAATTTATTTTACTGTTACAGGATTGTGCGGCATTTAGATTTTTTTTTTTTTTTTTTTGTCTTACCTACTGTATAGCCTAAAACACATGATCCTGGCCACTTCAATAAATATCCTAGTCCTGGACAACTGCTTCCAAAATTGAGGTACAAGGACCAACGTGGGACTTTGAAGGTTCCTCTGGTTATGTATTTTTATTTTTTCTTCAAAAGCTCCATCTATGGATGTACTCTGGCACACACTGTATGCTGTGGCTTTGTCCTAAATGATCCAAATTCTGGAGATCCATTTTCCAAACTCGGTCTGATGTTTTTTGGATGCCGAATATTGCCATATTCGGCGTCCCAGGAGAGGACCGTCCCCTCAGAGGAGCTAAAGACACAGCTGCAGCCTTTATAATGTTACTAGCATGCAGGCTGATTCTCATAAACTGGAAGAAGCCACAGCCTCCCAGTTAAACCTGCTGGTTGAGAGATGGCATACAGCTCTTAAAAGCAGAGAAACTCAGGTTTGTACGTTGTGGTTTTGCTGATAAATTGGAGAAAATAAGGCATCCCTTTCTGAACCGTGCTGAATCTAAGCTTTAAAACCCCATCACCCTGGCATAGCAGAGCTGCAGCCAGTGTTATTGTTTTTGGACATACCGCATCGATGAATTCTTTCATTTTGAATTCTTAAGCAAGTTGAACCTCCCTCTTCTGTTTTTTTGATTCCATTGTACATATTTGTCAAACTGAAAACCAACAAAAACAATTAAAAAAAAAAAAAAAAAAAAAAGCTCCATCTGTGTAGTTAAGTGAAAACAGGCCCTGTTTCCCTCAGTCTGAAAAAACAGGAGTGATAACCAGTTGGCCTGTATTTTTTCTTAATATATTTCAAATCTTACAGAAAGCACTTTGAATTGCCTTGCATTTCAAAGGTGCTGCATGAATAAACTTGCCTTGTCTCGCCATGGTGTTTTAACAGGAATGCATAATCTGGTCCACAGGTGGTGATGTCAGGTCATTTGGAGAGCAAGCAGGTAAGAATGTGAATGTTTATTGAGCGAGAGGACAGTACAGAGCACAGTGATGATGAAAAGGTGGATAAGACCCTTTACAGTTTTTTTTTTTTTTTTTGTGCCTTATGGGCCATATTACTATGTGTGTTGCTGATTATTAATGTTACGCATGTGGCTAATGTTGCTGGTGCCACTGCTAACGCCAACTGTCCACCTCAAATAACTTTAATATGCATAATTATATAATAATGATGCAAAGTTCAGCATTCATTCATTCATTCAACCTCTTCCTGTCACTGAATATGACTTTTACACTTGACTTGTTGACTGTGCGTTTAAATAGGAGCAGAAGCAGTGTGTCCATACACCATTTCACATATTATTTACTGAGCACACACTATCAGATTGTGCATGTTAGAAATATATCTCAGGTATAGGCCTTATACACTGAGGGAACATAAAGCCTCGGGAACATATGCACTCCCCTCAGAGGGAGCCACGAGGCCCCAACATAAAGGGTAATACTCATTAACGCTGACTATTACTTCATTTTAAATAATTCAGCTGGATAAAGGACTGTATAAGAATTAATATTTTAAGCTCCATCCGGATGATATCTCCTCACATACCGCAGCCTGCAATACATTTACCAATTCTGCACTGAATCATATTAACAGCAAATTCTCTCAGATGGGTGTAATTTGCTTCTGGGGCGTCCTTGCTATATATAAAATAAATAAAAAAATTAATGAATTGAAAAAAATAAAAGATTGAGAGCCCCTGTGGTCTATGGCTGTGTTGGATTACACATCTCTGTAGCGTCTATACATCTTTTATAAGACTTTAATGTAGTTTGACTCTCTGTCGCTGTTTCCCCAAGGTGACAGGAAACTGCTCACAAACAGGTGAGTCACTTTTGCAGTGCACTTCGCCTACAGCTACACCGTTGTAGAGCCTCTTTTAACAGGCTGCTTCGCCCTGGGCTACACGGCGCCGAGTGGAGCTCCAGCCTGCGAGCACGGGGACAGGAAGTGGTTTTAACCTCTGCTGGTGAAGAAGTTTGTGCCGCCTCAGACCCAGCTGTCACCTCTCATGTTGGGCTCCATCCCAGCATTGTCAGCATCTCTCTGCAGCTGCCGCCGATCGATAAAAAGCGAGTCGATGCGGGGTCATAAAATACGAGGGAGCTGGGGATTTTGTCCTGGTTGTGAGGGCAAAAGGGGGATAAATGATGGCCAACAAGCGAACATGGCGTCCTGTCAGTTTTGGCCTCCTTTACACACTGCAAATACACCAAAGTCTCCTAAAACACACTGGGAAAAAAACGAAAATCTAAATAAAAAATGTGCACTTAATCCATGCCACATGCCGCTGCATGTTGCTAGCTGCTTTAAGCCAGTTAGCCACAGTTAGCATCTTAGTGGTTTTAAGCGGCTTTGATGCTTTTTTTTTTTTTTTTTTTTTAAATTGCAGAAAATTGTGATTTTCTGTGCTATTTTTATTTTTTTTCAAGGGAGGTAAAGCTACAGTGCAAAATGAATTAATTGTATCATACATATAGATAAGCATATGATTGCATGGGCATCATTTTTTAAATTATGTAAAGGCACACTAAGAGATTGAATACTCCTGGTAATCTCAACCAAGCTTGGGGTTAAGTGGCACATAAGTTCATAAAGATTTAATTACAATAAAGTGAATGCAGTATTATGATTATGATTATGATTAGTAGTAGTAGTAGTATTTTTTTTTTTTTTTTCAAGTCAAGTCACTCCAGGCCACTACCATAATGCACGTCTCCAAATGTCAACTTCTCAGCAATTACAAAAAAAAAAACCCTTATGCCTCACTGATGGCAGTGTAATTTTGGAAATTGAATTCATCAAAATTAATTAAAGTTAGTGTAGTAATTATACACAGCCTTCTGATAAGCCCAAGGTTCATTGTTTTTTTTCCAGCCGTGGGAGCTCCATATTGTCTCTCCAGTAAAGTGAAACCACTGAACCCACTGCCACTGGAGATAGAAGGCTTTCACCTGACTCAGCTCAAACGAGCTGAGCCGGACGCCGCCGCCGTGTTTGCCGGTGACACCGAGGTTACAGCAGCACCGAGCACCGAGCGGCGGCTGCTGCTCCACCTGGTCAACGCTCCCCCGGCCGGGCATCAATCTTCCCTCCACGGTCAGGACTGCAGAGCCACTTTCCCATTTTCCATCAAAACCCATTTAATCAGACTACACACACACACACACACACACACACACACTCTCCTCTCACTGGCACTGCCAACAGCATCAGAAATGTGATACAGATCCTGCATCCTCATCTATTTGTATCACCTTCAATTCATTCTTTGACTTGTAATTATTTCTATCAATCTGTCTATCATTGCTGCCAAGTTATTATGGATTTTAGCTTTTGTCTGCTCTGTTGGCTGAAAGCTTTTTGTATGCCACGCTCCTCACCAAAGCCGTGATTTCCAACCCGAGAAGTAACGGCCAAAGCTAAATGGTGCGAGCGCAATTTAAGCTGCAAGACAAGCAGAAAGTCCTCCCATGTTAATTCATTAATGTATTAATTACACTATAGAAATGTTAAATATTGGAAAAATGAAATTGCATGGAACTCAGATGACCCGCAGTTTGGCATAAGCACACATTTATATAATTGGAAAAGTTTGAATGTGCAAGGCTGCCAAGTTTATGTGGTTCACACTTTGAAGTACCTGACAGAATAATTCATGATTTTTGCGGTGGGAAAACTTAAAAACAGGATTAGAAACTTTGCTTCAGTATCCGGTGGGTTTCAACCGAGCAAATATGACGCTGTGAATCCACCCCGTTTCAGCCCTAACTGGATATTACATTGTTTTGTTTTGCAATCTTAAATTACTTCATTATAATGTAGGATGCCATTATCGGTATACCAC
The DNA here is from genome assembly GCF_902150065.1 of Myripristis murdjan. Taxonomy (NCBI): domain Eukaryota; kingdom Metazoa; phylum Chordata; class Actinopteri; order Holocentriformes; family Holocentridae; genus Myripristis; species Myripristis murdjan. The sequence continues at coordinate 29,732,827 of NC_044000.1, read as the reverse complement.
ACAGTTTCTCTATCATTGTTACTGAACAATCACCAAACAATTCAATGCTTTGCTGCCCGAGACAGTTCGAGGAACGCGGAATATTTACGTTATCATTGCCTGAACCATGAACCCGACGCTTAATTTTTAACAGCGTATTGTTTTCAGCCGTGTGGTTGCAAAACAAACAAACAAACAAACAAATTAAAATGAAGCTGAAATGCACAAGTAAGTCGGCGCTGAGTGATTTATGTGTTTGTGTCTTGTCATTATCGAGCCCTTAAATCAGTCAGCCGGTTTGATGAATGACGAGCCGGAGACGTTGGGACGGAGTGGCTCCGAGGCCACGGCCAGCGATAAATCAAGGACAGGAGTCGGGGCGCAGAGCTGGCACCGCATCCCGAGGAGCAGTGCAGTTACACAAACAGGCAGCGGCAGCGCTCACAACGGGGGAGACAGCTAATGTAGTCACTGAACAGCCCCTAACACACTCTTTATGCTTTATTGTCATTAAAGTAAGTCGCTGCCATCCACAACCCCACCAAAAACAGCTGTGCCAACAGTATGCTTCCAGTGAAAATGTCTTCATTTACATTCACTGAAGCACACTGCCTTGATTTGAAAAAAAAAAAAAAAAAAAAGGATCTGTGATGTAACATGCCTGAAGGCAAATCGACTGATTGCAGAAACACCAAATCAGTCAGACAGCGTACGTGTTTGCACATGAAACCAATGGAAACATGATTACAAAATGTCCCAGTAGATAATGTAGATCCTTTGAATGCGCCACCAGCCTCCGAGCAGACCGAGTTAACATTACCCCGCCAGCAGCGTGCACTTGTGTTTTCACGGCCTCGTGACGATGAGTGACATTACCTGAGGCGCAGGTGGTCGCTCCCAGAGGATCCCCACTGTTCAAATTTGTTTACAGGAGAGGTGCACGTTCTAATATGGTGAAAAGTGTGTTGAAATATTCTGTCAGGGCAAACATGCTGTGACCTGTGACTGCGGCGCTTCGGTCTCTGCTGCAGGGGGACGTTTACAACACAGCACCGCCGTACCTCTGAAAGAAATGTTGGAAGTAAGCAAACAAAGGACAGGAAGACCAGCCTCTCAGCTGCCATGGAGATACTTCCAGGGGTGGAAAGAGAACTGCCTCTCATGCAGAAATGCACTGTGGCTTTACTGATAGTAGACTGCAGTAGAAGTAGAAGCTGTGCTGTGAAAATCTACTGCAGTAAAAGTAAATATAGTGTCTCATTTAAAGTGTACTGGGAGTAAAAGTGACTGAGCTCCTTTTTCAAAGCAGTGACTGTGTTAGCTGTGATCTTTTCCATGCCGTTAGAAAAGGAGGAGAGAACACGCTGCACACTGCATGCTTTTAAAGGGACATTACGCAAAATTGCCAAGGCTTGATTGAAGTGACGACCCTGATATTAGCTGATATTATCTCTGATTTTTTTTTTTTTTTTGATATACATATTAAACATTTTTTGTTGAGTCCTGGCTTCCATTGACCATCTGCAGTTTTTCATCGTGCAGCTTTTATTGTGAAACTTGGACAACAAAGCAGAAACAGATTGCTTTTCTCATCTTTGCAGACAGAGCTTTTATTGTGAAAGGTTCCACAATCTGTCATGGACCATTTGTTCTCTGTAATGGATCTGATTTAAAATGTAGTGAAGAAAAATACTCAAGCAAAAAGGTTTAAAAAAAAAAATGCAAAAAATAACACAAAAGCTACTTCATTACAATATTGAGAGTAAATGTAATTAGTTCCTTCCGCCTGTAGATACTGCACACATTTTGCTTTCCTCGACTTCCCAGTATGTTTCAATTGCCTATTTTTTAAAGCGAGATTGATTCATATCCAGCATCCAAGGGGTTAATAACGATGCGTCTCTAATGTGACAGTGATGTTCAAAATTCATAACATGTATTAGTTTTAAATCACATACTTTTTTCTTCCTGACCCAGAAGCTAAAACATCACTTTGATAAACCTTAAACCTCCGACTGCAGGATGCACAGCGAGCAAGTAAATATTTTTGATTTAAGTGATGCCCTGATTATTCCGGTGTGAAAAATATTTACTGTAATAACCCTGTGATTAGAGGACTGTCTAAATGCTTTCATTTAGGCGGGGGCCGCGCTGAGGAACTTTTCAAGATGACAGCGAGTGCAGCCGTAGCATTTCAAATGAGCTGGATGAGGTGTATCAAAGGCAGCCAGCCACTGGGTGAAGTGCCGAAAACAACATTAAATATGTATCAATCAATCCCTCAGAAATCACTCGCACCCGCGTGGAGAAAAGGAGGAGTAAACACACTTTGAGAGTCCCAATCAGTCGCTGTACTTACACAGCTCACTAAATATCAGCAAACCGTGTGTAATCTTGACACTGACATGTCTTGAAGGCAAATTTGACCACAAAAATCAATCACCACCACTTACTAAAAACCATGAATTAACCTCTTAGAAGGCTTTGATCTCACTCAACAGATTATCTGTTTTCTTCATGACAAAAGATGCACTTGGGGAATACACTGCAAAATTGGCAAAGGGTGCAGATTGCTAACTACCCCACTAGTTAGCTAGTGCACTGGGTAAATTTAAATTAATTAAAACATGTCCATAAATGCAACATGCAGTCCTGTCTCTTCACTGACTGTATGATGCTTGGATGATATGAGATTACAAGGATGCCTGCCTGTTGGATTTTTCTCTCAGTGCATAGAAAATGCATAGAGCGGAAACTTCCTTCTTTTACTTGGGCATGCTTTTTGTGTTTTTTCTTTATTATTCTAATTTTCTTTGTGTATTTTTTTTTTTTTTTTTTTTTTGCAACAATGCCTCAGTGGCAACAACAGATAGTGTACATAGCTGAACCAGAGCACACAAACAAACTTGCTTTTCTCCTGATATGCCAACGCATTCTCCAAATACCACAGTTTGGTTTTGCTCTTTTTGTGTCTGATACCAAAGCCAAGATCACGTCTCAGTGTCACGTGGATAGGTTTAGACAACTAAACCACTTGGATAAGGTTAGGGAAAGGTTAGGTTCAGGCACCGAAACAGAAACCAGACACGCACGAAAAAGTCTTGCTGGAAGCCGGACTCAAACTTGGGTCTTGTGGGTAAAAGTCCTGTTGCTTTGACGCCCACCGTCCACCCTGACCAGCTTCCTTTGTGGTTTTTCTTGCCTTTTCTGTCGGTATCAGATGCAGAAGCTCATGACCAAGCTGTGGTATTGGATGTAGGTTGGACCTGTGACTAGTGTCAAAATGTTGACGATGAAGATCTGCGACTATAGCTTGTGAAAAATGGGTTTAATATTTACTTCAGTGACTATGGCAATTAAGAATAGTCTTAATCTGTAGTCTGGTACATCCTCTTCCATTGAAATGAATTGAGTCAGGCCATGCCACATGTCTCTTTAAAGATGGAGGGGCAGCAGTGTTGAGCCATTATAAGACAATACAGGAAATGACTTTGGGCCATCTGAGTCTAATCCTGCACCAGATCTGCTCTACATGAGTGTGATGGTGTAGATATATTTTTCCCTTCTTTGTTTGTTTCCCCTTTTTGCATCATTTTGAGGAGAAGCAAATGAGAGGTTTGGGATTGACTGACCATGTCATAATCACACTCAGAATCAGTCTTTATTGGCCACATGTATGTTACATACAAATAATTTGACTTGGTGTGCTTGGTCTCATCTACAATCTAATGCAACATCATATAAAAACACATTTAAAAAAAAGAGGCATCAGCAGGAATCATCACATGTATGGTGCTAATAAGTGCGAAATATCATTCACATGTAGTGGAATTCACTATGCATGTACAGTATTTATAATGAACTGCAGTGAAAGTATATGTGAAGTGATGTGATGCTATTAGCTGAGGAATCTGTGCCTGCAAATCTCTGTGGCTTTAACAAAAAAAAAAAAAAAAAAAAAAAAAATGGTGCTGCTGGGATGTATGAGAAATTCAAATTATGAATGCACATGCTGTAGTCAAGCGGTTAGGAAAGTCAGAGATAAGGCCCGGGCTTAGCGGTGGAGGAAAAAAATGGATAGTGGGTTTAAAAGATGTCGAAATGAAGCTGACTTTTGAAACAGTTTTGTTTTAACCTTCACTTTGGCTCTCATTTGGGCAAACAGACAAATGAAAAGAGACAGTGTTACAGAATTGTGAATGTACAAAAGGAATTGAAAAATTGAAATTTCCAGTTTTGCTTATGCTTCCAGTTTTGCATACATACACACACACACAGGCACAGCTTGTTATAAATTATCCATTTCACAAATGTCAGAGCACAGGGCCGTCTGCGGTACGGTGCGACTGGAGTGGTCCGCAGTTTGGGTTCAGTGCCTTGTTCAAGGGCACTTCAGCCCTGGCGGCATACAAAGGGGTTTTGTTGCTTGGAGGCTTCAAAGTGCAAATGCTTCCCTGAGCTGTTTCTCTGCAAGGCGAGCACATTGAGTACGCACATTTGTTTTTAGGCATTTAATTCTCAAGATAAACTTTCTTTGACTTCTCACCTTTTCCACATTTTCTCCCACTTCCTTGGGGAATATTTTACAAGTCATACAAACCGCCCCGCCCCGCCCCTGTGGCATATCCCACCTGCCACCTCGCCCCTCAAGCAGAGCTGATTGATATTCCCCGCTGGCCGTCGGACAGCCGTTGGAGAGCACCCATGCTTATTGCCAAACATCCACATGTGAAAGGACTGCAATTTTCCTCCCACTCCATTCCTCATGGCGGCAGATCAACACATCAACATCATCCTTCAGCCCTGACAGCACATGTGGTGCCCCGTACAAAAAGCCATAGGGCGTTTTCCTATTAGTTGAAAGCACTTCAGATAAACTACCTTCCCCACTGCTGTATGTAATGTGAAAGAGCAGGTAGGGGGAAATAATAATGTTTTTGGCTCCATGAATTGTCTTTGGAGGTGGTTTTCCTGAATAATATATCACAGACGTGCATCAAAAAGACGTTTAAAATGCCAGAATTATCCTGAACTCATTTTTCCTCTCTATTTGATTTATCAGGAGTGTTTTTACAACTAACAAGGATTTTTGTGCGGAGTATCTTATGTCACCCCCTGCTTTTCAGCAATCGCAATGGGATCAGCAGGAGAGGAAGGTGGGTCGTGATGAATACAAAAAGGCCATCAATGCATTCAGATGGTATTCTTTTGGTGGAAGGTATGAGTGCAGTGAGTGGAAAGACTGCATATCTCACCTTGGTATCAAAATAATGCCTTGATAGTGTAATCTTCCCTCCGCCAGAGAGACAGACGGGAAACAAACAAAACATCTTCTCTTGAAAAGGTGAGCAAACCTCGGGGGTAACTTTTTCATTATATTCATGCAACCGACTTAGGAGCAAAGATATAGATTCGCTCAAGCTTTGCTTTATGAATCAATTTCTTTCCATCTGGGATTTGAGCTTATCAGCAAGGAAAAGGTGATGAATATCAGATGAAAGAAACGATGAATGAGCACTAGAGAAGGAGCATGCAAAAAAAAAAAAAAAAAGATAGGTTAACCATCGCGTTAATTTAACAGATATTGTCCTCTGCCTTAAAGATATGCTACCCCCATCAAGTGAAATGGGTTTCAAGAAAGGCCGCGACTTAAGAGCGTGGATCGGCTCTGAAATGAAATGCATAAACGTATCTTCTGCATCTATCACACCCCGTTAAGCCCCGCCACTCCCACAGCAGCACTCCATTCTGTAGATGTAAGACACAGCAAATGGTGATATAACAAGTGTCTGGTCGCTCGCTGCGCGGCCCTGAGCATTAACATTCGGAGCACAGGTCTGGCTGAAGTATAGCAAGTCTCGGAGGAAATTGGAGTTCAAGTGTTCTCACTGGAGATAGAGAGAGCTCCAGCATCTTCGCTCCTCTCCCGTTCAGAGTCACAAACAGAGGTATGGATCGGTTACGGGGCCGCCTTCACGCCCACACAGACACAAACACACCCTCACACACACACACACACATGCATGCACTCCCTTTTGCATCTGTGTGGATACGCCTGCCTGCCTGCCTTCCTGCACACATGGGCAGAAAAAACACACCGATACACTTAAAACACTCACATACACACAATCACACCGCCACTCCATCCATTTTTTGCTCTTTCCATTTACAGAAATTATTCTCCGTGAGATGCTGTTTACCCCGATGGCTTCAATTTCTATGCATCTCTACCTCTCACACATTATGTATGGGATTAAGTTTGGGTGATAAAAGCAACTGAGTTAATAGCATTTCCAATCACCAGCAAACCGAATGACTGTATGCACATCCAATTATTATGATCCTCAGTGTGGCGAGACCTCTTCCTCCCTCTCGGTCTGATGGAGTTAGTCACACCCGCAGCTCGAGAAAAAAAAGAAAAAAAAAAAGGAGAGGCACATTGAGCGCCGACACAAGGAGACAGACTCCTCGTCTGCACAGCTGCACAGGTTGATAAGTGATCGGCAGGAGGACCTTCTCTGAAAGCTTTCGGTAAAATATTGCATATTAGCCGAGGGCCAAAAGGTCATTTTTAAAAAGTCATTTTCTTAATGTATTGGTGGACTGTGATAATACATCAGCTGTAGTCTGCACTGGCAGGGTATTTAATTTGGTGTCTGTGCCAAATGAGTTTGCTTCCTCGTTTCAAAATCACTGGCCTGCAGCAGCACAATAAGTGAGTTTAGCACAAAGCAGCCGAGTGTTGGTGCTTTGAATTAGCTGTGTGTGTGTGTGTGTGTGCAGTCAGCGTATACAGGGTGCCGTCCAACAAAAAATACAGATGCATTCATTATGTGAATTATTAGTGGGTATTTGTTTGTCTCAGGCCAAGGCCACACTAATCAGGAGAAATCTGAAAATCCATTTTTATTTGTCCATCGGCTCACCCAAGTGGATAAATGTGAAAGCATCGGTTTTCACGCCGTGTTGTAATCAGAGAAAACAGGGAAAATGAAGTGTTTTGTGATGTAGGACGTATAATGTATGATCGTGATGTGATCCCGGCTGGAAAAAGAATCCCCTTGGAGGGCAGAGTGGTGTTCTGCGCACGATTATTAAAGAAATTTTGGCGATTTGGTGATGGATGGCCAACTTTTTAAAAACTCTAGTGTGGGTGGAAAACAGTTTGATATGAAAACCTTGTCTGATTTTGACAGATTAGTGTGAATTTGTCCTAAACCACAATGGAAATCTGACAATGGGCATTTGTTTAAACGAGCATATGGGGACAATCAGTCCGGCGTGCAGATGCATGTTTCTTTTTCAGTCTTCTGACATTTGTGTCAAATACCTGGACAGGTTTCTGGAGGAGATCACAAACGCTTCCTTTCAGCTCCGGTTTTGTCCACAACAATTGACCCCTTTCATCTCAATGAAGGGATTCTCAATTGACAAAAGGCTTTTCAATCTTTTCTCCTCTGCTCAGGGCACTGAATCACATAGTGGAGAGGAAAAGGCCTTTTCAGAGGAGAGATGTTTGCTTAGTGGAGCTGAACAAGCTGTGACAACCTCCTTTTCTCTTCACGTGACTGTCCAGGGGCTACCTGAGTCAATATGCAGCCCGTAGCTTTGTGTCAGTTCTGCCGGGACTGACTGTGGCTTTCTGGGCATTTCCCTTTGATAGCGCACTATCTGACACATGAAAGTTGCAGACCTTTTCCTGGTGGCGAAGAAAAAGTAATTTTAAGCTTAGTGCAGCATTCTTGTGTGTCGGCCTTTCATTTGAGAGGGAGCGCTGTGCTGCACAGACACCGGCTGCACCCCGATCGCTGTCATTTTTCACCGTGATCAAAAGGTTACGGCGGGACAGGTGACATATTTGGATTACGGTGGTAACCTTCTGAAAGCTAGAAAACATGAAAAACAGGAGAGTTTTATGAAAGCTGTGACAGACAACATTTTTGTGCAGCCTTATTCTCAGCTCGCATTACCGACTTCTGATTTTGGTTTTCTCTCACATGTGAAAACTGTCGAGCAATAGGACTAAAATGCATTTTTATTCTTTTGGCTGAGCTTTATTGTATTACTTAACCGAAACAATGTAAGTCACGTACAACATTGGTATGGTAAGTACTTTTACAACCATAAAAAAAGAAAAAAAAAGTTAAGAAAAGACAAATATAATGTAAAAATTCCCCTCACCAAAAAAGTAAAAAAAAAATTAAATAAATAAATAAATAAAAGTAAATAAATAAAAATCTGTATATAACATACTTTTGGAATCCAAATTCAAAAATGTTGTCGCAAAAGCCACATTACCAGTGCATCAGCCTACCAGGGATTTTTGATTGTTATTGATTGTTATTTTGCAAAAGCTCTACGTTTATATCTATCTATCTATCTATCTATCTATCTATCTATCTATCTATCTATCTACACACATATATGTACATAGATAGATGTAAAGAAAAAAACAGAAATTGTGTATGAAGATGTACCAAAATGATCAAAAATATATTTATACATAGCTGATAGTCATTCAAAATATATTTTAGACTCCGGAAATATGTTTTCCCTTTTCTTCTCCATTTGACAGTTTGCCACCACCATATATCTGCAAATGCAGCCCAAATGCATGTGAGTGGATCGAGACATCTGAAATAAAAAGTGTGTGTGTTTGAAACAGCCAAATGAGCCACGACGGCCTCGGCCCCGGCCCACCGCCTGCTTGGCTGAGTGCAGCTGTGAGGACAAATCAGATGTGCTCTGACTCCGTGTTAGATCACTGTGTACTCGCTGGGGGTGTGTGCTGTCGCCGTATTGATCTCCCATCGCCAGGAGACATTGCTGTGAGAGTTTGGTGTCTGCTGTTGGAGGCTTTGAAGGCGGCTTGTTCAGAGACGACCAGAAGGAGAGACATGTGAGCAAAGCTTAACGGAGCATTGTTCCTCTTAGTGGAAATCCATGAAATGTGTGGTTATTGTTATTATTTTGTCTCGTGGGTGTGAAGCAGTTGTTGCCGTGGTGTTTATTTCTGATTTGCGCCTCCATGTCGGTTGCTATAAACTCTCATCGTCCAGATTCACGAGGTGACCCTCTAAAGCCACGTTTACCTCAGGAGGAAGGTCGAGGCGGGAAAGAGTCACTTGAGGGCTGTCACACATTTTCACTTCATGATTATGATAACCAAAAGAATTGACGAGAACGATATTATCGCAATATCTATAGAAAATTATACAAAAATGCCCTGTTGATTGTGCATTTTGTCTTTTTTTGGCAAATGAATTACACTAAAAACACAAGTGAAGGGAGGTGCTGGATCATTCACACAATATTACCATTCACTCATTTTCCAAACTGCTTATCTTAGTTAGGGCTGCAAGAACAATATTATCACATGCATATAATAAACATGATATTACTATTTCACTTTTTTGATTATCGAGGTTATGGTCAATATCGCTGCACCCCTAACTCACATCAGTAACACTTGTAAAATGTTGGAAAGTGAAGAAAGTGAACAACAAAGTAAGTTGATCTTGCATTGCTCATTCTTTATGAAAAGCTAACCCTATTAAACCGTTAATTTAACAAATTATGTCCAGTTTTTTAATAGCTAGAGTTAGTTTGCTTGTTAAAAAAAAAGCATACATGATAGAATTAATATTTATGCTCATGCTTCCATGTTATCTAGCTTCTAGTTGGATATATCAAAGCTTATAAAAAATATAGATTTCGAGTTTTAAATACAAATTGGATGTTGACGTGAGAGCCATTTACTAACCGAATTCGCTGTATAAGGCTGACGGCACCGAAATAAGTTTGTCCAAATATTTCAGTGCAAGGGCTGCAGCTAGCTAACCAGCTACTGAGGTGACAGTGTTTCTGTTTCCTGTCTTGACACTGCACGATGAAAGCTCTCTGATTCCACTGCATGTGAATTTATAAACACACCCGCAATGCATCCACTTCTTATAGACATCGGGAGTCGGACAAAACAAAGAAAACAATGAGCTGTGAAAATCTGGAGGGTTATTGGGTGATACTTCAAGGCAAAGCAGGATTTGGTCGTCGATTCGGAAATCTAAAAAGTGTCACCTCCTGTGCACCGCAGGACGCTTTGCAGGAAGTCAGTTTTCAGCGTTTATCATAGCAAATGTAATTTCTGCACTGGATATATAGACTTGTGATTTTCATGCCGCTCTCCTGCTGTTCTCCTGTTGTTTAATTTCCCCATATTTAATTTCTCCCATCCTCTGATCACATCAGAGGATAGTCTGACTGTTTATTATATTTGTTACAAACAGCAACATAAAAAAAATCAATGTTGCTGCTGAAGGGCCAGTAAAATATGCTGGTCTCCATGGTAACATCTCTAACGTCTTCAGTGAAAAAAAGTGTGAGGAAACTCGTGTTTTGCATGTAATTTGGATGATTCAGCATGTTCCCTGATTTGGTTAAGTCACTTTGATGATCCAGACAGGTATTTATAGCAGCAGGCGAGAAAACAATGTTAAGATCTGCTGCCATTTGGTGAATGCATAAAACTTCCGTGGCAGTTTTTTGGTGGTTTTAATCAATTGTTGGTGACAAAAGGAAGGAAAATGGGGAAATTAAATCCTTCCTTTTCATTTTTACCCAATTTGATTCCTCTCAGGCATCAATAAAGTATTTCTGATTCGGATTCGGATTCTGTTGTAGAGGGAATGCACAATTTGCACCTTTCTAACACAACAGGTTTCTAATTTTTTGTCCCCCTCTATTCATATACAAAGATGGGGGACAGAATAGTGGAAACACCTCTCAGTAAAATGCAGTCCAGTCCAACAGCAGCACTAACTATGAGCTCAGTGTCAAACACAGAACTGAATAAACTCCTCTATTACTGTGTCAAAAAGAAAACCTGAGCATTATAGGCATCAGAAAAGTAAACTTTATTAACAGTTGGATTGGATTGGATTAGATTGTGCAGGTGGACCTAATAAAGTGGCCGCTGACTGTGTGTTTCTGTACTGTATTTTCATAGATGTATGCTTGTACGTATCTAAAATTAGTGAATCGTATACTTTCAAGGTTTGCAGGTATGGATCCTGATCAGACTGTGGAATACAATTCAATTCAAAATCTAAACCTGCATTTTCACATGAAAGCAATACAGTGTCCATATAAGAATGGTTGTAAAGTGCCTTTTCTCATAAACGTGTTTTTTTTTTTTTTTTTTTTTTTGCAGGTCTTCAAAGAAAATTCACACCCCGAGCTGAATGAAGTGAGAGCTGAACCGACTTGTGGAAAACTGAAGCCCACAACAGCAACAACAACCAGTTTACTCCCTAATTTGCCATCAGCAGGGGCGCTGAACCCTATTTCTCTGAGCCAGTCCAACCAATCCTGCTCTCCATAGTTCACCCATTGATGTGTCTGTTAAAGTGCCTCAGACAGAGGGTAGCCATTAGCACCCCCATAACAACAACAAAGAGAGCCATCTCACCATGGCGACAGTGACAGCTTAGCGTAATTGGAGTGTCAGATGCACTGTGGGATTCACAGAGAGGATTCCCACAGCGAGACACAGGGGATGAAGGAGAGAGAGAGAGAAAGAGGGAGGGAGAGGGAGAAATGAGGTGATGGAGTGATTACAGTGACGAACCTCGTGAACGGAGCCGGATTGTGCAAAGCTGTCGCACCACGAAACACATAAAACAACGTGCATTTGCACACCATGTATATGACTGTAAATTCACAAATTCTATATGTATATTCTGCATATCTATATCATATATAGATTTAGGTATACAGTATGTAGTGTTTTTATATACATTTATATACACAGGAAATTCCATATTTATTAATCCATATTCATGTAAGCAAATGAGATTGAGACTGTACCTTAAATTACATCTACATGTTGAAATTATCACGTCATGTTGTTTACATAAACCCTAATAATCAATTTGAGCATTTTGTGTTATTTCTGTTTTATTTTATGCTCTATCTCTTGGCTAATCTGGCATTTCTCCTTTTTTGTCTTATCTTAGTATTTTTGCCACTGCAACAACCTAATTTCCGCTACAAGATCAATTTAGATCCATCTTATCTGTCCTTATCTTATGTCTGTGAGTGTGTGAGTGTGTGTGTGTGTTTGTAAGTCAAGCCAAGTTCATTTATACACACATTCATTATAAAGAATGTCTCAAAGGACTTCAGAGAGCTAACCCACACTAGATGTAACAATCATGCACAAAACACAATCCGGGATGAAACTAATTAAAACACAAGGAGACAAAACAAAGGACACAAAGTAGCAAGCTGGGAAAGACATAACAAAGCCTGCCTAACTGAGCCAAGCGAGGTCAAAATAACTACCGAAAAGTATTAGGGAACAAAATGGGAGAAACCTCGAGCGGGCCGAGTCAAAGAGGGATCGCCCACCAGGACGGCGGAGCGTGAGACAGATGCCAGGATGCAGCAACAGGACGGACAGTAACATGGACGGTGACGATGAGATAAGACAACAGATGGGACAAAGAGAAAGGGAAACATGATGAGGCAGGGAGATGGGACGGCAGCCAGCCAGCCAGGCCAGCCCCAGCGTCCCGTCCACTGCCAGGCGAAATCACTGTGTGAGGCAGATGTTTAAAAGAGGGGGATAAGACAAACACACACACACATACACACAAAACAGAAGTATTCACCCATGTGCACATTCACACAGACCGCAGGCAGACATGGTGAATGTAATGATGGAGATAAACTGAGGCTGGATTCCCAAAGGCCGGCTCCTACTGTATGTTAATGCTGTCTAAACAAAAGTGAGAAGACACTGTGGGTGCTAAGAGAAGGCAAAGGCTTATTGTATGACAGTGAGTAGCCTACATTTACATACACACAAGAAATGAGATTATTGAGCCTTGCCAGGTTATTGGAGGAAATCAGAAACTGTTCTCTGGCATATGTTGTTTGAACAGCAGCTTATTCCAACCTGTAGTTAAAGTGCAGCGACCTCTAGCAGCTCTGTGAGTAATGACACTGTAGTGTGGCTTTAAGGGAGGGACAAAGGCTGCCTGAGGAGGTTGGTTGGACGGCGGATGGATCAATCAACACGACTTTCACTCAGCTGACCCAAATTCAAATCCTGCCTCGAATGAAAGCAGTGTTAGTTTTTAGGCACCTAAAATTAGCATCTGTCAGCTAATAACCTCAACCATGACCTTTTCCTAACCAAAACCATTCCAACAAACCTTTCCCTCAGTTTAACAATAACCTTTATTTAACCTTAACCAAGTGTTTGTGTGGCTAGAGAGGTTTATTATTAGTGGCTAGTGAACCTTGGCTCGCCAGCTGGCTCACCCACGAAACAGTCCTTTGGGTGGCATTAGAGGCAGTCCTGTGGGTGTTAGGTTGGGTTGGGGGGGTGTAACAAGCGACCCATGTGGGTGTATGGGTTGTAGGACTTGGAAATCACAACAGTTTGAGAAGTTTGAGAAGTGAAAAGTGTGGATTTTGGGTCAGATCTGGTGTGAGTTGGAGGTGAGTGAAGGTGAAAGTGGCGGTAATGTGGTGTCATTTTCTAGGTGTGGTTAATAATCTAGCAGAGGCATTTTTATATGAAGTTTTTTTAATGCTGGAGTTTGATGGTCCAAAAAACAGGACATTATATGTTCATGCAAAATATATATAGAGCATTTTCATATATGACATAAACTCAGTGGCCACTTTATTAGGTCCACCTGCACAATCCAATCCAATCCAACTGTTAATGAAGTTTACTTTTCTGATGCCTGTAATGCTCAGGTTTTCTTTTTAGACACAGTAACAGAGGTGTTCATTCACTTCTCTGTTTGGCATTGAGCTCATAGTTAGTGCTGCTGCTGGACTGGACTGCATTTTACTGACAGCTGTTTCCACTATTCTGTCCCACCTCTTTGTGTATAAATAGGGAGGACAAAAAATCAGAAACACCTCTCAATATAATGGAGTTCAATACAAGAGCTCTGCAAACAACAACCTCAATAATAAACACAGAATTAAAATTACACATTCTCCACAATATCAGCAAAAACTGAACATAACATTATAACATAACATAATGTTCTAAACTTTCTTAAAAGGTAGAATTTAAGGCAGAGCTGCTGCATTGAACTTCATTAGACTGGACAGGTGGAGCTGATAAAGTGGACACTGAGTGATATCCATAATCATAGATATCCATATTACAGTAAATACCCATATATGTAACAAATGCACATGAAAATGAAAATTGAACATTTTCATTTTTTGATATCTGTCTATATGTTCATTTTCATTTGCACACACACATAGGCTATTTACTTATGTTTTTTCTTTCTTTTTTTATGCACATACTGTAGGCTATATAGGTTATGACACATACGTTGTAAGGATATAAATATTCATGACTCTATGTAACATATTGTACATGACAGCATTTCCGTGGTATACGGTATACGGACATACACTACGTTCAGATATTAGATTTCTGAACAGGAGTAATAAAGTTTTGATGAAAGAAATCCACACACAAGAGTTTCAGCACCAACCACATTTAAGCAAAGATTATTTTTTGAAGTGTGTGTGTGTGTGTGTCTATGTGCGTGCACACACCAGATGCAGGAGTGGTACAGCAAACAGTTAATAGTGGCTAGAAAAGATGGCTCGCAGTGCTCCGAGGGTCACGCTTTGATAGAGGCCACGGCACTTCTGTGAATTAAGTTGGCAGTCCCCAGGCCTTATCCAAGTGCTGAGACAGGGCCACGCTTGCTGGCTCAGAGTGTCACTGCACAAGGAGAATTACGGTCTTTAAATAAAATGAGTTTGGCCAGGCTTCATAGGGTGTTGCTTTCACCCAGTGCTTTGACCCTTTGGACTCAAAAAGGGAAACTCAATTAATCGTAGACTCTGTTTGGTGAGATTCTGCTGAGTCGGGTGGCTGTTCATTATGCTAACAAATGAGAAAGGGCCTGCTTACTGCCAAATAAATCACATTTAAAGCTATAAGTGGGCTAATTATGAGCTTTGGTAAAAACCAATGTCCACAGAGACTGCCGCAGATTAATGTGGGCTTGCAATTGTCTGCTGACATTTTGGAGTCATTTTTCTGTTTTATGCAATCTGAATGAAGCTGTTCACAAGGTTCACTGATCTGGATTAATGGGATAATCTGTTGTAGTTGCAGTCGTACACTGTGTACAAAATGCTAGGATCACTTGCTCTGTCAAAGATGCTGGTTAATCAGGTGAATTCTGCTGGCAGCTATAATCACTCATTGATTTTGCCCATTACATATTACACCCATTACCCATTACCCTGCAGTCACCCTAAAGCACCCACTAAATAGGAGGGTTTTTTTGGCTTGAGATGTTTAATTACATGGGCGATTCAGAGGTGGGGTATACAAGTAAAAAAATTAATATACCTGTGAGCTAATTATGTCAGTAATATTCATGGGCAGTAGTTCGAGCATGTGAGAAACTTCAAAGCTCATTGTTTTAGGGTTAGAGTCAACCCTGTCAGCAATACTTCTTATCTGCTTGTTGTCATTTCACACTGATAGGATGAAGAAAATGACAGATGAATAAATCCATCATGATACAGACGAACATTGCAGGCTGAGTATATTTTCTTGGTAATCACTGGGCCACTGATGAAAGAGTACCAATATTTGAAAGCCACAGGACACTGATCATATTTGCAAATAATGCACATCCCCTCATGGCAGAAGTGTGCATGGCAGGGCTGTATTTGAGATTTATTTGAGAATTTATCCGAACAAGCTGGGTTTTATTAGCCTAACAAAAAGGCTGTGGACGCATGTTTCCAATTTTGAATACAAACAATTTTCTAGTTTTACATCTGCACAGTGTTTAATATGTGTGAGATTGAGTCAAGACCAGGGACACAATAAGCAAATAACACTGTAAAGGTGTAAGTTAGTTAATTATTTAACAGAAACGTGATGGGGAGGTTATATATAACCATGCAAATATCTGGAATAACAATACTTTGTTTTTTTTTTTTTTGGCTTGGCTGAAATATGTTGCAACATGGGTGGAAGGAAAAAAACTAAACATCAATAACATGACCTGTTTTTGTATTTTTAGACACAAATATGATGAGACAACACTGAAAAGTACCGGAAACCGAAACAGCTCGGAGTCAAAATAGACCGGAGACTGACTGAGACGGGTCCAAGGTATCAGAGGATGGCTGTCGAGACCGGGCTTGGACGGCACAGCCCCGGGTGAGCGGGCACTTTCAGCAGAATAATGCTTCACGTCAGAAGGCAGAGATTATCCAGGAATGGGTCGACAAACATGGCAGTGGCTGCGGCGGCCTGCTTATTCACCAGATCTAATCCAATTGAGCACCTGTGGGATCAGCTGATATGAGACATTCAGAGTTGGAGGGTCACCACCCACCAACTTGACACGAGTGAGGAAAACACTGAAGGCAACGTGGGCCAGCATCCCCGTGAAACACTTGGTATCCTCGGGTCACAGCAAAACAAGGCTTTTTCCGAGGGTAAACCAGGGCTCAGCTGAATGGTAGAAGGCTATGCTGTGCACTTCACTGACTATTAATGGCATTTTACTGCACGTCCTTGATGTGCCTCCAGAAACAGCATGGAAACCTCTGAGCAAGTCTTTAATATGCTGCTCGGTGCCACGAACTGCCCCACTGTGTTGTGCATTTCCCTTGTCTGCATCCTCACCTCATCTTGTGGTCAAACCAGGGAAACCGCGTTACAAAGGGTTGACAGCAATTGTTGTGCCTGTTGTCTGCTTGTATTGTGCTGTGTTTTTAGCTTATTTTTCAATCTTTAATTGATGTGTATGCAAATGACCCATAATCATTGGTAAGTGGATTAATTAATGCCCTAAACGTCTTGCGATTAATTATTCAATCAATAAAAGTGGATTAGTCAGTGCCTAAACCTCTTGCAATGTAATGCAGTGCCAGGGTGTGTTAGCGAGAAATAACCTCCTCTGAATCCTGGAATTTCAAAACAGCTGCAACAAAACCTGTTACACAATGAGGTTGGGAAAATAAAATGGTATGTAACAGAGAGACCTACGTGGGAGAGATGACATTTTTATTTATTGGAACGTGTTCACAGCAATAGAAGTAAGAGCGAAGAGCAAATTGCAAAACTGGAAAATCAGCCAGTGTTAATCATCTATAATGTTTGGAAAAAATAAACAAATAACTGTCTTTAGTGAGTAGTCTAAGACATGGATCAGCTCTCTGTCAGAAACTAATAATATACTGCCCTCTAGTGGTATTAATTTGCAGTGCACCCAAAGAGTAATGACTTAGTACAGAGAGATATTTCATTCAGGCATGAACGCAGGTCTTTGGTTTATTCATAGTGCCCTCTACTGTGAACTGAAATCCAATACATCAACCTTGATGTGCAGTCCTTCAAGCTTTCAGCTCTCCAAATTGGTACTTTCCTGCTGCATATGATAAAACTCAAGCTGCATGTTTCATTCAATAAACTAATATCACAGTGATATGAATAAGATTACAGCCCTGTTCAGCCAACAGAAACCACTGGTTTATTTGACTGCGGGTTTTTGCCGTTCACTCTCATACACAATCTCTATTTTAATAAACAAACACTGTGGCTCAATTGATTGATATGATCAGCATCTCATTCATTAGATACTCCAGGTTGTAATTGTTAATTTAATTTCCACGTGATGTCAATCTCAGGGCTCCGCAAAATCAATAGCCATTAACGATAATTACTTCTGGATTAGCAGCATTAATTACTTTGACCACACTCCAAGAGGTAATGTAGAGCTGGGAGGCATGCTGGATTGAAGCCATCTACCACCAGTTGGTAACAGGGATATGGGGCATGATGATAAAGCATGTAGCCTCAAGTGGAGCAAAATAAATAATTCACATGTAGCACCAGACTAACAACAGTCTAATAAGAACATAAAACAACTAGAAGCTTGGTGGGGAAAAGGTCAGAGAACTTGTTGACGAATAAATAACTTAATAATAATAATAATAATAAAAAAAAAAAAAAATACATTTATTCATTAATTAACCTCTCTGTGTGCACTGACCACAGAGGAACTTGTAGCATTTATGTGCTCCAAATGATAAAGTACAATACAGTGTGATGAATGGCTTTGACATTACCATAAACATAATATATCGAGAAAATTAGATTGTTTTAAAGCTATATTATATTAAAACTATTTTACACCCACTGCCGCTTATCTGTGCTGTCTTGAAACACTCTCCCGCTTCTCGGTTTCATGCTCTGATGTCAAAGTCATTGGCAGCTAATTCTTATCAATGCCAATTTGAGCTGAAAGCAGGTTATATAATGGCATGAAATATGCATGGTGGGATTTTGACAATTATCTACACCATTGTGCTATACAAACTGCCCTCTTCCTCCATGCTGCTGTCAGTGATTGTTCTACAAAGACGCAGCCATATGGTGAGTGGAGAAGCACTCACCAAACTGCTAATAGTGGCAAGCTGACAAAACAACCCCCTATTGCTTACGCCACGTCTGTTATCATGGCTATTTCTGCAGAAAGTTGTTCAAAATACATTTTTTTGCCTTTCGTGAGTTTTCAGAAATTATTCATATAGATTCTCACCTCTATATAGTCGCAGACTTAAGAAAAAAAAAGTGAAATTAGGGAAATTTGTACAAACTGTATGGAGGTGATTAGCTTACAGTCTTTCTGACAGGCCCTTCATTATGCTGTCATGTAAATGGCAGGGTCCTAATTATCTCAGTAAGCCTCCAGCCCCACACTCTCCTCTATCCAGTCCTTTGCTGGACTGCCTTGCTTATTCTTTTCCCCCACGACAACGGCAGCTACCACTGTTATCACAACTGTGAAGGTCAAAAATAGAACAATCACAGTCTCACCTACACAAAGTTCATCATCCACTTCCACCATCAAACTACCCTTTAACTCAGAGGGTTCTCTGCACGTCAGATTCTTGTAGTCGTCCAGAAATAGTCGGCGGATACTGGACAGCTTCTTGAAAACCCTCTGCAAATCACAGTCACACTCCCAGGGGTTGCCCTCCAGGAGGACATGGACACTTGAGGTGCAGATGCTCTGGAAGGTTTTGAAATGCAGCTTGGACAGCTGGTTGAAGGCGAGGTCAAGCAGGGCCAGGTTGCAGAGTGGAGTGAAGACCCCTGGTACGGCGATGCTGATTTGGTTCCTTCGTAACTCCAGCACCTCCAGGGAGCGCAGGGTGGAAAAGTAGTCCAAATCCAGGGTAGTGAGCTGGTTCCTGTCCAAGCAGAGGCGGCGCAGCGCCGTCATGCTGCTCAAAGCTCTTGGTTTGACCTGCCGGATGAGATTCGCGCTCAAATCCAGCTTCACAAGACTGTCCAAGTTCTGGAAAGTTCTGGTTTCTAGGACAGTGAGGTAATTGTGGGCCAGCAACAGCTCAGTCAGGGAATCCAGGCCCAGGGAGAAGCCATCCCCCAGGGAGGAGAGGTGGTTATGACTCAGGTCCAGCTTTTGTAAGCTCTGGAGGTTGATGAAAGCTCTGTCAGCCACAGAGGTGATGTTATTCTCTTTCAACAGCAACACCTTTAGGCCCCAAAGAGCCCCAAAGGAGCCCGGGGGGAGGTCTGTCAAAATGTTCTTGGACAGGTCTAAATACTCTGTGTTGAACGGGAAGTTGCTGACAGCAGTGGAGAAATTCCCATCTGAACAGTTGACATATTTTATGTCTGGGAGACAGTTACATTCCTTGTAACAAGCTCTAACTGCCCTAGATAGAGGCATGAAAGCATACTGAAAGAAAAGCAACCAATAGGGGAAGGCAATCATGTCTCTGGGAAAAAAAGAGAGAAAAGTGCATGTGTTACACAGCATCTTAAAGTGTCTGTTTGTGTTATATTAACACCTCTATTCTATTCGTCAGGTTTTATAGTACAAATCGACCGAAAGCCAGAAATGAAACCACTCCTATGCACTTTTGAACCTTAGCTAGACATTTGCATAAACCCACCTCATGTTTCCGCAGCGTACATCCTACACAAACTGTTGCCTGCATTTAAGATTCAGGAAGCTCAAAAAGCTGTGATATACATCACTTATCTCCTCTTCCAGTGTTAACAACAGCTGTCTAAACTTCGGGGTACTTGTGTGAATGACTGTTTGTCAACTGTATGTATGTGCTAATGGCACAGATAGCTTACTCTGAGCACAGCAATATGAGAATTCAAGTCTTACCTGTTGTAGCCGTCTCTGTTGTGATACACTCAGCCCAGACAGGTAACAGACAGGCAAGGCCAGGCGCCTGTCAGGAGTTGAAAAGGGGTCGTCTGCTTGCACTCCCACTACCAGAGCATCTGCTGATAGCTAGGTGAGGGCCGCTCAGACAATGACGGTGTGAATAATTCACAGCATAGCAGCGTGGTGCGGTCACATCGAACTAATGGGGGATGAGTCTGCGCCAGGAGAAAGATGGAGGATATGGACTCTGGAGGGGAGAAGATCGTACAGTATCCAGAAAGGCTTACCTCTAATCTGGGGTGCTCCTGCTGGGGGACCAAAGGGGGAATCCCTTAGTACTATGGAGTTTTAGCTCTATAGCCATTTCTCAGAGGTAGCGCCGCTGTGGAGGCAGAAATAATCTGACTGGTTCGTTTAAACCTCAATGGGTGGAGCCAATGACACACATTTTATCTTTTAGATTGATGTACAATGGAAAAGTCATGTGAAAAACAGAAGAGGCAGATAATATGAAGTCTAACTCAACTGAAAGAGTACAATTAAGCAATGCTGTGTTATCTAAGTTAGCTAGTTGGATTTTCCATGCTCAAACGAGCCATGCTAGGCTTGCTATCTAAGTAAGCTTGTTGGCTCACCTGTACCCCCTCAGAACCATGATATTCTCAAGACCATTAGATTTTGCATTTGTTGCTTTGTCATTAATGTTTGTGAGTTATTTAAAAATGAATAAAACTGCTCACCCAAATCTTAGTGAAGGCCTCTAATGATGAAAGATAAGGTGCCTGGTCTTCGGCGGGAGGTGTGGTGACATCATCAGTCACCAAAGAGTCACCATCAGTCACCATCTACTTTTCATCATTAGAGGTCATGCTTCACAGAAATTTGGGTTTGGAAGTTAGTTATTCTTTAAAAAAAACATGTGGCTCATTGACGTCACCCATTGAGATTTAGCTCAACCATGGAGATTATTTATGTTTCCACAGCTCTGCCTCTGATAAATGTTTGTAAAACTAAAACTCCTGTCTGTAAGACTTTCAGGCACAGGTGTGAGGTGGGTATGTGACAGATTGTCAAGAGACGCCAGAGTTCCCTGCAATCCCCTTGGTTTTATGGTAACATGAGATGATAAGGTAATATAAGGTAAGAGACCGCAAGGTAGGCAAGCGATAAGGTAAAGTAAGGTAAATGACAGTGCATTAAGGAAAGGTAAGCTAAGGTGAGAAAAGGTACGCAACGGTAAGAACTTTACTGTCCCTGTAGGGAATTTCATGGACATCAAAGCTGCAACACCAAAGCCATAAAAAGAGAATAAAAACAACAACAAAGAGCAGCACATTACAGGAACCTCAGACGCCCAGCCTCGTACGAAGAAAGAAACGATCACACAGTCCATCAGTACACATGAATAGAGAGGAGAGCGAGGTACTGTGTCGGCAGACGGGAATGGACTTGAGGAGATGTCTGGGCTGTCATTTCGTGTAGATCACAAAACTAGACTCGCTGTGATTGCTGCCTGAGTTCTGACCTGCTGATCTGGGGGGTTTGGGCTGCCAGTCTGAGGACCTGAGCGTGAACCCATCCAGAACTCTTCAATAGAGTTACTTCAATAGACTCTTTTACCAACCCAGCCACTTTAACTTTAAGGAAAACTCCAACGTTTTGGGCCAAATACCCTTTTACCAGCCTGGGAGTTGAAAACAAAAAGAATGAGAGTCATTTCAGGTGTTAATTTGTGCCGGATCTATCTATACATACATGGATGGAAGGATAAATGTGCTCAGCGGTTATAGTTTCAACTTCAAACTTATGCTGAAATTACTCTTTTTTTATTACAAGATTGTAACAAGAATGTTTGTTTGTTACATGAATGCTGCAAGAACGTATCATGTATTTCAAATATACATGATACATCATGATACATCAATAAGACAGTTTCAGAGTTGCTGTAAGGTTTATTTTTTCACTTTCATGGAGCTAGGCTAATGACTCCCATAGACTTCAAGTCATTATGCTAAGCTAACACAAAATGCAACCCATGTAGGAGTCGAACCACTGGATGAGGTGAAAATGGCATCGAACATCTTGTTTCAGTCTGGGGAAGTCAGAGAAACGCCCAAAATGGTGGAGTATTCCTTTAATCTCAATTTACTTTTAAAGTTTTGAGAAAAACAGAATGGAGTAGGATGATAGTACCTATCATGTTGAGTGAATAGATTTATTTTATTCCATCAGCATCAGAGGAGCATTCTGTTCAGTGTTCACTGATGATCCACATCTAATAATTTTTCACACTAGGGAAGTGACTTTCCCAAACCACAGACTTTATACTCACATCTGAAAGTCACAGCTTCCCGAGGAATAAATAATAAAACAGAATAGAACAGAATAAAAGTACATGGATGTTGAGCCAGGAAGCAAATTTTGTTCCATAAAGTTGCCTTCGGAAGCCCCGCAGCAACTCGGTGATGAAGCTGAGGAAATATTATTGGTGCTGAGGTTCATTACTCAGCCGCAGTGAGCTGTGGCTGCCGCTGAATGCCATGGGAGCCGATGAGCCTGGAATATCAAACCAGACCAGGAGGGGAAAGGGAAAGGGATGTCATAGTAATCAACAAGGCTAATCTAAGTAATTACCATTCATTTTACCACCCTCATCATAACCGCTCAATTAAATCATTTCTTCATGTCTTATTCAGGCTTTCGTTTGCATGAGACTGAAAAGTGGGCTGATGAGATGGGATCATACTTGGCTTCAGACTCCAGCCACCAGATGGCACTGTTGCTATCTGGATTAACACCGGGTAAGGGCATTGTCCAAGGTAGGGTATTGTTTTGACAGCACACAGCTCTGGGCATGGTGTTCCTCTGAATAACACCATTTAAAGGCAAAACACAAGCTCCAAATTAATTGGTGTGAACAGGTGATGTTTTTTTTTTTTTTTCTTTTTCATATTTGCTGTTGTTTGCTACACAGGGTTGTGGCGCGCCTATGGGCAGGAAATTAAGACAATATTTAGAGTCCTCCATATGTAGTGATGGCACATTCACACCCAGCCAAGGCACTGCATTTCTAACATGACCCGAGCACTGCTGTGCATCAGGCAACTGTGATAATACAGGGAAGAGCACAGTTACTTTTCCCAATGTGTGGCTATCAAAAAGCATGCGAATTAAAGCCATTTGGAGACTGCTACAACCTTAAGCACTGACAGACACCAACATAAGCCATGATTGTCGACTGCTAACTGTAAAAATGAACAATGAATGATATGCCTTCAGATTGTTGTGACCTGACACGGTGGCAGAACTCTCTGTCATATCTCCTGACAGGTCATATAATAGGGTATTGATAATCTGTCACCTCCGGCCCTTTAGATGCTGCTGTGGTCGAGCTCGAGATATTTGAGTGAAAGGTCCTCCTGTACTTGTGTTCTCTCTGACACGTCATGAGGCTACACGGTGGCTCGTGTTTCAGTGCATGTTCACCATGAAATGCCGGTGTTTGTGATCATCTGCGTCCTTGAGCGTGTAAACATGCTGTGTTTTTGCCATATCTGACTCTTGAAAGTGTTCTTCTCTCCAGAAGACATGTGCCTGAAGAGTTTTGCTGCAATTTAAACAGCTTGTAGGCGTAGTATTGATATTAATAAAGAGCCAGCTGCTAGTCAGACAAGGCCAGGCAGCATCAATAAAACCTAAGGTAAGAGCACAGTGTAACCTTAACCTGTTAATCAGATGAGAATTGATTGTAAGGAACAATGAGCGCAAGATTCACACCCCGCAGCCTTTGGCCTCAAGCATTTGCCCCCTTTCTCGGAGGATTTTTGCTTCGGTTTGAATAAAAAAAAAGAAGCCGCAGTGGTGTTCTCTATCCTGGCATTTATCTTCTCTATGTCAAACGTCGTAAAGTTTTATGGAGTCTATTTATTTACCTCTCAGGTCTGTATTATTTTTTTTTCTCCCCCCCCCAAATCAATGATTTAAACCTTGAGCATCTTCTGCCTCCTCCCGTGTCAAAAGTCTTTGAAACAAGGCCATAAATGATTGAGAGTTACAACATTTTTCTCTCTGCATTTATGCATTAGTCACTGTTGTGTGGCTGTTGCGTACAGTAGAGATGTGGTGCTAGGGAAAGACCGGCGTGTTGAGATAGAGCTCTGCAGGATGTGCAGCACATTGGCAGGGGAGTTGAATAAATCTAGCGGCTCCATTGTGAGAAACACCAAACCGTGGGCCAGTTCCAAAATGTAACCGAGTCTCTTGCAGCCCACTATGCCGTCAGTCTGTTAGCTTCTTTGTTGCTTTGACAGGAAAAAAAAAAAAAAAAAAATCATTGCATTGTGACACTTTTTTTTTTTTATTGCACATTTTCAAAGGATGACTAATCAATATGTTGTCTGGGCCTTTTCTGGAAAAAAAAAAAAAATAAAAAAAAATAAATAAATAAATAGTGTGAAAGTGAAGACATATTTTCTCTAGCAACTGTTTTGCTTCAAGACAGAAAATATCCAAAGCTAAGCTCATTAAAATCAATGGTGCAGAATGTTGCAGTTCTTTTCAGCACAAGTGTTAGAGTGCAAATGAAGAAAACTTGGAGTGGCTAGACAGAGCGCCTGTGCCTGACACAGACCTGTATATGTGCTGCATGTGTGGAAATCTAGAGTTAATTAACGCGCCTGGTAATCTACGCTTGCAGCCTGAATTTGCATTTATAAGTTCTTGATCAATCTGCCGATGACAACGATGTGAGTGAATAGAAATTTCCCTTATTATTGTGTGACTGCTATAAATGATCGCATACGGCAAATGTAATTTCCAAGTTATTTCCTTATCGTTACCTCGTGTCCTCCTCTCTTATGAGCTGTCCTTATACTTGTGGAGCAGCGAGATCATAAGATGAATGACATCATTCCTGTCTTTCCACTTACAATTGTGATGGCAGGAGGGTTTTTCTTAGCCATTCTCCGGCACCGCGGCTCTTCACTGAGGCAGAATGTGAAGAGGACTCCTCCATTCGCTCTCAAGGACTTGCAAGAGATGAGCATGGAAGGTGCCTTTTACGTCAGCCCGAAGAACAAAGAACTGGAAGCGAACAGTCAGCTGCCTGATTGACAAGCTGCAGCCCAGCCCTCCGTGGTGCCGCTCACCTTCCTGTGTGAGTGCTGGCATTATCATACTGGCCCTGTTTCCCTTTGACTAAGAATGAGAACTCAGGCTTGCAAATTACACAGCGCCGGGCCCTCCTGCATCATCTTAAAACTGCACTAGTCCAGGATTTTATGTAAAAATCTCATCTGTCCTATCAGCCTGGTTGAACCTCCCCACCCCCTCAGGAAATTTAATGGCCAAGTTTTACATCACTGCAACTGGGTCTTTAAAGCTACACTTGGCAAGACTTAGATTTAAATTATAGTAATCTCATTTTAAATGTACAAATACAGCTGTCTAATCAGCCTAAATCACAAAGCGGGGCTGCAGCAAAGAAGAGCGTCCCGCTCCCACTAATTGAGACGATGTAGTGTCACCAAATTAAATTCTGGTGTCAGGATGGTCACTGGTGGGAGCAGGAGGCGACAGATTAAAATTTAAAGTTAAGAGTTAAAACCAAGCAGCGTATCAGTGCTGCTTCCAGAGAAAACTACACTCACCAAATTCAGATCGTTTAGCTCTCTCATTGCTTTGGTACCCTTTGGGATAAAGCCTCACAGACTGGCTAGGCTGCTAAACACGAGTGTGCTGTGTGCAGTTTACTGACATCACCTTACAGGATTTTTGGAGACTGTCATCCACCAAAAAAACATCATGTTATTATGACCTATAGTTATGTTTTAAAGTTAAATTACCTCTACCAGCGCTGAGAATATCAACAATGTAGTATTAAGGGGCAAAATCCAGGTAAGGAGGCAGGTGAGGTGGCACATGGGTCAGTCAACAGTACTCTCCCTTCCATCAGCAAACATTAGCCAATGTTTCCCAAACTTAACCGTGACTTTTCCCCAACCTTAACCAAGTAGTCTTATCGCTAGTGGGTGAGCTAGCGACAAACATTCGTTATGTAACCCTACTTTAGGAAACACTCCTGCGGACTCCTCTGTTGACGGTGACCACATGTCCCGGTTTCAAGCTGGGTGTGCCAACAAATATCTGTAAAACACTAAAATGTTCCAGTTTTCAGCATTCAGTATGAAACTGTCCCAGTATTTCGCACCAAATACATGTTATATATCAAAAATTAGGGACGTTTTTCTATCGGTGCCAGGGTCGACGCAATCTGACCTCTTCGTTTGACGGTACGACCCTCGGAAACCAGGGGACATCACCTTCAACACACATTTTGCAGGCAGATCCCGACAGGAACGTCTTGCTCTACAAACACTTTATGGGTGTCTTTGTTCTGACATTTTTAAACAAACAGAAACAAGCTATACATAAAAAATGAATCTGATGACGCCGGGGTTGAAACAGCTGCAGAGGTAGCTGACAGCGTCTTGTGCACCCTGACAAATGCCTTGTGATTTGTTTCAAAAAGCTACACTATGTGACGATGAGTACATTTGCTATCTTATACCAATGTAATCTTTGTGTTTTGTGTTTACTAGAGTTGTTTTACAGTTTTCAACTATGTTTTGGTGGATTTCGGAAGACAAAACAATTTTTTCGTCCTAGATGATGTCCTTGGTGGTGGAGGGGAGGTGGTGATTCCGTAAGAGGTCGAATCAAGTCGGTTAGTTCCTGAATCCCAGTACCGGGCGTCGGGTTCTGCCACTTGGTTCTTGGTTTCGGGGTTTCATGCTAACTCTCCTTATCTATACAATCATGTATATACTTCAATTCCATCTGTATATTTCATTTTCATTACCACCTGTATATTTCACATCTCATATCTCTTTTCCTTAGGTTAGCCCTTATTGTATATTTTTAGTTTTTAGCCTTTATAGTCTTTATTGTATATATTTAGCTTTTATTCTATTTTATTTAACTTTATTATATGTTTCTACTGTTGGTGCTGGAACACCAGAATTTCCCTGGTTGGGATCAATAAAGTATATCTATCTATCTATCTATCTATCGAAAGGGGCTCGGTAGGCGTGCTTAGTGCTGAAATAATTGTCCTCCGTCTTGATGAAAACGCCTATGGTGCGTGCATTAGTGCATACATGTGCACGTGCATGAAGGTGCATGCAGTTATGTGGTTTGAAAATATGTTCATCCTACGGTCATCCACCAAATCTACTACCAAACCTCGTTTCCACTGTTCCACTTGACGTGAACACAACAGACACAGCAGCAACAGCAACTTAGCCAACACAAGTTAGACAGCTAAAGCTAAACTTATGGCTGTTGCATGTCTGGCTTGCTAATATATGATATATATTAATATGAGCTGCTTCAAAAGTATTAAATTAATCAAACCTTTTTATGTCAAGCATATCTCACCAACATACTTCACCTTACCGGCAATCAAAATCCATTCATTTATACTTTGCACTGAAATATACAGCAAGAGAGAGAGAATACATTCGCACTCCGCATGAATTTTATTGCTTTTTTTGTACATGCTAGAATAGGTGTGGTGTAAGAGATCACAAGCCTACAAAGTTGTGTCTACACACACACACACCCACACACACACACGGTGAGATATCATCACTAAATTGATACTGATATTATGCAACAAAGCGAACATTATATGACAAACAGATGGGTTTCACATTATAGAAACAGCTGAAAATACAGTGTGAAAATGAGGTGTGGATGTTGGAAATATCATCAACACGTGCAAGAGGAGAGGAGATGTTGCATTATTCCATGCATATTGGCCATATATCCAATATCCCCTTACCCTTTTTTGTTATTAACCATGCTCATATTCTCTAGTCTGTTCATACTCTAAAGTCATTTCAACACCAGTGGATTGGAGGGAGGGGGTTACTGAACAGATGTTTCTCTGCATGCTGGGACTCGCTTGTTTTCACTCCTCTGGTAGAGCCCAGGGCTGATCTCAGTGGCTAAAAATACCTGAGCAAAACTGATGGGTCTCCCTCCAGAGGGGACAGATGTCATTTTGTCACCCTGTCACATTTCCAGCTGGGGAAGGGGCGTTTTCATAAAGGTATACACACGGCCACGGCTGGAAAAAAAAAATGCTAAAATATGTGATCCATCCATATCCTTCAAACAGAAGGAGCTCTGCTTCTGAACTTTTTTACCGAAGCAGATTCAAAATTACTGAATAAAAATGGAAAATTACCGATTAGGGATGGATATCAAATAGAGAAAATAGTTTTGTCTAAAATGGACCTGGAGTAAAATCAGAAATATTTTATTGAACTCAGAGGGGAAATTGGGTCAGTTGTAGTTGCTCAAATTCTCAACAGAAGAATTCAATTAGAGGCATAAGTGAAATCATAAAGAGATAAAAAAGAAATAATATAAAAAAAAAATGTGCATGAGTGTACTACTAAAGTGTACTATCAGTAAACGTGCATTAACACATACTTGTAAAAAAGTATGTGCATTATGTATGAATATGTGCATTATTTCTACAGAAATATTACAAGAATAAATACAGATATAAGAAAATGAGCATATGTAAAAAAGTATACCCATGTCCACCATATATACACACACTGGGGTACTGTATATACAAAGGCATGGAGTTACATTTTTACAAAACATTATTAAACTACATATGCAATTTTAAATGAATGAGCAACCTAACACCTAAGACAAAAGTTCAAAGAAAATAATTTTAATAAAGAAAAGTACATAACCAACTAATTAAACAAATAAACATGATTATAAACACAGTGAAGCCAGAATTCTGCCAAATGTATGACTGAGAAATGGATTTTTGATTTATAACTTACAATGAAGTGAAATATATAAATTAAAGTAAAAACATAGTTAATTAGTGTGTATGTTTATTTGAAATCAGTGGTAAAACTATTGATTTCAGAGGCAGAAATACAGCAGAGTACACAAAAAAGCTATTCAATTCAGAGCAAAACTATCAGCGTTCATTTAACGGAGCATAAAAATCACCTTGCCAGTGTTTGTGTCCGTCCAAACCGTCACCAAACATCGCCCTGATGTCACCGGGGCCGCATCAGCTCGAGGAGTGGACGGACAAATCTTACCACTTCTTAACGCCATGTAATTTCCCTCGTGCAGGCTGCAGAAAAAAGAAAAAAGCCTGGTTGATGGCATACAATTGATATGCATTTTTGCCGGGCGGCCTTAAAGGATGCATTATTCGGCATTTCATCTACTTGCTCTCAGCAGTTGCAAAGTATTGATAAATTAATGGTCCAGAGATAACATTTGTTATCTTGTCATGGAAGCCGCAGTCGCTGCTTCTCACTCACTCCTTCTCTTTGTCTCCCTCTATCTCACTTTCTACCCGCATCCATAAACCTGCACCATCTCCTTCCCCTTCCTGGCCTCTGTAAGTGGGTTTATATGTTTTTCTGACACCGGAGTGAACATGAAATTATGACCAAGGGTGTAATTACTTGCCTTCTACAATATTGCTGAGCCTATTTCCAGCTCCAGTAAAAGCCCGTTCTTTATTCTAAATCAAATGAACCTGTTGAAAATGATAAAGAATGCAATGAAGCCCAACTTCAACGTGATGAATAGCTCCGCAATCTTCAGCGCTTTAATGGTGGCACGCTTTAATCAGATGCCATTTTAAAACACCCAAGTGCAAAAACAATTAGTCCCACGTGCCGATGAAAAGGAAAGGAGAAGAAACCATCTGCCACCGCGCGGCACTATCGGCCCTGCCCTGCAAAACAAGCCTCGCGGTACACCCAACATGGGCGTTCACCACAATACATTACACACGACATGCTGCACCCTGCATGCCACTTCATCTACCAGCCGCTACTGGCTGTTAAAAACAAAGCCAGCAGCTCAGACATATGAAATCAGCCATTTTCTGCTGCAAAGGTACTTTTTTTTAAAGAGCACTTGGCATTCAGTGTTCAGCAGTGTTCAGTGTTCAGAGGATTACAATACAAATCACTTCATAATCAAAACCATCAAATTCATGTCCTTCCACAGTGTTCCAGCTAATAACTCACACCCCGGTGTTGTGCTATTCCTGTTGATATGTATTTTTATATCCTGGTCACAGAAATTGTTTTGCAAGTACTGGATATTCACAGTACTACTGCAGGAACCGAACTGTCAGCCTCCTGTTTTTTTTGTCCTCGTCAGGACATGAATTTAAGGTTATCATACCATGTTCAAAAATGTAGAAAGTTGTTTAATTCTCCATAAAATAAATAAATAAATAAATAGAATAAACTGCTTCAAGCAAATACAGCAGTCTACTGGTATGGTTATTATACTTAAGAATAGAGTCAGATTGAAAACATTGTACAGCACAAAACTGGCAGAATAAAAGGGGTGAAATTAATATCATACACAGTTTCAAATGATCATTAGCAGGAGCCAAGGCCATGGGGCACACCATTTGACAGTGACGATATAAACTTGATTCACCATTGTGGGAAAAAAAAAGAAAATTCAGATATAACAATCCAGTGGCAGGCCTATTGCAGGTGAAATGGTGCTGGACTTATTGCTATTTGACAAATTGCCAGTTTGCTTGCTATTCAGCATGACTCCATGTGGTCTGACGCATTTGGGGTCGCTTGCAAATGGGGAATGTCAAGTTTGAGTGGCCTAGCATTAAGTATTTAGGAAAAATGTGCCTCCCTCTCTGTGCATCAGCCTCTTTTGCGTGTCAGGCTGCAGGCGTCAGAGCTCTGTGACACAAAGACGATGTGGTTGAAATATACGGTTAGCACTTAATAGTAAATATGCATTCATTAATGCTTAACTAATGCACACATCATCATGAGTTAATGTATAAGTCATGAAGAACTAAGCCATCCACTGATGTTTACTGCAGCAGCTAATAAAGAGTCTATCTGATTACATAAACTTCCATTAATTAAGCCTGTAATCACAGATTAATCAACATCTAGCATTAATTAATGTTGTAAATTCATGTCATGGGTCGATGCTATGGATTTCAACATCCAGGTCTGCATCCACGGTGCAACAGCATCAGATGATGATGATGATGATGATGATGATTACTGTAGTTTTACATTTATTATCCACATACACTACTCACAAAAAGTTAGGGATATTTGGCTTTTGGGTGAAATTTATGGAAAATATAAAAAGTTCACGCTACAGTGATATTATATCATGAAAGTAGGGCATTTAAGTAGAAGCATGCACTGGTGATTTCCTCATCTCAAACAATTTCTTGAAACAAAAGCCAACAACAGTGGTGGATATACCACAACAAAAAATGTCAGTGTCAATAACTTGTCATGTGCCCTTGAGCATCAATTACAGCTTGACAACGACGTCTCATGCTGTTCACAAGTCGACTTATTGTCTGCTGAGGCATGGCATCCCACTCTTCTTGAAGGGCGGCCCTCAGGACATTGAGGTTCTGGGGTACAGAGCTCCGAGCCTCTACACGGCGACTCAGCTGATCCCATAGGTTTTCTATGGGATTCAGGTCTGGAGAAAGTGCAGGCCACTCCATCTGAGGTACCCCAGTCTCCAGCAGCCGTTCCCTAATGATACGACCTCGATGAGCTGGAGCATCAAACACCTGATGTGAATTTTGCCGTTAAACTCCTTGTTAGAGAACAGCAACTTGTGCAAAAAGTACTGAAACATTGAACAGTTGGACATGTGCATTCAAAAGTTTACAGAAGGTCACATTAAGTTCACCTGTAAAGGTTAGAATGCATTTTAGGTTCATCCTGAAATTTCACCCGAAAGCCGAATATCCCTAACTTTTTGTGAGTAGTGTATATTCATGTATAAAGACAGCCAAAATTAATGTTGTGAGCAGACTACTTGATCGCAGTTATTATTATTCGTAAAGCAAATTACTGAACAGCATTTGCATTGGAGAGATTCTTTCCCAAGCTTTTTGATCCATCTAAATAGTTGATCTCTGTAGCCATGATCACTCAAAGCCGTTTCCACTGTAAGTTCCTGCTTGCCTCATTTTTGCAGGGCCGGTCACCCTCCCGCCCGGCTGACAGCTCATGGTCATCGGTTGAGCAGCTAATCACTGTCAAGCTCCCATGTGGAAGCCAGCGCACATCAAGGCAGCCGGCCGAGCCACCAGAAACAGTCAGAACAATTAATAGAGATCTCACAGTCGCATGATGGTCTGTAGCAGAGATTTAGTTTGTTAACCGAGAAGGTAAGCGCTTTTGTTTATGTTGGATTTGGCTCGGCTGCGACGGGCTGTGTAGCCCGCACTAAGCCTGCTCATTCAGAGGCTACTCTCAAAACAGCCCATGATTATCATAATATTATCTCATGAGAGGAAAAACAGAATTAAGTGTGCTTTTTCTACACGAAGCCAAGACTTTCATTAATTTCCACCTTCCACCGACAGTTCAGTCCTCTCTCAGTCTCAAAATCTCAGGGAGCTTCTAAAAGATTTGAGGTCAAACTAGCAATTCAGCAGGGATGTTCCTGCTCCGGTTTATTATTTATTTTAGTTGCAGAATTGTTGGCTATTTTCATAACAAACAGCCCTGACATCGAGCCTTTATATGTGTGCAGAAATAAACTGCACAGAAGTGAGTTGGCAGATGATTCTACCGCCTTAATCAAGAGTTCAGAGCGGATCCCTCTGCTAATCAAGAAGATACAGATGTTTTCTCCAGGTGCCACGTACGACCTTGCTCTGATGGATTTGTTTTAGATTCCAGTTATAAAGGAAGTGAAATACTGAGGAGTGGCTTTAAGAAACTTTATATCCAGTCCAGACGAGCTGAAGGCCGCCGTCAGAGCACCCGACCCAGTCCTGAGTGCATACATGAACATACTTTTCAGAAGGTTCTGTATTATAAATCAGTTTTTTGATTGGTTTTATGTAATATTCTAATATTCTAGACTCGATTTTTGTTTTTCATGAGCTGTAAGCCATAATCATTAAAATTAAAACAAAAAGGCTTGAAATATTTCACTCTGTGTGTAATGAATGTAAAAAATATGAAAGTTTCATTTCATGAATTACAGAAAAAAAAAATGCACTTTTCCATGATATTCTCTCTTTTTTGTTTTTTTTTTTTTTTGGTTGCACTTGGATGTGCTGTATAGAAAATAATTGAGATTGGTTTCAATTTTGTGAGTGAAGTTGTGAATACAGCTTTTGCAGTACTAAAAAAAAGAAAGAAAGAAAAAAACATGACAGAAAAACAGCCGGAGTAGTAGTGAGAGATTTTTAACCCACCGACTCACCTACAGTTGTTTTGAGGAAGAAGAAGAAGAAGAATCCTAACAATAAAAATAAAAGATACATCCGCTGAAGGTTTGACCCCTTAAATATATAACCCAGCTGAGGATGTGTAGGTCAGGGCGGTACAAACATGTGAACTGTGGAAGTGGAAGTGCACGTATGACATGTTGGTGTAAAACACATGCAGTGTGAATATACAGCTGTACAGATGTAGTCTTAGAGATTCAACTGCTGATGTCAATTTATGCTACTTTGTTGAACTGTCACATCTGTGATTTTCCTCAAATGTAACATAAATCTTTTTTTTTTTATTTATTTATTTTTTTTTTTATCATTTGTTCCCATCTGGACCACATGCGGATGTGGCACCAAATCAAACCTGTGCAAGAATGATGACAATTTGTCGAGGTGACAAAAATGTAATAATGTAATGTTCCAGCTCTGACTGAAGATAGTCACAGTTACAGTGTTTTTTTTTTTTTCCTTAGTTTTGATGCTGCAGCAGCCAGAAACAGCAAACTTGCCCGGCGTTTGGAATAATGATTCAATTCAGTCAAATTTCAAAAGGCACACGCGGCAGCCTGAAGTGTGCCGCGGACAAAAACACACGCGTTTTGTCATTGTTACACACTTGTGACATCGCTGTCACTTCCTATTTGTGTCAGCACGGGCAGCACAGTCAAATAAATATGAAGTTATCCACACACTCAGACACAAACAGCGATTTGGAGGTGAGCATGAAGGCCTGCGGTGTGAACGCAGCCCTGGACATGGCAGAGGCGTGAGGGCAGGGGGAATTAGTGTTGTCCAGATGGTGAGTTGACGAGGGTCATGCTTGGACTGAAGAAATCGTTCTTTTGGCAAGTGGCCTTGGTCGTGATTGACCCCGGCATTTTTCATTTTTCATCCAAGTCCAGAAGAAACTCAAAAGCCTCGCCCCTTGTATCCTGTCATTCACCAAGAGCCCTGCTCGAATTTATTCATGAATTCTTGATGTATTTATTCATTAATTCCCTTTTGTTTTGGATACTTTTTGTTGCCGTCGTCCTGAATTTTAACAGCGCACGGTATTCATGGAAAGAACAGATTGCACTTTGCCTCTCCCTGCCGCTCCAGAGCAGGCCCACAGGACCCTTTGTGTTTTTGACCTGAACTTCTGTCCTCCTGAATGTCCGTTTTCTGAGATACAAGGGGTCGCCGATATTTTTTCTGGCATGTTCACTGGACCAACCATCAGGCGTGACCTGCGGTAGACGGAGGACAGGTGAAAAGCCAGTGACCTTCTCCATATGCTAAACAAAGACGTCTGCCAACACTTCACTTGTGAAAATAGGTGTGAGATTCTCCATTTGGACCGAAACCTAAATCCTGGTGAAACCGAGGTCAGTAAAATAAGCGATGACCCCGTGAAAAAAAAGAAAAAAGTGTTGGCAGTTGTGGGGAAAGAGTTGGAGTTTGACTTTGCATGGGCAGATTCTGTGCCAAGCTCGACAGAGATGGATGATGGGTAACTTCACAATGCCTGGGTAAATATGGGCCGGGACTGATTGGACGAATTTGAACGATGTCAGCTGAGTCACATCCTCTGTCGGGTTTTACTTATGATGGAGGTGATGCTCTCCTCCCTCGTGCCCTCAGGACAATAGCGGCCCAATAGTAGGTTTTTGGTCCTTTACCACAAGGATAAGAGGTAAATGCGATGGGAGACGTGGATTTTGCCGGGAGGGAGACATTGTTCCCTCTAAAGTCTGTTTTTAATACGTACAGCTGTAAGGGCGCCGACTCCCTAAAGCTATTCAGCCTTTTCAAACATCGATGCGTGGCTAGATTCTCCGCTGTTTTCCCTTGCCACCGGCAGAGGGTTCAACGATTTACCTGCAGGAAAGCAGATTTCCACCCGTGTCCTCACAACTGTCTGGTGCCCCTCAGGTCTGGCACACAGTTAACACCAGGCGCTCTAAACACAGGCTGGCAGCAGACCAGTTGCTCTCTGCTTACGTAGCACCGGCGTGTCAGGCAGCCTCCTGGAGCCGATCGGAGGTTATAAACTGCTTTTCCATGAGGGACCTCTCTGGGGCAGTGGTGGAAAAACTACTAGAAACTGCTGCTCAAGTAGTAGTGTTTTTACTCTGATGATATATATATATTTTATTATAAGGACCATACCAGTGAATGGTTGGCCCGTTTACTACAGTTTATCCATGCTTTACCAGTTTTGCAAGTCATGCAGGGTTACTGCAGGATTTACACAATATAATTAAAGTTCACGACTGCGATAGGCGGAGGGATAAATGCGTTCCGCGCCTAGTTCCATCATCTATTTCTCACCATCTGATTTTTCTTGTTCTGTCGTTGCTCATATATTTGAAGTCCCCATGAAAAGACCTCACACAGCATCTTAAATGGTCACATTTTCCTGCACTAGCGGTTGTAAATTAAAATTCAGCCAATAAAAACATAACAAATCTTCTCTCATCCTCATCCTCCTATCCATTCAACTGATATCCTGTTGGTTTGCACTTGTGAATGATCCTTCCATCCTGATTCAGCAGCAAAATACATCAAATCAAAAAAATAAAAGTCCATTTCATGGGGTCTTTAACAACATGACTAACAAAATACAGTGAATATTGATTTTTAACTGTTTTGAATATCAAACTTGACCATTTTCTTCCAAAGTTTTATCATTTTAAACTCCAGACTATTCACTGTGATGACGATGTGAGATTGTCAGGGTTAAATCAACATGTTCAGCTCAATCTTGTAAGTTATTGAGGCATAAGGAAAAAAACAAAAAGAGAAAAACACTGTTGTGGTGTGTGAGGGACCAAGCAGGCAGGACAAGGACTCGCAAGTTAATTTTGGACTAAAAAGGCATTTATTTAGCCCAAAAGGTAAAAGGAT
This sequence comes from Myripristis murdjan, assembly GCF_902150065.1. Classification (NCBI taxonomy): domain Eukaryota; kingdom Metazoa; phylum Chordata; class Actinopteri; order Holocentriformes; family Holocentridae; genus Myripristis; species Myripristis murdjan. The sequence goes on along the minus strand of NC_044000.1, from coordinate 29,696,410 downwards.
CCATAATCAATTCAATAATCCAAAAAAACAAGAATACTTAACACAAAGTTCTGGGCCCTAAAAATGAGGTCAACTAAACAGAACTTAACTCAATGGAATTGCAACTTAACCTGAACTGAACAAAAGATGAACTGACCTACTACTAGACACACAAGGTGAACCTATATACTGGTTGATCAGACCAATAAACACAAAAAGGGGGGTAGACAAGACAAACTAACTAAACAAAACAGAATAGACAAAAGTTCAGGTTATGAAGAAAATACAGAAAATAACTAGTAACAAATTATACAACACAATAAAGATCAGCTTAATATCTAAACCAGAAAAAAATAAATCAAAACAGAAATGAGAGATTCCCCTCCCCTGGAGGGAGACACGGGTGGTTCCTCCCAATCAGCGAATTGAGGGGATTTATTGCAGCTGCACCCACAGACTCCTCTTTTTCTGGCTGGACCACACACCAAGAACTAAAAGGTAACTCAAAGACAATAATATTACTAAACAGAACAAATGCTTTAACATATTGACATTAACCAGTAACTAAAATGTGCGCGCCAACAAAATAGAAACTGTGCAATGTCAAATATTAATAAAGCTATGAGTGTGATGTATGAACAAAAGTCTTATGTGTCCTGTCATTTATTTGTTAGCTGTATGTATGTGTATGGTGACTGCAAAAATGTGCATAAACTAGATAACCAAAAATAAGGTGATCCAAACAAAAGGTGTGTGGGACAGGCAGTGTGGTGTAGGGATACTCAAAGCCTGTGTGGCAGCAGGGCGGCCATCACATGGTGCAAGATTAATATGACAGGATCTTGTTAAATGGTCTAAATGAACAATATTGCCAACAGGTCCATTAAAAAAAAAAAAAAAAAAATCACTTTTTTCACTTTTTTCACCTGAACTTCTGTTGGAGATTTTTTTCTGGCGTGTTCACTGGACCAACCATCATTAAACTGCTATTACAGCAGTGTTAGTATTATTGCAGTTCTAATTATTCTTGTTATTATCATGTGTATTTTTCTGTAAAGCCCTTTGGGACAAATTTGTAATTTGTGATTCTGGGCTATACAAATAAATAAGATTGAATTGAAAATTGAAAATTGAATAGTATTAATAAACCACATGGTGTGAGTGTGGTTTAGCTGTGATGTGAATTTATTTAATATGAATCTGACACATGGGACTACATCATGCAGCGGAAGGACACGCACCTGTTCAGTACCTTAGTTCATCAATAGTTTGTCCTCACAGTGAATTAACAGAAACCTCCAGGCACATAAGAGGCAAATATTGACTGAATCATTGATTTATGACTGATAATCAGTGTCTATTATTTCGATTACGGCGGACAGAACTAATTCCAGGTGTAAGTCCAGAGGATTACGCCAGCTAGCACCCACCGTTAGTGATGGCTGTTGATCGTGGAAGTGACTTTAACGCCGTCACATGAAACACATGGACAATGGAGCGCATTAAGGTTGCATTACAACACAGTTGAGAAATGACTCTTTGCATTGCATGTCGCTTGCAGAGCCCAGATCTCACTGTATGTTTACACTTGGAATAATGTGACTGATGGATTGCACGCTCTGACTGCATGGTGTACAGTGGTGTGTTCATAAATGTCACTTTTATTTTCCCTGCTTCTGCCTGTCATAACACAACATGTTTTGATGAGTTAGCATTACTAGCAAGTGAGCACAAATTACTCTGCATTAATGAAAATGAAATACACTGAAAAAAAATTACTACAGAACTCAACATCAAATGGAAGTTATAGGAAACTGGGATGCTTTAAATGACCTAAACATGACCAGTACTACCTCAACACACAACCACTGTGAAATAAGAGTTGTTTTGTTTTTGTGTTCTGTTGCATCCTATTGTTTAATATTGTTTTTATATTGCTTCTTGTATTGCTTTTAAAGCATTTTTTCTTTTGCACTATTTAATTGTGTTTTTATCCTTACCTTTTTTGCACTGTTTTTTGCACTGTTTTATACTTAACTTTTTTTCTGCACTGTTTGCACCGTGGGTCAGGTCAGAGTGAAACTTTTTTTTTTTTTTTTTTTTTTTTCCAATTCTCTGTATGTCTGGCACATAACTGCAGAACTGACAATAAAGTATCTTGAATCTTGAATCTTGATTCTTAAATGACCGGAACTAATGCCTCTTTTTTGGCATCTGTCAGGAATAATGATTTTATGAAATCAAACAGTATTTAAAGGGAATAAAGGACTTGTGATAATATAATTGTCTGTGCACAACAAAATCGATCATGAAAAGTTCAACATTTCCCACTCAAAACGTCTGCTGAACGTCCACGTGTGGCCCAAGTTTCCCTGCTCACTCAGCTCTAAACTTCCTTGTTCATCACCAATTTGAACACTTTGGCGAAATTTCGCCCAAACAGAATTTGCAGAGCCTGTGCTCTTCTTTAATATTCAGTTAAAATATTAACTATCCTGTTTGGCGTCTGCCTGTGCTGTTGCCCGAGTTTGTTGTGTGTTTCTCCCGTATTGTCTCTCGCTATAACACGGTGCTGGTTAATTGCTGAATATTTTCTTGTGGCTGGAAAGCCCAGATAAACAGGCATGTCAAAACTAGTGCGTACACGTACACGCACACACACACACACACACACACACACACACACACACACACACACACACACACACACAATCAATCTGAAGTAAATTGTGTGAGCCAGATCCATTAGTATCTCGCCTCTAGAAGATGCTAATTATCGTTGATGTCCAGTCCATACTTGTAATTACTATCATTATGGTTATAGAGATGATGGGGGCAAAATGATGCACATGAAAATGAGGGAGAGAGAGAGAGAGAGAGGGTGAGCGAGAGAAAAAGAGAGAGAATGAGGGAGAGAGCGAGCAAGCGAGAGAGAGAGAGAAATAACACTTCTCACTTGTTTTAACATTGTTGATCTGCCTCTCAGTCCTGCCTGTGCACGTCCACTCGGCTCGATCACGCTTTACTGACATGTGCAACCCATTTCAAAAGGCTGGGCTGGGTGGATATTGTTTGATTTGATGCAGGCGGTGACAACCTGCTGCTTAGTAAAACCCCCATGACTCCAAGTCTGGTGATTTTCATGATTCGACTTCAGCTGACAGACTCGCTCCTCTATGGTTTACAACAGATATGACAAAACTCAGGTGAATAAACCAACTCACGACCCCATGGCAGTCAAAAAAAAATTACTTTCTAAAAAGCTGACATTTTGGAGATACTGTATGTTTATGTGACTTATCAGCCACTTATGAAAACTATATTTGTATGTAATCTCCGTCATGATCTTAAAAACATTTTTCAGCAGCAACACTCAACAGTGAACTTCCATTTGTGTTCATGCCTGATTTGTGTTATGTTTTGAATAAAGCCATGCGCACCTCTGCCCTTCACCTCCAAACATGTAAAGAGAAATAAACATCAGTTTGCGAGGTTGTGACTTGAAAGCAACACAACAGCCCCTGTCAGCGCAGCCAGAACTGGAGGACAATGGTTTATTATAACTAATCTTTAGTCTTAAAACAATTTGCTTTTTTTTTTTTTTTTATCATATCATATAATATTTAAGACTCTTTTAGGTGGCTAATGAATGTTGTATTGCACACAGTTAAATTTTTTACCTGCATAATACCCACAACTTGTTACAAAGAGCTAGTGGTAACAGTTTACAATAAGAGAACAACAATTAACGTTAGTTAATGCCGTAATAAACATGAAGTAACAGGTAATAAACATGAAGTAACAGTTAACTAACTGTTAACTAATGTGTCTAAGAATCATGTACTAATGCTGTTCATGCTAAGGTATTAATTTATATGTTATTTAAGGGTTATTGTAGATATTATTAACATTAGTAAATGCCATAATAATCATTAACAGTTAATTGACCATTACGGCATTAACTAACATTAACTAACGTTAAGTAACGTTAATTGTTGTACTGCTATTGTAAAGTGTTACCGAGCTAGTGTTAACAGTTGGACTTCAGTGCAGACAGATGCAGAAACAGCCAAGTCGGAGCAAGAAAATTTTTTTTTATTAAAACAAATGAAAACACTTTGTCTTGGTTGGTGGAGGGTGTGTGGAGCAGAGCTGGGTTCGGGTAGGAAAAAGAAAGATCCGGCGTCTTCATTGTGGGGGTTTTCTGTTCTGCCGGGCTTCTTGTGAGGTCGGATTTCCAGGACTGGAGTTCAGGAAAGTGGGAACAAGGCTGTGGACATTTGGCAGGCTGAGGGGGTTTGCAGGTCTCATGGAAAGCTGAGGATCATGAGGCCTCAAAAAGAAAGGTGGAGCTGGTCGAAGCTGAGGGCAAACAGGTAAGGGTGGAGGTAGGATGGTCACAGGACTTGAAGGATCTACACAAACAGAGTGAGAGTTAGTATTGAACCAACACAGCTTGGGAGATGAGAGTACAGAGCCTGATGGAGCGCCACAGTAGAGTAATGGACGACGTGGCAGGGAGTGGAGGAATGAGCCGGTGCTTCTCTCCTGTAGCTGTGCATGTGGCTTGACTGCAAGATGAGCAGCAGGTGAGCGATGAAGCCCAGGTGTAGACGATAGAGAGCCAACTCCCCGACTCCGCCCAGCTCCAGACAAACACACACACAGGAGGGAGAGGGAAAACAGAGGAAACAAAACACTGAGCCCTAACACAGCTGGCCTCTTCATATAAATTTATTGAAGCCTTACCACTCAGCCCTAATCCTGTCAACTTTCTCTTATGATTAAAATAATTTTGCACAATGATCTAAGTGCAATTAATATTTTTGGCCCATTTCATATGGATTAGAGCCACCCCTGGGATCCTGCAGTGCCTTGACACAGAAGTATGACGATGTTGAATTCAGGTTTCATAAAGAACTTTTTTTTTTTTTTTTTTTCCCAGAAAAGTACTGGAAGTTATTGTCTTTGCTCCCAGGTTTTATTCTTACTATCAGTCCCTGCTGAGCTGAGAAAAAGGGTGTTTAAGTTTGCTGCAGGCACATCTGGCTCTCCATTCCTCTCTGTGATCCATGATGTCGATGTCTTGTGATGATAGCTGATTAATTCTTTTGATGGTTTATGATTCTGCGATTAATTTCCTGTTTTTATTATAATTTGTTATATGTGGTTGTATGTCTGCAACTCTGTTATCTGTGCTGCTGCCTGTCAAAGAGATTTTTACTCTCATTGAGCCTCTCCTGGTCAAATAAAGGTTAAGTAATAAAATAAATAAGTAAAATAAAACTTTTTTTTTCCTGTTTGTTTCTCTGCTTATGCCGCCAGGTAAAAACATGTATGATACCAGGAGCTTTCTAGGAATGAAGTCCCAGGCCGTTTGCTTTCCTCGGCCTGTCCATCATGTCAGCCGGGCTTCCTGACGGCAGCCGCTGGATGTCCTGTATCACACAGAGGAACATGCGGAGGAGAAACCAGGCGATGTGGAGGCGGGCATGGAAGTGCTTTTAACCGGTCATGTTGTGTTATGTTTGCCTGGGAAGATGGGAGATGAACTGTTGCCTCCCAGTGAGCTTGACCTGCTTCAAAACCTCCATGAACTCGCATATTTTGACATGAAATTACACTTCAAATTCCACTGCAACCCTGCCTCTGTTATTTTAATCCCATCATTTCCATATCATCGTTTTGCCCAAAATGTATACTGTAATTTTTCAAACATTTTGATACTGCATTCCTCTCCGACTCTCCTCTTGTAAAAAGTCGAGTCTTCCCTGAACAACGGTGCTTGCATGTGTGTCTTTGTTTGATTTTTCTCTCCCTTTTTTCTAGTTTAGATGTCACTTATGCAACAATACCACTGGTTTTTGCACTGTGCCGCATTAAGTTTAAAATATCTCCATATTTAATATCATGTGGTGCATTGTCTTTACTTCTACCCTGTGAACAGAACAGACTTGAACATTTTCCCACTTCATATGCTAATGTGCTACCATTAATAGACGGTAAAATGCAAGCCAATTTAATGAGATATTCATTGTATTATGAAAAAAAAGAAAGAAAATAAAAAAAGTTGATATCAATTCTTTATAAAGAAGGTTCCCTGAAGCTGAAGCTATATTTTTGGTTCATGTGCTCTGTAGGTTGATATCATGCTGTGAAAATATAAGCATGCAACATTTCCCACATAGCTTATTACTAATCTGAGCGCCAAAAAACATAACTACAAGCAAAACTAGTTCTGTTTGGTGTGATCTTTGCATAATTCAGTCCACATGCACAGTAATCAAATAGCTCTCATACGCCGAGTTAAAAGTTAACTCGCTCCGCTCCACACAGAGTTTGCTCAAAAGAGCATTCCTTAGACAACAGCTCATTATCTCAGATATGTGGTGGATAGGAATTTTGCCTCCAACTTCTCTTAATGCAATAAAAACAGCAACCGTGCTCCCCAGAGTGTGTGTAGGTGTCTCTGAAATCATTACGCAACACGCAAAACCTGATGAATAAGCAGTGAAAGTGTTTCTAATCACTTCATTTCACCTCTGGTTTGTTTAATAAAAGCTGTGTGTGTTTGTGCATGTGTGTGTGTGTGTGTCAGAGAGAGAAAGAGAGACACACACAGAGAGAGAAATTCAAACACATGGGGAGCAACAGTTGGTGACTAAAGAGATGGGTGGGGTGTAAATCAATCTGGGTTGGTCTGAAATGATCACCAGCTGTGAGGGCGTCCCAGTCATGGAGGTAATGTCATTACGTGACTTCCATCTATCATTTCATTACATTAAACTGTCAACGCTTCCCTAATCACACCTTTTGGCGCTGTATAATTCCTGGACAGCTTAGCATGGTGGCTGTGTTAAAGTTTTCCAAAGTTACGCAACATCAGCACGGTGTACTGCTGTCTGAAGGAGCGGTGACTTCACTTATCTAAACTTTCTACCTATTTTTATGTTTATTATTATTATTCTTATTTTGCAGTTTTGTGCATGAATTCCTTTATAATAATAAGACTAATTGTAATAGAATACCCTTCATTTCATCCCATGATTAATTTAAGGGTTCATCAAATTATTAAAGGTCAAAATTGTCACTCTGAGTCTGTAAGTTCACAAAGCATGAAAGTCAGTGCACACATCCAAGTATATCGTGGTCAAATGCACTGGATTGGATAATTAAAGGTCAGACTTTCAAGCTCAAATGTGATATATCAAACACCATGGATCTGATTTTGATAAAACTGTAAGGGAGATGTATTTTGGCACTGTGCTCAGACCTAAATGGGAACGCTGTGATTGAAGACAAAAATGGTGAAAGGCAAAATTTCAGGCTTTTGAAACTCAATTTACACATCATGAACTGCACAATTCCACCGGAAGGCATCATTCCCGAAAGTTTTGATTGCAAGTCGAAACTCGCAAAGTGCCACCGTGTCAGCTGATGGGCCTGGCTGTCGGATTTGTGATGTACCAAATATAGCCTGTCTGATTACTGTGTACGTATGAATACTACTACTACTGAACACTGCGTCATTTAGGGGCATGTACAGACACTTCCACCTTCACTAGAGGATCCTGAAAACACCTCTAGTGACAAACTTTGCACAGGCACAAGTCAGTAGAGTTAAGATCAGACATTTTAGGGGACATAAACATGAGAAAAACACATTTCTGAAGAAAGGGGGAATTCAAAGTTAAGTATGCATTTAGAGTATCACTACTCTGAAACTGTGAACTAAGTATTCCTGCCACTCCCTGTTATATATCACACTTAAGATATTGTATATGTACTGTCTGCATATTTTATGTTTTGTGTGATACTGTATACACTGAAGTGTACTGTATGACTATGGCTTTTTTTCCCCCCTCTTTTTGGTATGCATGTTTCCTGACCAGGGTGGGTGGATGATTTTTTTTTTTTAGAAATAAATATGTAAATTTATGTTTGCTGTTGGTTGGTTTCGGTTTTGCAGTGAAGGTTAGAATAACAGCCATAAAAATGACACTTTGTACATGACATGCAGTGTGCAAAAGCTGCATGAAAACATATAACAGATATTTATAAGACGTCAGTTCACACTAAAACCTGGCTGCCCCTCGACTTAATGGTTGTACCAGAGAAATGAGCAGAGATTGAATGGATTCCACCCTCATTATCGCTCAAGCAGCTTTACATCGACGATCCGGATGACGAACGAGAGCTTGTGTCAGGAGCATCCTCTGGTTGCGCTGTAGTTTCTGCTTCAGCCCAGGCTTTTGATCTAACTGTGAGGGAGGACGAGCGCTGATCTCCAGCAGAACATCACCTTAATGCTGCCCTGCTGCCACAATGCCATCATGTCTGACTTTTTCATTCACTCGTTTGGTACAAAGGCTTGTGCAGGCAAGTCTTTGAAAACGGTGAAATTATCCATGTCTTGCCATACAGAAAATAACTGCATTCATCAAAACTGCGGGCTACTGTGTGTGTCGGAGCTGAAAATGTGAGAGAGAGGCTTGGGCACTGCTTTGTGGCTTCACTTTTCTTTTTACCAAGCAACAGTGCTAGCGTAGGGGAAAAATTGCACTGGCAGACAGCAAAGTTAGCATTGTTCATTTTAAGCAGCTGCTTCTGGTGACACAAGGCATCTCATTAGCAGCATACACTGGTTTCATCGAGTAAACCTCACAAAATTAACAATGTATCTCAGGGTGGTTTAAAAGGAACCCCGGCTATGATGACTTGTAGGCCTTAATAAACCATGATTGTTCTCTTATACTTGAATATGTTCTTAGAAACAGATAAAATATGGCCATTGCTTTAAAAATCCACATTGTTTAGTACATATTTTACCTATGGAGGCAGCCATTATTTTACCTGCGCAATGCACCCTGGGGCAGTGACGTAAAAAGGTTGCACTAGGGAGAAGAGCACCAGTGGAACAGGTAGAGGAATCTGTATTTTCTGTATTTTTATATTTGACTGTGTTTTCAATAATGAAAATACAGTCAAATAAAAAAAGTACTGGCTATGTTTGGTCTGCTTGGCTATTATGACCCTGACACATAAGCGATCTCGGCCGTCGTAAGTGGTCGGCGGTAGCTTTTGCGCCTATTATTACTATTATTATTATTACACATGTTGAATCGGCTGCTCGTCGGGGTTTTTCTTTTTCACGTATCCATTTTCCCCCCCGCAATTATCTGCCTCCTCATAAAACCGCCACCGCCAATATCTCACTCTGAACTCAGCTCAAAACTTGAGAGCCCTGCTACCTGTTGGTGACCCGGTTCCGATTTGGTAGGCTAGCGCTCTCCCGGTCCTGGAGGCTGACGAGGGCAGCCCATAAGACGTCTCGGTTGATGCAAACTGCATCAAAGTTCCCGTGTGCTGTGATGCACGGCATATCTACAACAATGATCAAACCCGTAACCATCTTGTCAGTGCGTTTTATTGTTATATCCTCATAATGTTGGCTGTAATGCATGACTGCGATGGATGTTATTCTGAAATAATTTATATTGGAATACGGCTAATCATACATCGATAGCTGGATCTATATGCTTACGTTGAACAGCTGCTGACAAAAATTGGAGCTCTCGACAACACACACTCTCTCTCTCGGTTGTCGTGGAGACGCAGTTGTTGTACAGACGCCATCGATTTCGCCCCACTCTCGCCTCATCAGGTACGGTTTTTGCTATGGGCAGTGTGGGCAACCGACCAGGGCGCAATCTACTTGGGGGCGCACGAGAAAAAAAAATCGCCAGTTTTCTAGACTACCGTAGTGACCCGCACATGCCGCGGCACCGCGGCACCGTCAGGCGGCATCAGGCGGCACCATCACCACCGGCCGGTACCGCGCCCACCCGGTCAGGTCTGCCGGATCTGACAGGTGAGCGGCCTGATGCCGACTGACGGTGCCGCGGGGGCGGGGGGGTAGGAGTAGTAAACATTTCGTTTGGGTTCAAACTGAAAAGGCTGGACAGATGACATGTTTGTTGCTGTAAAGTCACAAAAACGGGCCCAGTGGAATAAGCGGACAACCATTTGACGTCACTACCCAGAATGCAGTGCGACGTCAACAACAATGGCGACCTACGAGTGAAATTATAATTTCAAATTTTATAAAAACGAAGACATTTGGAATGTTTTCCGTATCACATTAATATGACAGATACCAACATTAATCTCATAAAGCCTACATGTCATCATAGTCGGGGTTCCTTTTAAGGACAAATCGTGAGGTTTATTGTCAGTAATGTGGCAAGCCCAAAGAAAAACAAAAAAGAAAAAAAGAAAAGGTATTCCTTTAATTCCATAGACGTTACCATGGAAGCTCCATCACAGAGCCAGAAAACCTCTGTATGGAGACGGAGTGAAAGAACCCCGGGCACACAGAGCTGCCCAGAGCAAACAGAATGAAACAGGGTATTTGATGTATTCAGTCGGGTCTAATTCTCCATACAAGGCTGTAGCAAAGGAAAACACCACACCAGCAGCCTAGAGGCGATGGGGGGAAATCAGCACAGGCTGCAGTGCTCCTGCTGGAGTGATGCTCACCTTGCTTTAGACTGCAGCTTGGGAGGAAGAACACTTTGGCTCTTCTCCATCGTCTCCATGCAGTTTCTTAGCTTTCCTCTTTTGGAGATATGAGATGATGAGGACAACCAACTAGATCATCACTGTGTACATTTATGTATATATGCTAATACAGCTTTTTACAATGACTTAAAAGAGCAAACTCTTGATCCAAAGTTCCATGCAAAAAGTCCATAGCGATTCTGGGCTCAGTACCAGAACACTGATTTTTTTTTTTTTTTTTCTGTGTGGAATTTTAGCAATTTCTGCCTTTTCAAGTAAAATGTGCATTATCAAGTCATGCCATTGAGTAAAAAATATTTTACATCAGAACAGGAAATGCAATATGCAATATGCATGTATATCCACATACCAATGGGCAAAAACTTCAGTTGTTAGGGAATATTTTCAAATTGTGTTCAATTATGTAAGTATTCCTTGTGATATGAAATCTCTGTACCCTAAACTGATACGAGCAGGGCTGTAAGGAGTGAGGACGTCATTAATGTAGGATGGGGCGACACCACTCAGTGATTTAAAAATGAGCAATAAATTTTTCAGTCAATTCTGAACACTGCTGGTAACCAGTGCAATGAAGTGAGAAAAGGGTAAATATGCTCATAACTTTGGGCTCTTGTAAGAATCATAGCTACTGTATTTCACACAAGTTGGAGGTGGTTGATGGGTTCCTGGGTCAGCTCAGCTAATAATGAGTTACAGTAATCTAGATGGTCTTGGTCTTATATTCTATTGCTAGGTAGTTTTTTTTTTTTTTTTTTTTTTTTTTTTTTTTTTTTTAATGTAAATTCTGCTTCTTTTCAGTTGTTAACTGTAAGCATGAATATTAAATAAACTCAACTCAACTCATGGCTGGAGAGAAAAGGATGAATGACAGTTGATGAAATGAAAGAAATGAAAGAAAAAGATCTAATCTTGGCAATACTCCTGATGTGACCGTTGATGGTGATATTGCTGAAATGTTTCAAGAAGTTCATGCCCAAATCGAAAATTTCTCCCAGATTTCTGGCCTCATGGATGCACTGCAAGCTTTGGGAAAATAAGACTGGCTCACACAATCCCTGTGTGCTTTTGGTCCAAACACCATCACTTCTGCTTTGTCATTGTTCAGCATTGAGAAGTTACTGGACATTATGGCTGCAAGTGAGGCTGTAAGTGAGGTAATTGAGGTCAGGTGTGATGGATTTCAGGATAAGTAGATGTATTGTCTGCATTAAAATGGAAATAAAGATTCAAGCTGTGGATAACTTGACCCAGAGGTAACATGTACATGGAGAACAACAGAGAACCAAGAATAGACCCTTGAGGAACGCCGCAGGTGATATTTGCATAGCTAGGGAAGACATTCCCAGCTGATACAAGGAAAGTTTTGTCATTTAGGTAAGACTTAAACCACTCTATTGCAGTCCCAGTCATGTCTGCCCAGCTCTCTAGTCCATCATTTAACATGCCATGATCAACTGTATCAAGCAGAGAGGGCTAACAACACCAAAACATTTATCCAGTCATTTAAGCCTTTTAGAAGACAGTTAAGACAATATTGCAACTAAAGAAATTCCCATGTAAATGCATATGTTCTATTTTCTTGATCAATCTCCATCAGCATGTGAAAACCAAGATATCTGCTCAGTCTTTCCATTATTCAGGCATGTAAATGTTGAGAGTCAAATTTCTTTTGTTTGTCTGCAATAAAATGGCTGGATGCATTGATGTGGATGTTGTATTTACTTATTGCGTGACAACACTGTCTATTTTTGGACAGGATTGTAACTAAGGTGTTCGCAAATAATGCAAAACAACATATAAATACAAATAAAGCTGGATTAAAGTGTTCCATCATGTTTCTTTAGATCCTCAGACCCATTTTAAATGAACTAATTAATATTTGTAGATAATGATGTGACTGTGTGAAGCATCTTGAATTGCTGCTGATTTGAAAAAAAGGCAGGCGCACAGGGAATAGCCTCTCCAAGAACAAACTAACAGCTTTCTCAGTGATGCTACTGACATGCGGGAACATTATGATGGAAAATGAATGAACAAATGAAAAGCTTCCAGTTTTTTGGCACAATATTACAAAGAACTTTAAGCCGCATTAATGTACTGAATTGTGTTACACCTAAAAGCCAAGCTGAGGGCAGAAACATGAACACTTGTTTGTTTGCACCAACATATAATAATGATTGTATTTGGCATACAAGGCCAAACACAGTGCTTGGAAACCGAGTTGCAGCTGATGTTGCTGAGGCCTTGCCTCGTTAGTCTGAGGAAAAAGGAACCACAAAAAGCAAAAAGCAATTCCCCAAATGACAGTGAAAGATAAGGATCCACTCAGCAGGACAGAGACAAAATCCACTACAAAGCTTTGTAAATGTCGGTATTTTGTTCTTTTCAGTCCACCTTCTGGTATAAAATCACTTCAGCTACCACTGGAGTGATAGACTGTTCTCCCCCTCATCAGCCTGCTCAATGAGGCTTTGGAAAAATTCAAAATGACCATAGCAAACCTACATTCCACATGCAAAGTGCTAACAAAATTTGAGCATTTTCATGATGGATGGGCAGGTGAAGAAAACAAAAAATGTTGTTGACTATCTAAGACAATGCAAACATCCCAAGACATTAGATACATGGTAATTTACAAAGTCACATGTAGCCCCCGGCATGTTGAAAACAGAATGCATAATTTGATATGGGATTGGATTACAGTAAATTAAATACTTTGTCCTATATGCTATACTGTAAAATATAATTCCTTGGAGGAAACACCAGCTGCTGTCCAAAGGATTAAAGCTATTAATTTGACGGTTAGTTTCCTCTCTGGTTGGTTTGAGAGGCTGTACTGCTGAGATTTCAGGGTTTTTAATAAATTAATTGGTTAGTTTCCTTGAAAAATACTTCTGCTTAAATTGAAAACAGCAGCACTGTATAATCCATAGGCAGAAGTGGAAACAAATGGTGAAAAATCACGCTTGCACATGCCTATTACCATAATCATCACTTGGACTCGTATTTGAAGCTGGGAGAAAAGACTGCAGCTTGCCTTCATGTTTTTCCCCCTTTTGCTCCTTTCTTGGTGAAAAGCCTGATGAACAAACGCGAGCGAACAAAAGATAAAAAGAAGAGAAAAAAATGCAACTCATCCACAGTCTGGTCTTTTTCTGCAGTGTGCTCAAGGTGAGACAACTGGACTGAACATAACAATAACGCAAGAATTGTTTTTACCCATGTAGCACTATTTTTCTTCTTTTCTTTTCTTCTTCATGTGTATTTAAAAGCCATGCTGAAACAACATGTATGGCCTTTTCACCTTGTTTGTGTTCTATTTATGTATATATAATCACATATATACAGTCACACACAGTCTTTTCTTGTGTTTTGTTCCACCTTAACATCTTTCAACAGGGATCTCTTGACAAATCAATTCAATTCAAAAATCACAGCTTGCTTTCAACATGCTGTTTTATTGTGATTTTAACTCACTAGTCTAGTAGCTTGAATGTCTGTGCCAAAATTAAACAGCTAGGCTTCACAGCACGGAAAATGCATTTGACCATTGTATAAGCAGACGAACGCCACAAACAAGTGGCACGTTTTGTCATTGCTGTTCCTGCAGCTGATCATTGAACAGCCTCCTGCTAAAGTTTACCAGCACCTAATGATCACAGTATTCACTACGATAATCTTGTTAACAATGGTTGTGTTTTCTGGCACCTCTTAAAAATGCAATCATAATAAAGTGATTATGGCAGAGCTAATGTTAACACCACACTCTGTATTAGTAATGGAGTTATATTCTTAGTAAACATTCTGCTGTAACACATGTGGAGTAATACAGATTTAATTGCATTCAAATAGACAGCAGTCAGTAACATTTCTGCTGCTGAGGTCAAGTTGTGGTCAGGAAAAAAAAATAAAAATCTGTATTTCTCAGAGCGACTGAGCAGCTTGTAGAGATGCAGTCTTGTGCTGCTTAAAGCAAATCAGTTGACTCACTGCGATCTTTTTGCCGTGAGTCAGCTGATCCCAAGTGAGGCTGGTTGTAGCCTAAAGATGAGAGCACATTTATGAGTGGAAAGTTGTTGGTTTGAATCCCCAGAAACGCTGTAAAACTCAGGGCAAGGTCAGGGAGAGTGTAACAGCAATCCTTTCTCCCTCTTCATCAGTGTCTGTCAAGCTGCTCAGCGGTCAACTGCAGAAAAGCGGTTTCACTGTGACGCCTGAAGTGTGAATATCTATTGAGCTAGAAGCAGAAAGTGGCTGAAAAGAGCAAAGGTGCAAAGTAAAAAAAAAAAAAACAAACAAATCCTGGGTAGGTAAGTAAAATCCTGATTAATGTTCTGCAGATGAGGCTAGACAGAGCAGTCTTCAGGGCAATACAATGTTACAGAAATCTTGTTCCACTAAATGCCAGAAAACATTTTGATATTGAATAGACGTCGATACGACAGCCTGCCCCGGCTTTGAAAACCTGTGGAAACAAAGTGCCAAAATGAAAAATAAAGTCCATTAGGGGACCTTATTTAGGAGACCTCCATATTTTACTGATATCAGTTAGAAAAAAGTTTACAGAACTGCTTCAATCTCTCTCTCTCTCTCTCTCTATCTCTTTTTTTTATTATTAAAAGTTGTGCTAGTTTCAGTTGACGTTGAATCTCCTGCACATCACTGTCTGTCAAATCCTTGCTGGGCTGCCAGAGTGTTGACAGAAAGCAAAGAGCCTGGTGTCAACACACACACACACACACACACACACACATACACACAGAAAATAACATAGATGTGACTGAAAGATGACCACGAGTCAAGCCATGTTACAACAGAAGATTAAGAATATCTTTACTTTTATTATTAAATTATACATCTATACAATATACCCTTAAAACTGCAGCTATACAAATCATTAAGAAGGAGAAGTAACCACATGATATCACCCATTGCAAAATAAACGAAAAACACTCTGAGAGGTATGTATTCAATTCGTTGATACTGGAGATCGGCGGTAACTATTACATCTTGAGACATTCTGAGATACAAGCACGTGCACAGACCGGGCCGAGAGGCTCGCGCCCCCCGTCCCTCGGCCACGCCGCTCACATAGCGCCCTCCTACAAGCGTGTCACTCGTGTCCTTTTCGATTCGCGTGTTCAGATTTTTGTGTGGCGTCGTCTCGCTTGAAGCTGGGCAAAAAGTTTCCTGCTTTAAATAAGAAAGCAGCACCCAAATCATTCATCTAAACGAATAAACTTAAAAAAAAAAAAAAAAAAAAAATCAGCTGTGGGAATGACCTTTTTGTTGGATCCTTTACCTACGGAGAGCTCAGAGCATTGCTGGCCTGGGTGATTCCAAATTAGTTAAACTCACGCACTGGTGCCCTTATAGAAAATTTAGAGTTGCAAACAATAAGGGATTATACGGGGTTTCCTGGTCTGTCAATTTCCATTCCACCTTAGACACTGTGATTTAAAAGAAGGTACTGAGAGTTGCACAGAACCCAGGTCTTGTTTTGAGCTACCAGGCAAATATAATCCATTCAGTTGCAGGACTGAGTGACAATAAGGTCCTCTTATACAGATGCAATTGCTATCGTAACAATCACTCCAAAAAGTTAAAATGTTCAAATAAAAACGTATAGGCAAATTAGGCACTCTTACAGTAGGCAGTACCGGCCCCCTTTTCCTGTTCCCTTTCAACACCACAACACTCACCACCACACCGTGGGAAAAAAAAGACGGCAGCAAATGTGCGCATATCTTACAGGCCTGGCCTACATTTCTTGACTCGCAAGTGTCATTTAGCATATTCCACAGAAACGTGGAAATATTCAGCATCTTGAGTGTTGCTAACAAAATGTTAAGTTGTGCGCATTCAGAAGGTGTGGCAGTTTATGTTCACTGCACTTACAGTTGGGTCCCCCCCCCCTCTTCCCTTGCCTCTCATTCATCTGCTGGTTTATGTATTTTGCAGAAATCACAGCGGCTTAATTCTGACAGCGCAATCGATGTCAAGTTCCACTTCCTACATGTCCTGGAGTGTTTAGACCACAGTTTTTTTTTGTCTTTTGAGTCCCTGTGCAACTTCCAGGACATGAGCACAGAGATTTTGTTTTTTTAGTTCAAAGGAATGCTGCAACAACACATCCACCTGACAGTCCTTGACGAGAGAGGTATCTGGTTTAGGTCCAGGAGGGACACGACGCCGCGTGTCCGTCATATGTAGTACTCCTTCATGTTGTCCCTGACCGGGTTGTGGAGGTGCAGCTCTGCCCGGTACGCTGTCTCCATGTTGTGTCTGTGCTCCTTCTCCTTGATGCTGGCGTTCCTCTGGGCCTGCCGGTGCTGGTACAGGAAGCGGGTCACCACCGCCAGCACGCACACGGTGATGAAGACCACCGCCGTCACCACACCTGAGGGGCAGCCAGGACAGCCACATTAGCGCTCATTTTGGCCGATGATGGTGTCAACATCAATATGGGTCAGTTTCAAGTGCAAATAACATGCATGGGCATTCTGGTTTCTCGACCTCGGCCTACGAAAACCTCTCTTTCAACTCTTTAAACTACAAAAGCAGGTTTCCCTGTTTTGAAAGCATAGAAAAATCCCTTTAAAATTACCATGATCAGCTTATTTCATTTCTCTCAGCTAATCAATTCTTAATTCACTCGATTGCACGGTTTAAAAATGTGATTGCAGCGACAATTATGGGAATATGTGTGAACCAAGGAGACACAGATAGCAAAGGACTAGGACAGAGAATTAAGATGGAGGCAGATGGAGAGAGAGACAAATAACAGACAGCTGGGACTCGTTTTAAATTAACACCAGAACAATAAATTAGCACAAAGAGAGGAAAACAGACCTACTATTACAGCCGAATCATTTCTGGTATCATTGCCGTGTTGCTCCTTATCTTTATTTGCAGCTTGATCTGGAGGAGAGGAAGTGAGAAACAGGCAAATTCATTAACTTTCAGTAATTAGTGAATGAGCCATGGAACCAGTGGATGTTTTTTTCCATGGGTTGTTAGCTCCACAAGATAAGCCATTTTGTGTAACTGCCAAAACAATGATAAACAAAACTTCCATTACACTGGAAGGTATCAGTTTATTGTTGTTTCAACTCGTTCCTGAATTATGCCTGAAATGTAATAATGACGCATAAAAGCTGTAGGCAAGACTGTGAACATCCGTAATGGAGTCGGGGCTCTGCAGCGTGTCGCCACACGGGACAAACAAGTCTGTTTCTCTGGTGGAAACAACCGATTCATCCACCAAGACACTTTTGAATGAATGAATGAATGAATGAAGAATTTTATTTTCAAACAAGTATAAAACAAAAAACAAAAAACAAACAAAAAAAAAAAAATAAAAAAAAAAAATATATATATATATATATATATATATAATATATATGTGTACATTTTCTATATATAAATACAAAAATAAACAACAACATAAACAACATGGTGTATCCTGTTTGAAAAAGGAGTAGGAAGAAGTATACACTTTTTTATACCTACCCCTTTCTAACTATTCATCATAATTGATGTAATTGGATTCTATATAATTCAATACAACTGTACATATAAATACATATAATTATACAGCCTAAGTACTAAACAAATCCCATATAACGCGCAATTTCTACTGTATATATACACACACATACGCATATACATACATATACATACATACATACATACCTACTTACACATGTATACATACATACCTACATAAATATATATAAATATATATACACACACACACACACGACTTTTTGCAGGCGTTCACTGGTTTAAGGCTCTTAATTTTGGGTAATGGCACTGACCATTACGTCGCCCTGTGTGAGTGTGTTACCTAGTAAAGTGTGTGAAGTGGTGGACTCTGCAAGCACCCCGCAGTTGGACTGGACCAGCGGGCCGCGGATGGCGACCAGTGAGCTTCCTCGATTCAACAACGCCGCTTTCAGGGGAGCCACGTGATTGAACTGGACCGAGGACAGGCAGCCGACGAAACCCTTCGATCCCGCATGCATTACCTGCTCATTGAAATTCTCCTTTCCTGCAGATGGACACACAGACGGATATGGTTAGATAGATTGATGGATTTTGGGAATTTGTGAACATTTAATTAGCATTTACAATTGAATCGCCTATACAAGTAAAGAATGGAAGAGAGGTGCTTGGAGGAAATAAATCAATGGATGTACCTCTCTGGGGTGATATAAACACATGCTGTTGACTCAAGTCATTCCTCAGGAAAGGCTTTAACAGAATGAGAGGACTTACCAATGACTTTGCCCAATGTCAAGGATTTGATTAAGATCAACTCTGCATCAGATGACAGCGTGTACTTTCTGTGGACGTCCTGGTCGATCTGGTTGAGTGGAAAGTAATCAAATAATAAGCCGGTAACAAGAAATCTAAACCAAGGCAGTCGCGCATTTCAATACATTATAGATTGAGTATTATGTTCTTGGCTGCTTCATGCTAATGGTATCTGTCCACGACGAGCCTTTAAGTGCTTCAGCTCTTCCACTTCCGCGCTAATACACTGGCTCGGATGCATAGCTCAACATGATATAGATCAGAAAAGCAAGTGCTGAACTAAAGTTGCTGAGTCATGAGGCACAAACATGTTGAAGAGAGATTTTGCTCCTCATTTTTATGGTTTATACGTTTGCCAGAAGGGGCCATTATCACCATGTCCTGATGTGTTGAGGAGCCGGTAGTGTTTTCATGAGGCACTTGTGGAAATGCCTGGGGTACCAATCTTTATTGACCAGCTGATATAACTTAAGGCGCTGCTCCTTTTGATGCTTTTTTTTCACTGCAGCAGCCAGGGGCGTTGATAGGCTCTGAAGACATCAGGGGCTTATCGCAGTGAATCACTGGCTATTGCCAACAAATTTGTAATGCAATACAATAAAAAGGCCATGATATGATGGCATCAGTTCTCAGTTTTTTAGATTTAGCTCGCTTTCTCAAGAGCACGCGGTAAAAGATAACATTTTTTTGGGCTGTCAGCACTTCACAGGAGCTCTCATGGACCATTAACACTACGTCCTTGGTAAAGAAAGTGAAGATGCTGCTTCACCTGAGGATATTCAAGAAAGGCGGTGTCCTTGTTGCTCGGCTACAGAGACCACAATAATCTACTGCATGTTTCTGTGGTATGCAAGCTACACTACTGTCAACAAGAAAAAAAAAACTAACACCTAACTCATTCCTGCCATCACCTCTCTGTGGGTTTTCTAAGCATCTGCCACACAGTTGCATGTGTCTTTGTACACTGTTCTGTGCAAGGACAATAAAGGCATTATCTTTAGTAACAATTTATTTGGATTGTGTAATGTTTATCTTCTCCACCAGGTGGCAGCCTGTAGGGGATCATGTGTTTAGTCGTGTATCTGTCTGTAGCTAATCTTGCATACGATGGGACCTAATATTTTTTTATTGCACAGTTATGGCGGTGTGATCAAGGACAGAAGCAGTGATCAACCACTGCTTCAGTTCTGAGCCCTGTTTTTTTATTTATTTATTTTTATTTATTTATTTTTTTTTTATCATTTTTTTCTTTCTGCTAAGGACACCCAATCATGTCTTGTTGCCACTAATTCAAATGTGATTTCAATTGTGCCTTCTTGCCAGAGATTCAAAAGTGAATGTACCTGCCTGGGGATGTTAGCAGGTGGGTTCTTTTGCTGTCATTTTCACTTGGAAATTGACATTTTACATTGTTGGTGTACTCATCATGCACACACACCGAACACACACCTGCCCTGCAGCTCCTGTTCACCACCCACATGCCTCCAGACACACCTGACAAAGATCTGCAGTCTCTTGGTATTCCTAATCCTAAATTTTTACCCTAACTCTAATACTAATCTGATGAGCCATCTGATAATCTGTTGATACAGTTATTCACATTGGACAGGTTGACTTGAAGTTAAGCAGCACTGACTCAATTGTAAAACTCAACTGATAGTCAACTGTCAACTGTCAATATTATATATACATATTTATATATATATATACTGTCTATATTTACATAGGCTGTTTATATTTTTCTCTATATTTTTATATTTACTGCTTTTATATATATATATATATATATATATATATATATATATATATATATATATTTATTTATTATTTATTACACATATACTACTTACTTATATATAGGCTGTTTATTTATACTTATTATATATATACTATTTATATTTTTATTTATATTTTCATTTACATTTATATATGCTGTTTACATTTATTTACATATACTGTTTATAGTTTACATACTGTTTATATCCACACATACTGTTTATATATACTGTTTATACCTATATATATATATATATATATATATATACAGTTATATATCTTATCTTTTTCTGGTCTTTTTTTCGGGGGGGGGGGGGGGGGCTTTGGCTTATACCGGGACCTGAGTGCTAATTTCGTACCACTAGCATGTAAGTGTGAACTGGTATGACAATAAAGTTCCTTGAATCCTTGAATAGTCAATGCATACCAAATACGCATTGACAGGTTTATATGGCAAAAAGTATCTACATTGTGACACTCAATATTAACATAAGAAAGTCCACGTAAGTGTGCTGGACTGGAAAATCTAGTCCAAGATTATTTACATGTTGGATGTTTTGTGTCCACGGCTCACCTGTACATAGACGTTTTTGCCCTCGCGGTGGATCCTGACTTGGTGGAGGCGTCCGTCTGCCAAGTTACCGGGGGTGGGGCTGAATACATCTGGATGTCTGTCCGTTTGAAGGCGGTACCAGATCTGCAGACTCCCTGGACACAAAACCACACGAGCATTATTAATAGTCCTGGACCTCTCTGGAAACCCCATCCGAGCCGGTTCAGCTGCCTTAGAATCTGTGTTTCTATGTTGTATACTGAATGCTGCTGTTTTAGTGTCAATTGCACCTGAGAGACCGTCAGAAAAACACTGATCGATTTGAGAGCCGCACACTCAAGCCGAGTCCATCAAAATGAAAACTGCATCTTGCCTTACACATATTTGAACTTTGATTTCAAATGCGTGCACATGGCGTTGCGATCCAGCATAACTGAGAAGAGAATGTACCTATTGACTGGAAAGAGTTGGTGTCTTATTTATAAATAGACTTCTCTATCTAAACTTCTCCAGTCGCCTTTTGAGATATATAAATATTTATCCCAAAGCTCTTTGCTCTCATACTGAATATGTCAATATGCACTCAGTGTTCCTCCCACACACACACACTGCCAGATCAAAGAGTCAGAAAGCTTTGCATTATCAAGTGGAGTTAGGTCAATATTACAATTCCAGCACTGTTGGTGAAGGGCTTTGTGTTGTGTTTCAGCAACTCCTGAGAGTGCTTTGGTGGATGAGGATTACCGTGGATGAAGTGTCCCGTCGATCCTTCAATATTTACAGAGACCCGAGTCATTCGTGCATTCTGATCAAATACAAAAGAGCATGAAAGGGCACTGACTCATGAAAACATAGAGGTATCACTCAACAACATGATGCTTAGAGGCTTGGATAGAGCCTGCAGGCTGTCAGCTTAAAGGTCTGAGGTTAGCGATCCACAGCTTTCAAGGCTCTCTCGTGGCACAGACTGAACAGGCTTAGACACATCACTGTGCATCTGGTATCTGTTGACAGGCACATCCTTTGCTAAAAATCTGCTGTGTTTTTTTTTTTCTTTTTTCTTTTTTTGGGTGGGTGGGGAGGGTTTTCGGGTAGGGGGTGGAGTGTGAATGGATTATGATTTGATTCAAGGGATTGCCTTTTTTTTTTTTTTTTTCCTTAAAATTGAAATCTGTCCCAGGCGACAGTTGGTTCTTCTCATCTCTGTTTAATATGGGGTGATTGGGATTGGCATAACTTGGAATCCCCTCAAAGCCTACTTATGCCTTTGTCAGACAAAAGAGGCATATCTGCCAATTTTGGAATAAAGAGAAAATGCTTATTTCTTCATCAGTGCACATGTATTCTCAAATATACCATGCTTTTTTTTTTTGTGCAAACTTCAGGGGCACGTAGGGTCGCAAAACTCTTTAAACCAACAAATGAGCATATACACTTTGGTAAGAAATATAGAGAAATGAAACATCAGAGTTGTGATTACCTGTTTTTTTTTTTTTTTTTTTTTTTTTTGCACTACAAGCAGAGTCACACTGTCGGAGTAGTAGGTTTTGCATCAGGGACTAGAGCCTCATCGTGGCTCAACATAATAACTCCACAAAATCTGTACTAGCAAGCTCAGCTTAATTGATATTTAAAGGCGTCTCTTCTATTCACATAATTAAACACGGTGTTAACATTTTTGGACATGCACTGGGCGTGTGTGTGTGTGTGTGTGTTTCCAGTGAGAGCTGTGACGTTGGGCTGTGTGAAGCAGCTTTTGCCGGGGGAAGCCGCTGTGCGTATTCTCCTGACGGTGATCCCCTACCTGGTTAGAGAGTCAGTCGGTTTACTATGGGCGAGAAAAAAATCAACTCAAAGACATGGCCTCGTTCCGCCTGAGTGATATCTGCTGTTATTATCACCGCGCCAATGACAAGCGCCGAGTCTGAAAGAGAAACGATGCCACTCTATTAAAAAAAAATTGACTTTTTGCATCAAACACCGCAGCACGGTAGAGATTGAATGCCATCACCATGCTATCAAGTGATCATGGTTATCATGGCGATTTGCTGCATGGAGATGCTGTCAGTACTACAAGCTGCTACTCGAGTAGAAGTACTGTTACTTTGCCGTTATTTTACTTCTGTGTAAGTCGAAGTACTGCTGTAAAAGTCTACTCCAAAGTAAAAAAAAAGGCTTATTTAAAGTGTGCTGGGAGTAAAACAGTAACTGTGGTGGTTGAGTGATGACAGGATGAGAAAACACGCTTTAAACTACATTATTTTAAAGGCGTTGACCCATATCGTTCTCATCGTCATCGTCTTTCCCCTTTTTCCTCACACTCATTCCACATTTTAGCCAGATGAGTCTAAATGTCCTCGCCTCCATTGACCACCTGCAGTTTTTCATCGAGCACCTTTTATTGGAAATTTGCAAAATGACGAAAAAAATAAATAAAATAAAATAAAATAGAACCAATAAAGTAGAACCGAACTCCTCCTGTCATCTTTGCTTGCTGAGCTTTTATTGTGAAAGACTCCACAATCTGTCATTGATCACTTGTTCTCTGTGATGGATATGATTTGAAATTCAATTAAGTGCAATAGTCAAGCAAAAATGTACTTAAGTGAAAGAAAAAATGCCTCAAAAAAGTACACAAAAAGCTACTCTGTACCGGTAATGCGAGTAAATATCGTTACTTATTTCCACCTCTGCTTTTCCCGTTGTTCAGTCAAAGCCTCGGCTGTAGCTTGAACTATGTCGGGGTGGTGTTGTGTCGAGTGTAAGGTCATAGGCAGATACCTTAGCCCTTTAAGTCATGATGTTACAGTGTCTCTGCCTCCTCCAGTGTGAGGGAGAAACCGTGTGTGTGTGTGTGTGTGTGTCCATGTTGGTTTTCCTGTATTCATACAGCTTATTTACACCAGTGTCAACACACACACGTCTGCCACACCACGAATGCCATGCTAAGCTTGACACTGCTCATGATACTCTATTATCCACTCTTCTACTATATTATATTCCCTATTACAGATGTATATGAAATTGCAAGACAAGTTCTCTAAGAGTATATTTTTCTCAGTGAAGGTCTAAGAGACTAATTGCAGGGGCAGAAATTGTTACTTCTATGCCATTATGCTTCGGCACCTGGCTCTAGTCACTGAGCTGTTCAGCTGGAAAAAAAAAAAGGTTTTGTACTATAATTGTTCACGTTACTGTAGAAACCTTCAACTCAGAGCTGAGAGTCTGTACTTTGACCTCAGACAAAGACGCACTGTCATCCTACATCATCATTATTTTCAAACAAGTGAAGCAAAAACTGTAGGGCTTGATATGAATGTTCATCATTCACTTTCACGTCTACCATTT
This sequence comes from Myripristis murdjan, assembly GCF_902150065.1. NCBI lineage: Eukaryota > Metazoa > Chordata > Actinopteri > Holocentriformes > Holocentridae > Myripristis > Myripristis murdjan. The sequence goes on along the minus strand of NC_044000.1, from coordinate 29,671,854 downwards.
GTGACGTTTTCATGCTTTTGTTTTGCTGAACTGGTGGTGTTTACTGGATTTTTGGACTGGGATCACGCTTGTCAGATTGTCTGTTTGCTTCCTATATTAGCCTCCCAGCTCCACTTCTGATCTGGCAGTTTTCTTTTTGTGTTTAAATGTGAACACAGAATTGCCACAGGGCGCAATAGACGTGCTGCAACTTTACTGTGGTTTTCCACTTGAGAAACGAAGTTCTGTCAAAACTCCCATCTGGACTACAATGAAACTCATCAGTCAGTTTTACTGTGGACTTTACTGTGAAGACTTTTACTATGAAACAGCCTGCTAACTAGCTGGCAATCTGCACTTCTGCAAGGCGGAGATGCAGATTTCAACTGTCTCCTCCTGGGACGCTATTCTCCCCAGAGGCCAATCAAAATACTCCATCACACCTGGGTATTGCCTCCAGGTTTAAGTCCCATTTACACAGCCACCTAGACGAAGATAGAAGAGAAAAGTTGCTGCCACAAGTCATTCCCTCTCTGCTGACCCTGACAAATCACCTCATTCTCCTGCAACCTGATGACCGTCCTGTCCCATGGCCCTCAGTGAGCCCTCAGTCCTGCATCCAGGGAACCGTAGGAGTGCTGCTACTAATAGTGGGTTCTGCTAAAGCTCTCTCAGGAGTTTATATCTCTGCTGCTGCTGTGGCCACACGACTAAAATCTAAACCATGCCAGTGCCTAGTGGACTTTGAGCCTCAGCCACCTGAGCCTGACCGTGTCCACCCCTCGGTCTCCTCACAGGAAGCCCCACTCTCCGTCAACACTGGTCCTGCCAGCTCCATTGGAAGAGACATGAGGTTTGGAGGAGCCCAGTCCTGCTGCGTCCCTGCAGCACATTTTTTTTTGGAGATATCACAACAGCCGACTGCACTCGCTTGCCACCCAGAGTGCTCCTAGATCATCGTGCACACAGGCAGTGATGACACCGAGCAGAAGTCCTCAAGGGAGACTTTAAAAGTTTGCTGGGAAATGCATCCTGATCTCTGACCTGATTGCAATGCCGGGCCGGAACTGCGACCGTTCACCCCGCCTCCATGATTTGATGACAGCTGTGTATACTGCATTAAGACTAAACTTCACTGACAGTTTTGATCTCTTCTGGAACCATACCCAGTTTTACAAAAGACCATTTGGCCTTAAATGAAACCTCCCTGTCAGATTTCCCCTGTAAAGCGAGCCCTCCCTAGCTGGGGCAGATGTTTGGCTCTCAGGATGTGTTCCAGTGTGGCCCGGTGCCATGTGAGGATTCGACCTCTCTCAGTTTGTTTCTTTTCGCCCTAAAAAAACAACGAGCAATTTTTGAAATAGCTTTTCAGTGAAACCATTTAGATAATAACAATTTAGTTGGTTTTAATTCTCATTGTGTTTTTAAAGTGTCTAGTCTTATGGATTTTGGTTTGTTTTAACCTTTTAGTTCTCTTTTACTGTAAAGCTCTTTGTAACTGTGTTTTGAAAAGTTCTCTATAAACGAGTTATTATTAATTTATTATTATTCTGTCAAGTCTACTACCCAACCAAACAGCATACTTACTAGAAAATGTTCTCAGTTGCTATCTCTAATAATGTCAGACTTTGAGAACTTTCTTTTACTTCAACATCCATATTTCTTGCCCAAAAAATGCTTTCCTGCTAGAATTTTTGAAGTTGTAGTCCCTAAAATTTGAAATTTCATTAAATGGGCCTATAGTACATATAATCAATGACATACTTTTGATCTTACATGATGTTTTGGTCTTAATTTAGGGAATACGGCACTGATTTTGTCAGTGGTATCTTTGATCGTGTTATATCTTGTGCCTTCAAAGACGACACAGTGTACGTCGCCTCCTGTCCGCTGCGCATCATGAACGTGTTGACTGCTTGACAGCTAACACTTTTTTTTTTATGTCTTCTAGCTTCTGCAACTGTCCTCACTCCCTGTCATCGAGCTGTTGATTTATCATCAGCTTTAATAATATCTGTCTGGGAGCAGACTAACTTTGAGAGTATGGCTGCACTTTAATCTGAAAAAAAAAAAAAAGAGAAACTTATCCCTGACATAATGACCTCACTCAAGCTCTTAAAAGGAATAGCTCAAAAGTGAGAAATTTTAATGCAGCAGTCAAGGATGCTACTGTAAAATATTTCTCGTCTCGTCTGTGAGAGTACCCGCAATCCAAGAAAAATGTTCAATTTTTTTTTTCTTTTTCAAATAGAGACTTAAGTACAGATGTTTTTTTTTTTCCTGTAAATGAGCTACCCACCAGCTAGTGGCACTTAAGACTCATTTGTGCACCTACTCATGAACATTGTGTCTCACATGAAATCTTCGTCATAGAAAATAGTTGCCAATACATTATCGATCAATTAACTGCTCACTAGCCACTGGTCTGGCACCATTATACTTCAATTGTGCTCAAAAAACCAAGCTTTGATCCATAAATTCCCTATCCTCTACCAATGGTGGACAGTAACAAAGTACATTTACCTGAATACTGTATTTAAGCACCTTTTTCTGCGTTTCAGGTTTTGTTTTTCCGGAAAGTTATGACTTTTTCTCCTCTACATATGAAAGACAAATTTCTTTCAATGTTGTTGTTACTTGTTACTTTTGAGCATAGCTTTGAAGTCAGTGGTTGATTTTTTTTTTTTTTTTTTAAATTTCTAAATGCAATCACAACTTTCTCTTGAAGCGGAGTAATTTTTAACCATGAGTATTTACTGTATACTCTGACTGAAGCAATGGGGTTCTGTTCTTTGTCCACCACTGGCAGCTCCACACCCGTGTCTACACTCCTGCTCATGTCAAATGTCTGAGAAGAAATTATTTATTTGAAAAATTCCAGTCAGTCTGGCTTTGGCCCCAGCCACAGCACAGAACCTGTCCCCTCCCCTGGCAGCTGATAATGTTTAATTCTCCTTGTACTGCCTTTGAAGATTCCTGTAAAAGCCACCCTGATTGAATGTCTGGATGTTGGAGATCCCAAGTATCTCCAGCGAAATGGCAACAAATCTGACAGAAAAAAAAGAAAAGGTTTAATTTGGTCGTCGTTGTTACTAGTAAACCCAATCTTGAAAATCTTGTTTAATGATTATATCGCTGACTTTTTCATCCCCTGTGAGCTGGAGTGTATCCCGAGGTCCTCGGGCAAGGCTCTTTTGACCGTTCCAAGCGTACACTCGTGATCAAAGATGATTGGGCTTTGGCTCTTATGGCCCCTGGGCTCTGCAATGGCCTGTCTGAGCATATTAGGCTCGCCACATGAATCACTATCTTCTTTTACGAGTCCTCTTGACACATTTGTTTTTTTAGACTTGCTTTTCCCAACTGAGATGCTTCTTCTGCAAGGAGAAGCATCAAATATCTGGCCTTGAATATATTGACCAGTAATGTTTTGTTTTTTTTTTTTGAATGTTGAGCTCTCATCTATCCATCTATCCATCTATCTCAGTGGGTCAGACAATCATAAAAGTGGCTATCGAATGCAGCATTTGCCAAGCTGATGTGCTGTCTGTTTGCATGGGCCATAAATGGACTGCATTTCTATAGCACTTTTCTACTTTATTCACCACTCGTAGTGCTTTACAATGTTTGCCTCACATTCACCCATTCACACACACATTCACACACTGATGGCAGAGGCTGCCCATCAGGAGTGTACGGGGTTCAGCTTCCTGCTCAAGGACACTTGGGCATGCTCTTTGGAGGAGCCGGGGATCGAACCTGGGACATGGGCTGATATTTATATCGGTTCAAGAGTGGAGCTGCCATCAGCCACCTCCTCTTCATGGATGTCAGCAAATTGTATACCAAACAATGAGCAAGACGCTAATTTGACGTTTCCAAGAACTACAGCAATGACGTTGGGATGCCATTCATATGCGAGTTGTGTGGGTTGATGGTAATAAAGAAAGATAAAATGATCAGGACTGAGGGGGCCTATCGTCCGGAAGGTCACAGCCTTAGGAAATTTTAGATAGAGGTATCTGCTGATTGATTAAATGATTTTGATGACCTCTGCCAGGCCACTCCAGATGTTGTTGCGTCCTTAAACATTAAGCCAAACAAACTGACTGGTTCATGCTCCAAATGATCCGGTGGTTTGTTCTCTAAAAAGGAATGGAGAGTGGAAAACATTCAGATGCAATGTTTTTCACTGTTGTCTCAAAAAGCTTTCTCAAATACCGTGCTAATGTTAAAGAAACATGTTTTCTGTATTTCTCCAGGCTTATTTCCGGCGAATCCCATAACCCCACAAATTCTTTCTCAGACAGTTGACTGAATTGTCAACATTTCTTCCACTTTTCTCAACCACTCGCTCAAGGACTGTGAGAAATTCTCTTAATTTTTTTTTTTAGCAAAAGAGTAGAAGATATACACAGTCAAATAATTCCTCCAGCACATGAACACTGTCACTGGTGTCACTCAGGGTGATTCGATCCATGTTACAGGGTTCATAATTTGATATACTCACAATATTTAGAGCAAAACTTGAAGTACGAAAAAATATGATTAAAAAATACATATTTTTTAAAATTTCTGGTGCATAATCGATGCAAAATACTGTGTTTTGTTCTTGTCTCGATAATATTTTAAACAGCTTCAGACCCCTGCTGTAGAATACTAAACAGGGGTCTTAAATTGTGAAGAAGATGGGTTATAGCAGTTTTGCCATGTCTAATAATAATAAAAATCTGATTAATCTCACATCTTGAATCACATAAAAGATGCAAAATCACAAGTATGGGGCATGGTCGGTGGGGAGATCATTTTTCCTGTCTAAAATATTAGACAATAACCAGCATGTTTTTTGTTAAACTGTGCACATGAGGCATTTGAGATAGAAACTTTATTCTCCCCAAATACTGATCAGGGCTTACACCTAGTTAGTGCAACTTGCACTTTGCATTGTTTTGCCATTTGTTAGTTTTGTTAGATGATTTAATCAACTGAGCAGCAGCCCACCATGTGCATCGTGACAAAGGACAATGTCAGTGTATCTGCAGAAAACCTCAAAGATATCACAATGCACATGAAACCGGCTTCCTGCCCGCGAGACATTATTCCAGCCAGGCTGCTCAGAGAGGTTTTTGATTGCGTATGCCCTGGTATTTTAGCTATTATAAACATTCCTCTCATCTCTGCCTCAGTCCCTCCTTATTTTAAGCATGCTCTTATCCAACCCCTTCTTTAAAAAACCCTCTTTTGATCCCTGTGTACATAATAATTTTAGACCCATCTCCAAACTTCCATTTTTATCCAAGGTTTTTTAGAAACTTGTGTAAAGCCAGGTATGTGACTATCTGAATAGAAATTACCTTTGTGAAAAATTCCAGTCCGGTTTTCAGCCATGTTAGCTGGTATAGTGAGCCTTAATGGGGGTGCAGGATGCAATGATAATCAATGCTACTGTCCTGAATGAAACTTGAAGCATTCATGAGTATATCTGCAAAAAAAAAGCTCCCAAGGATGAAGAGTGTTTTAGATAAGGAATGTGGATTAAAAGCATGTAAATGAGGTGCAATGGCAAACCAAGCCCTCTATGGAGTATTGGCCAGGAGATAGTCGTGGAAGTCGCTGACATCAGGAAGTCCTACCAGTGGCTGGAAAAAAAGCTGCACTGAAAGACAACACCAAGGTACTAATCATAGCAGTACAAGAGCAGGGAGTTGGCATCAGGTCAACAGAAGTGGAGATTTACCACATCAGACAAGAAGCAAGGTGCACACTTTATAAAGAGACCTCTGCCACCGTCCAGCACAGTGACAGGGTGTAAGAGGCAAGCAGGAGCAGTATCCACTAAGTGTACAGGAGACACTGGGGTGGGTGGTTGAGAATGCTAAACCTTTGGGATGGTGTTAGAAGTGCAGCCCTACCTAGTCACAGCAAGATTAAGAAGAAATAATATGGAGCTGGAGTACTGGTGGCATGGCGGTGCAGTGGTTAGGGCTTGCAAGAAGGAACTGGGTTTGATTCCTGGTCGTCCTTTCCGTGTGGAGTTTGATGTTCTCTGGGTTTCTGCAGGGGGGCTCCGGTTTCCTCCCACAGTCCAAAGACATGCAAGTCAGATGAACTGAAGATACCAAATTGCCCCTTAGTGTGAATGTGTGCATGAATGTGGCGACCTGGCGACCCTGCCTTCTGCCGGGACAGGCTCCAGCACCCCGGGTCCCTAATTAGGTAAGTGACTGGGAAAATGAATGAATGATGAGTACTAGGGACTGAGAGAAGAACCGGAGAAAAAGTGAAGGCAAAAGTGCTCCCAGTGGGTATAAGTGTGCCCAGCGCTGGGATGCCGAAACTGGAGAGTGGCACTAACAGATTCCAGTTAGGACAGCTGACATCTCTGTTGAGAAGAGCGCAGTTCTGGGAAAACCTAAGATACTGCACAGAACCATCAGACTTGCAGGTTTCTGGTTGGGTACTCAAGATTGAGGAAGATGCACACTCCACCCATGTACTGTAGGTCAAAGGCTAAATGAGTACATACCTTTTTTTATAATGGTAAAAGTACACATATTCTAATATTTAAGAAGAGGAGCTTAGTGCTTCTATATATGCAATATGCTATAAGCTACTTTGTGTTAACAGTTCAGTTCTAACAAGAAAAAAAATGAAGACAGCTGATGAAGTAGAGATCACATTAAAATAAAGTTAAATTTAGTTAGGTGTCTATGACATTGTCACAAATGCACCATGGGACCGGGCACAGTGTGTGAAATGTGAAATGTCACAGCCATGCGTCCGTACCGTTCCTGGCCAGGATGACGGCGATGTACTGCTGGCTGAAGGTGCTGACAGTCAGCAGCATGGCTGGGCTCTGGGAGGTGAGGAAGCTGAAGGCCACATCCTCCCTGAACCTGCTGGTTTCTCTGGAAACACTGGAGGCCTGGGAGCTTCGGTTCTGCATCACTGAGAAGGGCTCCTGGAAGGTGTAGGTGACCGAGGACTCTCTGTCGAAGGACACCGATACCTCTGCACACACAGGGACACAAAGACAGACTCAGCACAATGAAATCTCTTATATTGGAACTGGTTTTCTTATTCTCAGCTTTATTTATCCAGAGAAAGTTCTGTCTTCCACTGTTGTCCACAGGAGCTGTTGTTGATGATCAGAGGAGCGTCAACATTTATTGTAGCAGGGAAGAATGCTGCTCATCCACATTTGTCCCTCGCTGGTATCTGAACCACTGACCTTTTGTTCTCAACAACATTTGTCTGATCTCTGAGTTGCTGCTGACGGACTTATTACCATGGCTTAATTACCTTTTTTTTTTTTTTTTTTTTTTAGAGTAGCGCTTAGCTTATAAATGAATAACAGGAGTGGACAGAAATAGCCTGCGTCACCATGAGGTGACATTTGATGTTTAATCCTAGCATTATGTTCAGCGTGCAATACTTTCAGCCCTCATTATCTGTTGACATGGAGCGATGAAAATCTGATCTGCCACCAGACTGACGTATAACTGAATCAATGTATCTAACAAGTGCATTTTACTGCTGAAATTTCATAAAGTTTAACTCCTGCGCCGAGAGAGACATTCGATATCTCACTTGACAGACGATTGGATCAAAGGAAGTCTATTGTACTTCATACTGGTGACATATCTGATAGGCCCTCCACCACAATAATAGAACTCCAGACGAGTGTAAAAGTGAAAGCTTGATCCTCCCAGACAGACCAGAGACTGTGGAGCAGCCAGAATCTGTCATCTCCTCCGCTCCTGCTTTGATCACCTTCTCACGTCGAATCTAAATTCCACTTTTTGAACATCACTAATCTTAATGTCCTCCTTTCAAGAGGCGCTGAACGTCGAGATGCACCAAACTGAACATCATATCCTCCTTTATGAAGCAGTGTCCTCTCCACCTTACATTTCAGTGAATGCAATTCAGTCCAGTCTTTGAGCGTTTTTTTTTTTTTGCAATGAACTGAACTTAATTGAAAATGCTTTCCACCGAGGAACATTTTGCAATCACACGTTCACGTTCATGTGAAGCCACGGTATACTGTAGGAGCTGATAACAAAGGAGTAAAGCATTCAAATTCAGATTATACTGAATGAACTGTAGAGTGAACAGAAATGCCGTCATATCTTGGAAGGACTGAAAGGTACAGAAATAATAGTAGATTTTTTTTTTTTTTTTTTAAAGCTTGCTGTTCCTGTTGCTTCAGCTCCACCACAGAGCAGGATGCTAACACAAGACAAGCACAGGCTGAGCGACTTTGGTCCATCTACAACAATCACAGAAACATGAGAATATGCTGAACATGGTGTACCGTGTACATTTTAGGACACCATCAGACCTCAGATGTCGGACAAAAAGGCATCACTCCTCACTCTAATAGGCCTCAGGTCTAAAGGAAAAAAAATCATGAAGTCTGAAGCCTGAAACAACTGGATATCAGGCAAAACTGTGGCTACTAAATAGCAAAATTCACTGTATATTCCCATAATTTGATGCCTCAAGAAAGTAATTTTCCATCCACGTCTATGGCACTGTCACTAATTAAGGGACCGTCTAAAAAGTACATATATGGGAGAAAGAAAATGGATTATGGGAAATTTTCATTTTCTTGTATATATAAAATATATATTATATAGTTTCTGGATGGTCCATTAATCAGCAGTAAGCAGGTTCTCTTCCAATAGACAAAGATGGAAAATTGCTTTCTAGGAACATCACGCATTTTCACAGGTGAGTCATCAGATTTGTTTGTAATTACTAATTGATTAAGAATATAACACAATGTTGTGTGATTATAGGCTACAATATCTAATATTACTACAGTTTGAGTCAATTTTACCATTTAGTCTGAGGCACTTTGGACTGCAGCAGGTACTCCTGATGTCCAGACCTGAGATGTAACTTTTCCTGAAGCCTTTCAGCCTGATGAACTATGCCTGTTTGTCTGAAGATGGACAATGTCCTAAAATGTCCACCGCGCTAGTGGCCTCCTTTGCTCACTTCCTCACAAGTTGACTGTAGCTGAAACTTTAGGCAGCAAACCAGACAGTATTTATTCATTCATTGTCTTTGCCCACTTATTCCTGCTCAGGGTCGTGGAGAGCACATCACAAGGATAACACAGATGCACTCATATGCTCACGAACATTTGTGAATGTTTTTCTACTCATGCAATTTTGTTTCATGAACAATGGCCCTGCGTTGTAAGTGTAAAATATTCAAATTAACTGTTTGTCTCAACTTCAATTTAAAAGACTACTGGAGCAAATATCTGAAAAATGACACACACACATCAACGATATCATGTTATGAAGGGCAAAATACATGATTTCTCTGTTCAAAACTGTTGGAGCCTCAGTGTCACTGGCAGCAAGTTACAATTTGAGGCGGTTGTTTATTTCCTGAGCCCACCTTCTTTACAGGCCGGCCCGCCGTACGCCGACTGGGAGCAGTCGCAGACGTAGCCGCTGCTCTTCTCGATGCACCTCCCTCTGTTGTGGCAGAGGCTGCTGGAGCCGCTGCAGTAGCCGGGGCAGCCGGAGCTCACGCCCGGGGTCACCTTGGCTCTCTCCTCCAGGTCAAAGGTCACGCCGTTGATGGTCAGAGTCCTGATGCAGCCCAGGAAGCCTCTCTGCCGGGACGCCGTTCCCCCTGGAGGAAGAACGGCCGTTAGTCGCCCACAGCGCCTGCTACTGTGCCACGCGGCATCTATGACTACTTAATAATCATAACTCCCGTCAAGGCTGATGGGGATTTACCAGAAGCCTTCATTTAATTCCAGTAAGCATCTAAGGCGACTCTGGAAGCACTCGAGTGTGTGAGGCCTCATTAAGACTAAGTATGCAAAGCTATGGGACAGTATGGACCGGGTGAAGTGTCATTAGGCATTTGGTAGCCTCTAGATTACAACCCCTTAATGTAATTACATTATAATTAGACAGTAACAAAAAATGTATTAAAATTCAACATAGCCGACTCTGCTTGTGCCAAGTTTTTTTGTTTTTTCTCTATGCTCGCCTATTTCTGCTGTAAAAGTATTAAGTGTAGCAATGATGGCTTGCATTTTATTGTGAGTGTGTACTCTTTTTACTTACTTTCTTAACTTTACTTATCTGTTGTGTACATTTTGACTCCTGTCGTATTGTGTTTAAAAATTCAGGGCCCCTCAAAGAGTAGCCACCGGCGGAAAAAACATCCCAATAAAGTTCAGCTCAACTCGACTCGACTCAACTTCCTCCTCACAGTGTTTGTCAGTTTCTGTATAACAAGTGATAAATCGATGTATTATGTCACTAACACTGCTACGGATGGGAGTGAGCCTTAACCCTCCTATTATGTTTGGGGTCAATTTGACCCCATTCAGTTTTTAACGTCTCTAAATAAATGCTTAACATCATTTTTTTTGCTTCATATTTTATGACTTTTCCTAATTTAATGGATACTACCGGGTAAACATGAAATTCACACAATGATATGTTTTCAGTGTCCTGTACGCATTTTGTACGCATCGGTGGTGTTTGGGGTCAATTTGACCCCAGGCTGTTTTAGCTGTAAAAACACCGTTTTACACACATTTTGGTTTTTTTTTTTGGATGATATTGAGTTCACTATAACATGCAATTTGATAATCTTCAAAAAACTTCCCTCTGCTTTAGGGCCCTAAGCTAACATAACCATACCTGAAGTAGTACGGGAACCACTGACATGGGTGGATATGGGGGGAGATATTGGGGAGGGGAAAACATAATACCTACAAGAACTTCGATATTTCCCGCGCTGTGAGGGTGGGGAAATATGGTTCCCACAAGGACATTGATAGTTCCCACCACATGGGGCAGGAGCAAACATATAGAAGCTTGCACAGCAGCCTTCTAAATCATTTCTCTTGTTGCTCTGTGTACTCTCACTTTATGCTCTCTCTCTTAGCTGAATATGAACGTGAAGCAAAGGTTTTCTGCCAGTGAGGTTTTGTCACAGCTCTTAGACAGTGAAGTGACACAGAGGAGAATGTGTCAGAGACAGAGGATCATGTTGAGGAGGACCCTGGTTATGAGGCATCCTCCTCTGATGAGAATGAAACCCTCAGTGTTGACCCTCCTGTTGTCTCTCAACCACCAGCAGACACGTTACCTTCCAAAAATGGAGAGGTGTCATGGTCCCTCTCCCCACATGAACAACAGGGTCGACTTACCCTGCGTTCCAATACCCATACTACCATACTATTTAGTAGGGAAAAAAAGAATTAGTATGTCCCAATACATACTAAACTACATACTTTGTAAGGGCAGCTGCAGTACATACTAAAAGTAAAAAGTATAAGTATGCGATTTGGAACGCAGGGTTAGTGCTGCTAATGTCATCAAAATGGTTCCAGGCCCCAGCAGATACGCTGTCAGCCATGTCCAAGACATAAAATCAGCATTTGAGCCCTTTGTAACACCATCAGGTGGGGATATACTTGTGATGACAAACTTAGAGGGGAGGTTTGTATGGGGACAGCTGGAAAGACTTGGATGTGACCCATTTGCAGGTCTACATTGGGTTACTCACTCAGAAGTTGTGTTTCTTTTTCCTGTGGTCAAATTGACCCCGAACATAAGACATGTTACTATCCTTGATAATAGAAATTGTTTTTCTTTCCAAATATTATAGATAACAAAAATCTGTTCTTAGAAATAATATAAAACCATTAAAACACCAAAAATATATTTATTTCCAATTTTAGGTCAATCAGTGAGATTTTATGGTGATTTGCATATTTTTCCATAGTCGCGTAATAGGAAAACTGGATGTATTGGTGGGGGTGGGGGGGGGTTATGTTTTATTTAAAGGACTATTTAGGTAGTCAACAAAGAAACCTAAAGTACCTGACACAAAAATTTTGGTAACAATTTTAATTATAATAATTTTGTTGAGGTTTAAACTGCTGGGGTCAAATTGACCCCAAACATAAGGGATGTTAGTCAAATTTGAACATAACAGGAGGGTTAAAGTAAATTGGTGGTAGCAGTGCTCTGTGTGTGTGTGTGTGTGTACTGTGTTTCATAGTTTATAACCATAGCTTTATACCACTCAATCCCTGTGAATCATAATCCCCTGTGAAACAGATGAGGATTAATAGCAACCATTCATTAAAGCACGGTAATGTAATACACTTGGTCCATTTATTACGTGCGTAAAACCACAGGTCCTCACTAAATGACGGGATCTCTGAAGTGGAGGACTAAAACACAGTAATTTGCACTAATGTTAAAACAGTGATACGGCACTCTCCTCAGATCCAGTGTCGTTAAAATCTTTTTTTTTTTTTTTTTTTTTTTTTTTTTGTTTCCTCCATTTGTCAGTCATTTAATTCTCCTACCAAATAATTTCTTAACAAAGTAAATGACTCAGTAAGTGCTGAAATATTGTCAGACCACTTGAGGAAACATTTTTTAAATTACATATCTGTCCTTCGTACGGTGAAGGCACATTATTAATCAGACACATTAAAATATCAGAGGAGGGGAAACAAGGTTGTTGGGGAAGTGCGAAGAGAACAGGATGCTGCCCACCCAGAGCTATAACAGGAACACAATATAATAAATCAGTTGTTCAGAGTAGCTTAATTAAATCCCTGCCTCTGGTGAGGATTTGGTGCGGCGGAGGCCAGGCCTACCCACAAACAGCTGGCTGTTGAGCCGCAAGCGGAGGTGTCCGTCAGCCGGAGCCTCCAGGAAGCGGAGCGGGAGCTGGTCCACCTGCAGGGAGGCCTCCTTGACGTTGCGCTCTGCCCTCACGTAGTGCCACTGCCTGTCATTCAGAGGGACGTGGGACTTCACGGCCAGGACCACCGGACCATTTCCCACGTCGAAGGAGAAAGTCACCACCGAGGGAGCTGGGAGGGCGGCGGGGCCACACACACACGACACTCGGGTCAGACTAAACGTGATACTTGTTTTTTTATGTTGTACTATATCATCCCCTGGCGATGCAATGTGATACAATGATGCTGGGGAAGCTTGATAACCTGAATGGATTTATGAGGGGGCTCGGCTGACAGCTCGTCAATATTTCACAATGTCTCTCAGCTACAGGAACCTGCGGTAATACATTATTGGTTTAAATATCCTGAGAAAAAGTGAGAACTTCTCACTTTCACACGGCTTACAATTCCTCAATGTACAATAACTGTACACTGCATTATACATTTGGTATATATTAACCATGTTATTTATTACTAAATGTTAATTTTGATTAAAATACACTGCAATCAACTCCCTCACATATTTTAACATGATAAATGTGCTAATCTACCTCTCCCTTAAATACCTCTCCAGTGACTGGAAATGCACTTCATGCATATTAAAAACGCTGAGAGGAAGATGCAAGCTGTTGTCCCTGAACCACTTTAATATCATCTAAGAAGCCCAAAGACTACAGTGTATTGCTTCAATCAGCAGGTGGTACTTCCAAATCTTCGCTATTTATAGCAATAAATCCTATTTAGCTTGATTCTTTTTTTTTCTTTTTCCTGAAACGCTGTGGAATCAGTCAGTAATGTTTCATTTTACAGACCCCCTGATTACCTGGGCGTGTGCTGCGGTGAAACAATAATATTCCTTTCCCAAAATAAATCCAAACGGAGTTATAATCAATTTTTACTTCAATAGTCATCTATTATAGTCACTGAGGATTTCAGCTTCATTACATGGTTGGTAGGGAAATTATCCTCTGCTTTTATGGCCTTATATGACAGGTTGATGATATTGCTGTTCACTGTGTCATTAGGATTACATCATGCTTTGCAGAACTGACAGCTACATTCTCAGGAAATTGATTTGCCAACTGAAAAAAAAAAAAAAAAAAAAAAAAACCAAACTGACAGCTTTTGTGTGGGTGTGCATGTGTACAGCAGTATATGGCTGTTCTCTCTAGCTATTTATTGTAACCACGTCCTTGTCCTTTTCAGGAGCGTTTCAAGTCATTTCCACAAGCTGTAAATGTCCTATTATTGTGAGCAGATCTTGAATGTTCACTCACAGCTGAGCTCGACTCTGATGAAGTCCTTGAGGCCGAGGTTCTCCAGAAACACCCCTGAGGGAACGCTGGTCTTGAAGTAGAAGGAGATGTCTGAGCCGAGCTCTGCCTGCAGGGTGGGGAAGTGGAGGTAGGACGACTCCTGGTAGAAGGATGCAGCATTCCAGATAGACTCTGAGAGAAAAGGAAAAAAAAAAAAAAAAAAAGGAAGGAGGTAAGAGAAGAGGAGGAGGAGAGTACAGTTCCTAATACAGAGGCTGCACTCAGTGACCCCAAAGGCAAAGGAAATAAAACAGATGGGAGGGTAAAAGAAAGACAGTTAGTAATCCTCATATCCTCCTGGCCAGAAGCAGGTGATAAGTCTTTAAGTCAGTCAGGAGACAGGAGAGGGCTGAACGTGTCAAGGGTTCAAAGTGTCAGACAGACTCTGAAAGAGAGGAAGGAAAAGGTCACACAGCGACCTGTGAGACTTTGTGAGAGAAAAGACAAGTTAAAGCGATGCTCTGTTGTCTTTAGAGGGTATCTAAATCACGCCTAAACACATCATTAGCTCCAGCGGATAAAATACAGATAGAAAATACCAAGTCAGAGAGGGCCAGCTTAAAATTTCTGATAAGCAGGTGACAAGACTGGACGCTCAGAGCCATGAGGAGAGAGGGGGGAAAGGATGTGAGTCGAAAGATAAATGCAGCATTTGAACACACTCTGCCTCAGATCAGCATCAAGCCCTGGAAACAAGGCAGCCATTTGAAGCCAAAGCCCATACAGTAGCTCAAAAACCGATCACCTACTGTCTCCATAACAACGCAGAGGGCCGACTCGGTAGACGGCCTCGGATCCCGTCCTGTTGGTGTCTCCAATCACAATCTGGCTCACTGGCAGGTGGTCTTTATAGGACAGCACTCCCGTATCATTAGCCCTGTGACAGGAAGAAGAGAGCCCTCTCACTCTCAGGGTCCAGATAAAGGAATCCATTCCTCTGCATTAACCGGAACGCAGAGTAAACACATTAAAAGGGGAGCAATCTATCACAATGAAGACAAGAGCCTCTGGAAATATGCAAATGGAGCTCCTCAATGCGGAATCGCAGGGCACACGCGCCGAGGTGAGGATTAACCTACAGCATGCAAAGAGTTTTTCGAAAATGTAATATGCTAAATTGAGATAGGGTCTTCGTTCAACATTTGGATCTTCATTCGGTGTTTAGAAAGTATGATTCGTTTCATCATAATTCTAATATATGTATACACTGTAATGAATCATTTTGCTGCAAACGGTGGAATAATTAAAAAAAATAAAATAACATCATGGTCAGGGAAATTCTGCATGTGATTTATAACCACCACACACACATAGCACATAATGGTCACCAATAATTAGAGTGTGGAAATGAAATTACCATGCTTTATTTTTTTTAATGTATTGTATGTAGATGCAGATATAATACATGCAAAATTTCAGCACCCCACAGAATAACGTTATGAAATGGTTTTATTGCATTGCATTTTATTGCCCAGAATTTCCCTGGTTGGGATCAATAAAGTATATCTATCTATCTATCTATCTATCATTGACAAAACAACAAAGCCGTTTGTGCATGTCCATTTTCCTCATTTTATGTCACATCAGCAGTGAAAAGCCTCTTTCCTGCAGTTTGGATTTGGCGTTTGACAGTTAAAAGTAAAAGTTTGTCGGCGAGTTCATGTTGCATCGTCCGGGGTCACGTACCACACATCTGTGTCAGCGTCGCAGTTGCAGAAGTAGTTCATGTCCATGCAGTTCTCCTCCAGGCTGCAGGAGCACTGCTGGACTCCGGGCAGGAAGCCGCCCCAGTAGGTCCGCCTCTCTCCTCCCCCGTCCAGCCACCAGGACAGCGGGGTGCCATCTGCACCGACACACAACCAGACAGACAGTGAGCTTACCGGTGCCAGAGCCCAAGTGGGTCAAGGTCACGGATTGCGGATTGGGAGCGTTGTGATTTTTTTTTTGCTTCATTGGATTTACCTTCAAAGGTGAAATGATATATGGAAAATCACAGGTATGGAAAACAAAAAAAAAAAAAATCCTTTGCATTTGTATGAGCAGGATGTATATGACATAAAAAATTCATTGATGTCTTCAAACAGCACAGCAGGCGCGATCTATGCATATCTATCAATGATGTATACCATCGACGCCGCATAACATCATTGGCGAACACAACAGCGAGGATAATCCTGCTGCTCATGGAAAGTCGTCCACGCTTTAGGCGCCTGTTAATTGCCTCGAGGGTCATTTCTGTAGAGCAGGCAGGGTGAGTGTAATCAGAGCTACGGGCGGCCTATCTGTTGGCATCTCATGACATGAGGTCTGTCAGTGTCAATGAGGCCTCTGCGATGCCACTCAGGCAGGACTCATTACCTCCAGTCTACCTAAGTGGTCCGGCTTCAGTCATCTGTCACACGACGTGACCCTGCATTAGAGCCGGCGCGAGCTAGCGGGGGAATAGGACCTCGGCTCACTTAGCTACACCGCGCTGTGCATAATCAAGTGTCACGTGAAATGAGGGCTTCTTCCCGCCCGGCATACATTAAAGCTGCACTCGGCGAGATTTTTATGCAAAAATACACCTGTCATATAAGTCACAAAGCCACAGAGAGAAGCAGCCCATCCCCGCTAAATGAGAAGCCACAGATTCACTCTGTGTGCTCAAATGAAATTCGAGCGCCCGTACTGTCAGACGTGGGAAATCTCCCCGACGCGCAGGGAGTGATGGATTGAAAATTAAAAGCAAAACACAACCTGTCTTTTATATTCGCCCGTGTGAGATGTTTTGCCTCCTTGTACCTTTTGGTGAACAGCAGCACAGAGCAGCCAGGTTGGTAAACATGAGCGTACGCGTGCAGTTTACTGACCTGACCTCACAGATTTTCTGGGTATTGAAGTTCAAACAGTTTGCAGGCAGACGCCTCTCACTGCCAGGCTGCCTCCAACAGCTTTAGAGACCTCACACAGAGTCTTTACGGCAAATTAATATTTACATCAGCTCTGAAATATTGTTGAGTTGTTGGTCAGGCTGAAGAATGCACAAAATTACATCATGAAAACAGTGTAAGAGTGCAGAATAAATAAAAAAAAAAGCAAGGAGAAGTCATTAAATTATTGTTGTGAGCGTTAATTACTTGTTCCTTGTCATGCTAAGACCCACTGTGTTGTCTCTACGCAAACACTACTTTGCATTGTAATTTAATCCAATATGGATATTAAATATTGAATGAATTAAACTTGTAATTAAAATAATTCAACATTACAGTACAATAACAATACAAATTAGCCCACACTCAAATATTTCACACACATATCAAGACACTGTGTGGCTTAACGGAGTCAGTCTTTTCTTTAATAGGACAAGGACCGGGACGATGGGAAGGAGAGGGGGTCGCGTGCAGCCACGCCGCACAACTGGATGTGACCTGACATATGCCAAGGCGAAGCCGACAGGCTGCCTCAAACAGCTGTTTTTTTTTTTTCCTGCAGATTAGCATGATTAGCGAAATTAACTTAATGGAATTATGTCCAATGATTAATTCAAATACGCTGTAAAGTGTGTTGTTGAATAAAGGGATTTGTTCCTGTCTATGTGCTCTGCGAGGCAATAAGCGAGAGATTGAGTCATTGACCTTTTTCCACAGGAGATATCTGTGTTCATGCAACAAAGGCAAGCAGCAAGCAATCCAGGCTATATCTGATAGTGTTCATAGAGCTATAAAATAGCTTGTTTTCTGTCTCTCTTTGATCTGGTGTGATAATGAACTTGTTTGTTTGTGCAGACATGCTACCTAGGGAATGGTGGAATTCAGGACTTCATGAATGTTTCATGATTTAGGAGCAAATGTGGGATGTCTGGGACACCGCGGGCTCCCAGAGCAATTCAAGATGAATGCACACAGAAAAGATTGGAGATCGCCTTTCAAGTTATTGCAAAAAAAAAAAAAAAAAAAAAAAAAAAAATAGAAAAAATAATAATGAGAATGCGGGAGTGCAGGGAGGCAGTTTATACATTCGCTCACTGGGGTCAGAATTGGGTTTTCTTCCAGCAAAGCACAAATGGCTCGGGTGGAGATTTGATGTTTAGAGAAAATAATAGCCTTAATCAGCCGGCTCACCTCTGGTGTTGAAGAGACGGGACTTCCTGCAGCTGTAAACCACTTCCTGTTGGCACTGCTCCGACCCGGTGATGACGGCGCGCAGCTGCTCGGCCGAGGCGCTGTAGTTGAACTTCGTGACGTGAGGCTTCTGCGGAGAGGAGCCGCGCACTCGGACCGGAGCCGTGCTGTTGTGGGTCACCACCGTCCAAACCCGCTCCTCTGCACGCACAACAGCACATGTTCAGCTGTTTGCATGAACTCACTGTCCACCATTCACACTTTATATGCAGAGCACAAGCTGATGCTCGACCCAAATCGCACGGGTCCCGCAGGCTCGGGCACACGAGGAAATATCTCGGGTTCGAGCGGGTCAAAAAGTGACAACGTAGCTTTCAGAGTAAATTATAAATAACTTGGAGATACACTGTGTGCTGCAGGTTAGGCTGTTCATTACTAGTGCACCTTAAACCTTCTCCTCCTGTCACTCCTCTCTCTCTCTCTCTCTCTCTCTCTCTCTCTCTCTCTCTCACACACACACACACATATGCACAGACGTACACACACAAGCAGCCTTATCATCAATTTACTATTAATTAATAATTTAATATTATGGTTTTGGTCAATGCATGTGTTTTAGAGCGGTGGTTCCCAACCCAGTCCTCAAATACCCCCTGTCCTGGAGGTTTTTGTTTCAGCTCTACTCTTTCACACCTGATCCAATTAAGGGCTTCATGCTGATTGGCTGAAACAGATCTACCTGAAGAGGGCGTGCATGAAGGTGCAAGGGCCTTTATTGGATCAGGTGTGAAAGAGTAGAGCTGAAACAAAAACCTCCAGGACAGGGGGTACTTGAGGACTGGGTTGGGAACCACTGTTTTAGAGCATTGAGGCTTATGTGTTTTCTTCCTTAGTGGCATCTGTAGCTTTTGTTTTCACCGCCAAAAGTCGTATTTTGGTCAGAAAGAAGATGATGTGGCGTGTGATCTGAGAAGTTGCAGGTAAAACCTGGACTCACTGACTATAATGTGTCACTAAAAGTCTACTGAGTTCTTCATGCCGCTCATGACTGCATTAAAAGTAGTTTTAGGCTGGGTTCCACCGACAAGGATTAAACCTAAACCTGGATTAAATTAAGCCTTTATATCTTAATCCTGTTGTACCAAAATTTCAAACCTAATTTAAAAATAGCCAGGGTGAAATTTATTCTTGATTTTATTGATCGGTAAACCCACATTAACTTTATTTCTGATGTTCCATTACTTTGAACTGGGAATTAAATGTAAATTAGGGATTACTTTTAAACCTGCCAATGAGGTGGTTTAAAGACATCAAAATGTCAGCATATTTGAGGCGGAGGGAGCGAAATGAAAGAGCTCAGTATGAAAGGGAGGAGAATCAGGCCCCAACGCTTTTGAAATGGATGAAAATTCTGAATTTTTCAAGGAGCTCCGTGCGTTCAGGGAAGACTCTGAAACTGAACCGATCACAAACGTCTGAGCAGCCGTGGCAGAAACGCCGCTCTGGAACATATTCTGTTACTCTACGCATTTTCTTAATCTGTACTTTTGAATTTGTTTTACTTTAATTTCCAGATTACCTCGCTAGATGTCAATAAAAATTCATGACAACAGATGAAACCGAACCAGAGAGAGACTGATTTCAACGTTATTAACTGATTTAATTTAATCCAAATGTGCCCCACTGTGATCATCATTTAGCTTGCAATTAATGAGCATAATCCCAATAAAAAGATGACACTCCATGATATTTTGGGGGGTCTGAGGTGGAGTCATGTGATGCTGAAAGAAGTTTCGCTGCTGGCTGAGAGAAAATAAAATGAACGCAAACGTGATGGAACAATTCCAGCAGAGACGGATGTTCCAGCTAATTAAATACTGATGCATATTTTAGAATTTTATAAAATAAAATATAAAATAAATAAACATTAAACTTATAAGTGATCGCCATAGTAAACCAAATATTTTTAAAGAGTAACTATCCTCTGATTTCCCAGTTTTTAACTGTAACAGATTGCAGTTCATGTCATATTTTGCATTTTAAATACATATTTCACATTACATGTATTCCACTGCAACCCAACCCTGCACCTCACACTGTAAAAGAATGGGCTTCAAAAATCAATAGTCAAAATGTTTACCAATGCACTATGGTGTTCCAATAATGCACAGATTATACTCCCACCTGAAAACTTGTTAATCTGCGTTGCACCTGAAATTTTGACACAACCCCGATTTATTAAACTCGATTATTTTTAGTCAAATGACTTTTATCCACTTGTCACGCCTTCTCCTCTTCATGCAAAACCACAAATATCATGTGTTCGACTATTAGTATCATATATTAAACTATTACGTTAAATCGCTGTCATCACGCCGCATGTTTAACCATTAGTATCATCATGACACGAAGCCGCCGTCCAAAGCTTTTCCTCTACATGTAAAACCGCAACCACATGACCACACGGTGCTAAAACAGGACACCTGTATCAGGTTGATGTTAAACTATCCGGTACAGATGTTAACGGTAACGACTGCGCACACACACTCCTCACACACACACACACAGGACCTGCACTGATATATAGATCTACAGTGTTTGTTATACATTAGGTATTCTCATTTTCACTCCCAGGCTACAAAATTATAACGGCAAAGTCTGTCTGTTTTCCAGATTTGAAAGAGTAAGATTTTGTTTCAAGTATTTTCAAATCAATTAAAACCTTTTTTTTTTTTTTTTCTTCTCCTGCACACCATGCTGCAAATCCTTCGGAAAATAAGACAAGCAGACCCTCAGTCACTTGGACCAGCCGTGGTGGCACAATCACCTCGATGCATTTGTGGGGGATTTTCACAGCTCAATACTGTGACTCAGTTCAATAGTGAGTCAGTGAGAGCCATTCCCTGTAATTCACTGAACCCATTGGGGCCCTGCAAAAAAAAAAAAAAAAAAAAAAAAAAAAAAGGTTGTTGGCTACATTTTCTCAAATCCCTGCAATTCAAGCCTTAATCAATGCGCTCGCCTCCAAGCACAGCTCGTTGACCACTTCCAAACAATTCAAGAATCCTCACAATTTCTCACTAAAATTAATTTAAAGCAATCACAAGGGGGGGTGGGGTGGGATATGCAAACAATTCATATGTTTTGCTGAATAAAACTTCTTCCGAAATCTGATAAAGATGCACCATTGGTAGTGAAAACCTACAGACACCAAAGTGTGATACCTGTAGTACCTGTAGTTTTTTCGCTGACTGTGAAATGACTAAGCTTATACATACATCCCTCTACAAACGGTTAACAGTTTATACGATTAATTGAGGTGAGGGCTCCAACTTATTTCTATCCCCCACTTAGCATGTGCTACGGGGATTTCGTGTTTACCTTGCCTAAAAGAAAATCCCACTCCACTTTGTGATTATTCGCATCCTAGGTTGTCAGGCTGAGAGTTATTTACATCTCTAATGGATTCTTTAATTGAGGTCAACCTGAGGCATCTCCACTGCCAAACGATGAGGATTTGTGAAAGGAAGATTGAAAACACAAAACGGTGCAGAGCCAGACGGCAGGAGGCAGCGGCGCTCACCCCGGCGCTGACGTCACTCTTACATTAACCTCTGGGAAGGACAGAGTAGCTGTGGAAGTTGTGACAGCTAAGTGATGGATACGGTCCCCAGTGTGTCAATATTGAACTGAATATGACTTGTGTGTGTGTGTGTGTGTGTGTGTGTGTGTGTGTGTGTGAGTGGAGATTATGGCTTAGGTTGTGTCCCTCCGTTCATCCGCTAAACATCTGTTTTTTTTTTTTTTTTTTTTAGCAAAAGATAGTAGTAGTAGTAGTTTTATTTGGTCATTTAAGAGTAAATTAATACAATGCAATTTTCTTTCACTTTCATAGAGAGAGCAGACCAAAAAGGTGTAGCCTGAAGCCTAAGCTTATTGTGCCTACCCTTTAGACCCTTAAATATCTTCTTACTAGAAAATACAACGACACAAACAGAACAAGAACAGAAAACAAACAGTAAACAGAACACAGAGGCTACAACAATACAAACAAACAAACAAAACACAAAACAAACACAAAAAGATGGAGAGACGAAGCGTCTTTGCACTGTTTATAGCATCAAAACTGCCAGACACCGTCCCTTGCAATGTTTAGTAGTCACCACTAGGAGGCTCCAGTGGGTCATTTCTGAAAAAGTCAGTAAGTCAGTAAGTGGCATTCCCGTTGCCAGGCTTCCCCTCCACTAACGAGCTCCTGCAATTACAGTGATGGGAACAATGGGGGTGCTGTAATGAAAGGTCAAGCTTCCTAATTCTGAAAAGCCCTATAACTCCTACACCATGACTCAGACTGACTTGCTGCACAAAAAAAAAAATAAAATAAATAAAAAACAACAACAACAACAACAAAAAAAACGCTGTCTTAACAATTAACAATTCAACTGATTGGTCTAATCGGTGCTTTATCATTAAATGTTAAATTTTTATGTCAAACGCGGCATCTCTGGTGCAATTTTGGTCAAACTTGGAACGATCACAGTGTTCTGGCATTACACTAATTTACTCTAAGTCGTGTAAATTACTGAATTATAGTAATTATTAAAGGTCGAGGCCATCTGTGTGATTTCAGCAGCACTTGGAGGGATGAGGCACCCTGATGCTGACTGACTAATTTCATGCGTCATTTGTGGGAGGTGACGGCTGTTATTTTAGCAGGTTGCATGTATTTTAACTACATATCCTGCAGTAACCTTTTTGTTTGGTGGCATAATTTCACACACACGCGTCTGGAGTTTCCACACGGCCCCCGGCGACAGGCGTTACTACACAGAAATGGAGTTGCAAACCCTCCGTGATCCTTGGCAGGAAGCGTATCGAGTGACCGTAATGATTTCTTACTGGACGGCAAACTGTCAGATGCCAGTTGTGGCATAAATCAATGCAATGTGATCTGTAAGTGACTGAACTCTTTTACTCCCAGCTTTCCGAGGGATCCTGGCGGAGCTATGAGAGAGTAAAGGTGACAACTGTGGACTGCGGTGATCTCACCTGTCATGTTGCAGTAGACCTGTGTGGGCCCCAGGGGACCACTCCCATCTGGATCAATGGAGTAGTAGCCCGAGGAGCTGCCCGTCAGTTTGTAGGCCTCACAGGACGGCTCGTAGATGGCTGCAAGGAGCAGAGAGTGGACGGGAATCAATCATTCCTCCAAGAATAAACAAACGCTCCTTCTGCTTCCTACCAAGTGAATCAACAGAGGCCACTTAATCATCATCATTTATTCAACTTTTATTAATACCTTGTGTTGCCATGGTGATTTTTTTTTTGCAGCACTAGTGGGGGTTAAGGTTTCCTTTCTATCTCCATCTGAATCCATTTTAACACTACTTCTAATGCAGGTTGGAGCACAGAAAATATTCTTATTTGGATACTTTATTATTATAACCGGGTTACTTAAAAATGCTGGGTTTATTTGTGTTGTGCTTTGGGTGGGGTGGCACAAGAATTTTAATGAATTTCTTTTTTCTTTTTCTTTTTTGCTGTTTTACATAATATTATTATTTTTTTTTTTTATTAGGGGAGATCTGAACACTGAATACATTTAGGGAAACACCAGACTTTGTAGGTAGTGCCAAGCACTTTTACTGCCAGGGATTAGGAGTTAAATTCCTTTTGTGGAACCCATTATAAACACTCATGGCGATAAAATAACCTTGGAATGAAAATGCCTGACAAAGTGAATATTTCATTGTGATGTTACATAAAATGTATAGAACAGCTGGAAGGCAAAAAGCCAAACTAGATGTAACAAAACCGCTCGGCGCATAATGTGAATAAGTTGATGAACAAAGTTGGAAAGGGGCCTATTTTTAATTCAGGTGGTGCTCTTTTCTGTCACGTCGCCTCTCGACATGCAAGGACAACTGCATTTGCCTGCATATAAACAAGGAATCAGTATTCTGGGGCAGGGGAGTTTTACACACACACACACACACACACACACACACACACAGACACACACATTACACACACACAACCCGGCTTCATGCTGAATATCAAGGGGATGCCGCAGGATGTCAAGAATTGACACCTGCGAGGAAAAGCGTCTACATATATATGTCAGTCTGACGCTATTTAAGGATGTAGTATTTCATTTTTTTTTTATTTTTTTTTTGAAATCAATAGACTCTCAGATATTTAACAGCGAGAATGGCAGACAGTGATTATAAGGTCATGCTGAATTGAACCAGGGCATGTTGTCTCGCCTTGCGCTGGCACTGCAAAGGGGTGACAGTTGAGGAGGTGTGGGTGTAAGCTGGGTGAGGATGTGTGAGCTGAATGCAGTGCCACAGCTCAGCACACGTGGAGGGTACATGGGAGTGGCAGCGGGGGGTAATGGTGGGTTTGAGTCTCGGAGGCGAGGAAGTGAAAGAAGGCAGAGGAGGCGCTCACAGCTGTGGCAGGTCGCTCCCGAGTATCCCGTTCCCAAGCAGTCGCAGTAGAAGGAGCTCCAGGACTGGGAGCACTGGCCGCCGTGTTCGCACAAGTTAGGAAGGCATCTGCAAAAAAAAAAAAAAAAAAAAGTCAGTTTTTACACAGCAGTTTCTTAGATCTAATATCTAATACATCTTCACAATGTGCCAAAGGGAATTTTACAGCACTTTGATCTACCTGATTTCAGAGACAGAGTTTTTTTTCCGAGTATTACTGTAAGCACAAATAAAAACAAGCGAGTAGGAGGGAGAAAAAAATGATAAAGGAATATTTGTTGGTAGCAAAGCACAAGGTCAAATAAGGCCCCGAGGCACTGTGATTTGCGAACAATGGAAGAACCCTGCTTTGTGTGTGCTTGCTGGCCTGATATTTTCATTAACAGCTGAGCAGAATTCCTGCTCATCAATAATATATATATATATATATATATATATATATATATATATATATATCATCTTTTTTCTCATTTCCCTGCTATTATTAAGACAGGCTTTGGAACGCCCCTATAAATGAAGACCGGAGATAATCTTGCTTTTGTATTTTCCTGGCAGTTTATTCACAATCTGCGCGGCTAAATCCTAAACAATTGTGGAAAAAAAAAAATCGTGTCTCACGTTGTGGTGTGATCTGGACTAGAGGGAAAAAAAAAAAAAAAAAAAAAAAAACGGCTAACACATTGTGGTGTTTTGTCTATAAAAAGAAGCATCAGCCTCACGTTCAGACTAGAGTGCATGTTTACGGGATATGAACACAAGCGCTTCACGGAAATTCCAAACCACACTCTTCTGATTAATAGTCCCTTCCTCAAGCCTCCTTGAGTTTCACATAATTGCCAGCCTTTCAAGCGTGCATCTATAATTTCATACACTTTCATCTCTCGCCCATTAATTGCAGTGGAGCGGGCCGGCCGCAACACGGATAAGGTTGCAGCCAATGCTTTAATTACCATCAAGCTATTTCTATTGTTGTGTTCATGGGTGCCCTCACAGGTCATGAAATTACAGTAGCCGGTGCACAGAAGTGCACACTCGCCATAAATTGAGTCATGAAGTTTGATTGGACACAGAGAAAAGGAGATTAACTCTCATAAAGGTTAATCTTCCCATCCTCTTAACAAAGCATAACGGTGGTCATTACCCTAAAATATGCCACAGAGAGAGAAAGTAGAACGAGCATCAAAGAAAAGATTTGCAGAGAACTGAATGAAAACAGAGGATAAATTCTCCAGTTCAAAAAAAAAAAAAAAAAAAAAAAAGACCATAGTGCAAGTTACTGCATGGTTGCCCACTGCACATCACGCTCTCAGCAGCATGCCACATGTGAAAGTGCCCATTCACGGGCAGACAGTTATTTGGCATGCAGCTCAGTTTGGGAAGGGAATAACAACTCACTCCATCACTCCGTCATTTCTTACAGTGCATCCTTTACCGCACTGACAGACTAGCACTTGCTCATCTGTTTTGTTGCACATATCCTCTGACAGAGTCTGAGTCAGGCTGCGGTGAGCAATCTGGGCAACAGAAAGCAGGTAGTTTGAAATCTGACATGAGAGGGATTCCCCTCAGGGCGAATACAAGGGAAAACGGCAGCTAACTTGTTTGTCTCCTCCCTTTAAATGTTCCACGCAACTTGCAGTGACATTCATCGAGCTTGCGGGTCTACTAATCCTGTTCGGGGGCCCACGACAGTGCAGGGTAATGAGGGACAGGATGCCATACAGGACAGGGAGCAGCTTGTTAGCGGGGTCCTCTACTAGGGAGGGTGTTACCAAGCTCCGTTGCGATTTAATTGGAGGATCCTGTCAGAGAGCCTGTCTCTATTGGACAAGATGTCACCGACTTTCAGGCGCCGAATGCTCTGGAGAAAACATGCTGCCATCAACAAATTAACAATGTGAGCAGAGATGAGTCTGCGTTACCATGCAGACACTGTAGAGAGTCCATTTTGACTCCCGCGCATTCAGTCTTCATCTGTTCAGGTGCGGATGAGGAGTATGAGCAGCTTCCTTACCTGTCTCTTATGTTGCATGTGTCAAACTGAAGCTCATTGTAGTTTCCCAGCATCCCTTGCTGCACATGATTGAGGTTCATCGGCTGGCTGTTGATAAATATGAGCCGCATACACCCCTGGAAGGCCAGTGTAGGGTTCATACATCCCGTGGAAGGACAGCCTGGTTTGCAAATGATACATGACGCAGGCAGACAGCCCTTCAGTTTTACAGTAAAAATCACATCACGCCACTGGAAAATATCAGTCTCTCTCAAGCTCGCAGAAAGTTTCGGTTAAAGACGTGCCATTAGCAAAAAACCGTGCTACATTTACATTGCAACCACATTCAGTTTCTTCCGAGCAGCCACTGACCTCCAAAGTAAAAGCTGCCTCTTGATTCCAGTTGCTCCCACAGTTCGATGGTGGAAGCCGGTTCATTATCCAGAGTCAAGCTGATGTGTAGATTTCTTGTATCGAGATTCACAGAGTGCCAGAGTCCATCATTGACTCGGTGACCTAAACAACAAGGACATTTCACATGGGACTTGAATGAGACGGCACACAATTTAGTGGACCAGAGCAGTGTGTGAGCTGTGTGTGTGTGTGTGTGTGTGAGAGCTCTGTGTGGGCCAGTGGGCACTGATGAATTTGTGTCATTGCATGGTGTGCTGCTTTAGTCATAACTCCCACCGGGATGAGGAAACGTCTGGGCATGGGTTGCCTCCTTTTTTAATCCTTCACCCAAAGTTTTCTGTCTGCTTTACTAAACCACACAATAGTAACCTTCCTTCACGACATCAGACAATCAATTAGAAGTCCTGGCACAGCGCTATGCAAATCCAGTGCATAATAAGCTGAGTCAGCTTGATCCACTGAACCGTGTTTCAGTCGATTTCTATTTATTTATTTATTTTTTTTTAAAAAAAAGTGAGACTCAAACTCCATCTCGCAGCGCTATAGCTATCAAAGAAGAAGATGCAGCGATGTCAGCTGTGAGTGAAAATTACTGAGACACAGCGCCGGTCCCATGTCAGGCAGCAAATGCAGCGGCTGTCCCGCGGCTCTCAGCTAAGAGGGGGTCATGCAGAACACGTAATGACGGGGAGTTATTTTAATGAGTCATAAATGGTGGGTGTTACATCAAGTTTTTGCCCCGACTCCTGGGGAAACATACACGAGCCCCACTCATGGAGTCTATCAAAATGCAATGATGCCTAACGCTTACAGTGGATCATCATCCCAGAAGACTGCGAGTGCCATAGGCTGCTGTTTCTCCACTTGATTGCCTGTTTCGTGGAATAAGCACCGCAGCCGCAAGGGACTCCTGGCGAGCGCCATCAGTGGGAGGTGCCCTCCCCTTTACTAGCTCACATCTGTCTTAGCCTGTCCCTCGCTGTCGTGCCGCCGGCCAAGCTTGAAGTGACGAAGTAGCAGGGCTGCACATACAAAGTGGTCGCCACCGCTGCATCGTATCTGTGTGAAGGAGGCGCTACTGTCTTTTTTTTTATGACTCCAGTGATCTCTGTATCTATTGTTCACCTGACATGTGGAAGAAAAAAAAATTTGCCTACACATCACAGAAGGATTTTTCCTCTTCTTTACCAGCTTGGTAATTTCCCCTGTGGTGGTTCTGTCAGTGATGTTTGAGTCTAGATCTCTCAGCCCCACTGCTGCCCCCCAGAAATATCCTCAGTTTGATGACAGTATTCCCCCAGTCCTTTTGTTGAAAGCTGCTTTGTGATATTGAGCTCATTTCATCATGTCATTTTGTTTATTTTTTTTTATTTATTTATTTATTTTTTTTATGTTGTACAAGCAACTGTAGATGAGGAGTGAGGAGAATGACACAAAAACTGTCATTTTCGATCCTGCCACTCATAAAAAACATTTAATGTATGCAGACAGTTTAGTCACCTGCCTCTTTGTATTTACAATATCCCCTTGTCACATATTGATGTATCCTCGTTCGGATGTTTTTGACATAACTGCACCTAATAAGTTCACTTTTGTTGATACAAAGTCCGTCATGTTTTTTTTTTTTTTTTTTTTTCTGTTTTGTTTGAAGCCTCCTTGTCAAATCTCTGAGCATATATGCACAATAATAAGGAGCTGTCAGTCATGCATCCACACTGCAAAATGAATCCTCTGTTTTGACGGTAAGGCAAAGAGGTTTGCTCGCGTGAGAGTTACTCTCCAGGTAGAATCAACACTCCTTTTGGATCAATAATCTTTCCACATTAGTGCTCCTGTGCACTTTGGACAAATACACCACTTTATCAGACAGCCATTGCAGTGCTCTTCAGGCTATTCTATTATTTACTTGTCATATTGAAAGCAATTCATGTAGTGCGCGTAACAGCTGCTTACTGGTTGAAGATTCTCGTAGAGAAGACCGGAGTAAGTGTGAGAAGAGTATGCAGTGCGGTTATGGTGAAATTAAATGATTGTGCAGCACAGCTCAAGGTTACACAAGGTTACTCCATTTGACTTGACTGGAGAAAGGAAAGAGATGTTAAAAATGCTAAAAATGTTAGGCTACACTAATTTTATTAACCTAAACTGAGGGAAACCTCTTGGCAGCTCTCCCCACATTGCAGTTGTATGTCACACAAAGGCTGCACAGAAAAAATAAGTAAACTCCAAACCCAAATCTCTGTGGCTCCATACCTCTAACTGTGAAAAATAGAGTAGCAGGGTCTTTGCTGTCAGGTGATGTCACCACCTGTTGGACTGTGGGTGGTACTTTCCACAATTAGTGGTCAGCTAATTAGCTCTGCTTCACAGAGATTATAATTACTTGTTAACAACTGTCCTTCCTGTCCAGGAGTGCCACATTTGACAGCTAGGACTTCAGTGAGATTGTTCACTGCAGCTTCTTCTGCTTCTTCTACTTGTATTTAAGCCCCAACATCTTTGGAGAATCTCTTGAAACACAATCAGACATGTTTTATTTTGTCTTAAGAGTCCTAGAAGCACTAAAACTGGGTCGCTGAGGAGTCACGCTGCAGGATGGTTTCGCCTTTGAGTTCCTTATGACTCTCAGGAAACTCTTAGCTTGCAAAGCAGCTGGATTCATGAGAACATGATCATGCAAGAATCCATCTTTCCAGGCTTCAAGTTAAGTGCTTGTGGCTGAACCACAGTGGTTTGGACTAATAGGCGTCCTACTGGCAGCTACAGGCATCATTTATGTGTGACGACAGTGACGGCTCCTAAAAAATGTCACGTGGGGCTGCTATGGCGTCAGTTGTATTGGAACTGGATGCACAAATTTTCCTTAAAAAGTTGGTAAGAATCGTCTACCAACATGCTGACTGTGTAGGTACACACAGGATGTCAAAGATCTTCAGGTTAAGGAAACTCTTAAGCCTATGCAAATGAAAGCAAACACTGAAAATCCCAGGAAAGTCCCTCCAGTGTGTCCCTGCATTATCCCTAACCGTAACACTAGCCTTGACCAAACTGTTTCACTTGCCTAAATTAAACTTGACCTTAACCATTAGCCGTAACCTTTAATGTGAAAAGGGGCAAAGTCAACACTGTTTTCATGTCAATAAACTGATCTGTGGCCAGCAAGAGCGACTTCATCCTGCAGCGTCGTGACTGGGAGAAGAAGAGTGCGACAGAAGCCAAGAAGCCATTGTTTCAAATTCACCTCAAACCAAGTCGGATGGTGCATTAGGCCAAAGATCTCACAGATGTGATGTTGATAAGTCAAGCGTTTTTCCCGGTCGAAGTGCCCACTCTCTGCTGTTTATGAGACAATTTGGATTTCACTCTTAAGTTTCAATTAGTCACTTCCTCTGTGGAGAAGATTTCCCATTATTGATTGCACTGACACCAGAATTTAATGTGGACAAATTGGACAAATCCACAGCATCCTTCTTGCGGGGAAGTCAAACTCCTCTGGTAAGATGCTGTAGATTAATCAATTTCAGGCCCACTTTGTGATTTCAACGCATAATAAATATGCATTTTTTATGAAAGAATTTGACCTAAATACCAAAAACTACAATCAATGCTGTAGTAGTTATTATACCTTCTGATATGTATTCATATACTCCTATTCCTATTTTATCTTACTGTACCTTTTTGTATTTAGGTAGGCCTATTGATTTCTGTTTTTTCTTATAGGGATATAGGAGAAACAATCTCTTTCAGGACATTTTTTTTTTCTAGCCTTGATGTTTATTTCTTGCTTTGATGTTAATGTTGATGTTAACTACAGCTGCTGGTGATGTGTCATTTGAATTTTCCCTTCGGCGAATCAATAGAGGCAAACCTAATCTAATCTAAACACATAGGGGAATATTAGTAGGCGAACATTTCATTATTTTGTTTCCATGGAAAAGAGTATTATAAATAACCTTGATAGTTTGTGGGTGAGGAGAATAGCCTTTTCCGTTTCCAGATCCACGGCAGAATGTGTGTCAGTGAAGCCAGTCAAAGCACATGCCGCTCTTATTATGCAAGAGGTTCATCTGGCACGGGCCTCAGCCTTCAAAACGAACCAATTGTGGTTTATGAATTTTGACTGAGCATAGCCTTCATGCTGAAAGGTTCCCCAGCTGCAGCAGTCCTCTCTGTCTGCACTTCCCTCTGTGCCTGCCATCTGCTGAAAGTCTGGCTTTCCCAATCAAACATGATTATCTGTGTTAATCTTTGAAATTCCATCCCATGAATCCTTTATAAAAAGGCTCTATGCCGACGATGACGTTTTTCTTCGAGCAATTCCAGGGAGATGAGGAATTGTTTGATATTATTGAGGGCAGAGGTGATAAGAAATAATGCGGATGAAGGACAACATGTGAACAACCAGAAAATAGTGTCTTGTCTGTGAGATGGATTAGGTCAGTGCTGTTGCTCTGTGTCTGCCTCAGTAAAAAAAGCATCAAGCGCACTGCTCAGGCACAGAGACAAGCAGCCAGATGGACTCTGTGCAGCTCATATTGTGGGCAGAGCATTTTGGGGTCAACTTGTGTGTGTGTGTGTGTGTGTGTCTGCATTCAAATGTCTTGATGAGGAAAATACTGCAAAGTCAGGACATTTTGCAGCTCCACCACTGCACCGTTCTAACATGTAATTTAGTCTCATATTCAGTCTTAAACTCTTGTTTTTCTTTAACCAAGTGCAAGTGCAATAAGATAATCCCACTTGTTAATCCAATTGTTTCCAGAATTTTATAGACATAATCATCATTTTCTTGATCTGCCTTGTTTCAACATATTTATACTTGTTCCTAGAAAAGAAATACTCAAAAAAGTGAAACTGCATTGGAAACGACTGGATTTTCACTTGTTTCAAGAAAAAGATTCAGAGACATAGTGTCACTACTTTAGGGAGCTAGGGATGAGATCACGGTTAGGATTAGGTGTAGGTTAGGGTAATGGTTAATGCTAGGTGTGTTGTAGAGAGAGCTGTGTGTGGCCTGCAGCCTCACCAGTGGAGACCTCAGATTTCTGCTGGCCAGAGGTGTGCAGGGTCAGGCGTAGCCGGCTGTTGCTGATCTGCAGCTCCAGTCTCTGGGGCTCTGGGTTCAGCCGGGTGGAGAGGAGCAGCCCGTCTGGGTTCCACGTCCTGAACTGGAAACGAACAGAGAAACCCCCCATGGCAGACGCCGCTGCCGGCAGCGACAGGAAGCTGCTGCTGGAGCTCAGGAAGGTGCAGGCCACCAGCTGGGGCTCCGAGCACGAGAAGGTCACGTTGCCCTGGAGAGCGAGGAACCCACGGCTGCTTACTTACCCATATCCTCATCAACATCATTAATGATGCATTAGGAGACTCATGTTAAAGCCGACCATCTAAACTGTTACATAAAAACTCACACTGAGATAATTAACAAAACAGCAGCCGTAATAACTTATTCTATTTCATTTAGGCTATTTTCACTGTGCAGTAGGATGGATTTTCCCCATGATAGTAAAGACCATGATTAAGTTCAGAGGCTGTATGAAATATAAATTGCCCCTTAAAGAAGAAGCAGAGATACTGTCGGTTTGCTCCCAACCAGTTCTGCTTGGACAAACGGTGGGACAGACAAAGAAAGAAATACACTTCAATTCTGAGAGGTGCCGGGGTCGTGTTAGGTACATGCACCCGAAGACCAGTCATGTCAATTGAGGTCAGAGTCCTATCAATCCCAGTGCCTGCAAGGCAGCAGAGAGCAATCATAGCTCTTTGACTCTCAATGTGATTCCCTCCCAACCACCTGCGGGAGAATTCCCTATTGAAATTCCATTACAGATTCCATCATGGCAGTCAGTGAGCAAAACGTGCCCCTCTCTCTCTCTCTACCTCCCTCTCTCTCTCTCTCTTTCTCTTGTAAGTAAAGGCCTTTTAACATAGCAATCAGAATTTTGAGGGTGGAGGGTGTCTGAGATGAAATGTGGCTTGTGGCTCTTTGACCTCCATCTGATTTGTGTAGGAGAAGAGGACTCTCCAAATGATAGCTCCTGCTCCGGGCTGAATTCATTCATGGATGTAATGGCACAGCACTTAGGATCAGGTTTAATGTGATGATGAAGCAAAAATATATTTGTTTTTACATCGATTTGCTCCCTCCGTGTACCCCTGAATCCCTCAAATTCATGTAAATACTCAAATGTCATTACATGTGCTCAGCTCACAGTTTAGGCAAATGTGAAACCCTGTAGCCACGACAATTAAAACTCATTCACTGCTGTTTTTTTTTTTTTTTGCTCTTTTTGCTCTAAGTATTAAAAAGTCATTGACTTCCCTCCTCCTCCACGCCATGGCCACCTCACGGCTCACTGTTGATGCTTTAATAATCCATGAATCTTACTCACCACACTGTATATCTGCGGCTTGCGTCTCTTCGCCAGGTCTATGATATTGATTCCGTTGTAGTAGAGGTTTTCGATGCAGCCGTGGAAATTCTTCCTGAGGAAGGTGCCGGGTTTGCCAGGCAGTGGGATGCCTCCGAAGCTCAGCTTTGAAGACAGAATAAAACTCTACATTAGATACAATTTATATTCATAACATTGTTTTTGTTTTTTTATTCAGAATCATATTACAAATAAATTCCCATTCCATTAGGCATTAAGCTTGTTAGTCATCATGGTAAAACCCTGTTTTATAACAACAGGGTAAAATCTTCAATCCAAATTGGCCACAGAATTAAAGCTAATATTTATTTTTGTTTGTTTTTGTTTTTGTTTTTATAGATATATTTTTAAAAAAGTTACTCTCTTTTTACTCGTTCAGCTTTCCTAAACATTGACTCAAATTTTGTTTGCCATTTACATCACTGCTTTTAAAACATTACCACTGATAAACCATGTTTCATAGCCTCAAAATACCCATAAAATGCATGCATAGCCTTGCCAGTAAATGCACCATGGGAACAGCTGAACAAATCCATCTGCTAGTGAAAAAAATAGCATCACTTCAATAAATCAAAACATAAACAAAGCCTGTAGTAGGGTTATAATGGTTCAACATGGGGTGCTGTTGTGTAATCACAAACTGGAGCGTAAAGGTGCTATGTGTAGTATTTTGTGTTTCTCAAAATTGTTGTCAGGCAACACTTCCCGTAACCCCGACTGTTGGAGGATGTTGCTACTCCCTCCTTGTCCTCCCTGCTTGCCTCTGTTTGTTTGGAGGGGCAGGGAAAAGCCGAAAACAGCTCTTGATAACAGCCAGTGTGTGTTACTGCAAGAAGTAAGCTCACATGGAAGTGGAAACTTTGCAGGTAGACAGTATAGGTTTGTTCCTGTACCTGAGCATGTTCAGCTCCAGGAGTGCTAATCTACACTTTATCAGCTCCACCTGTACAGTCTAATGCAGTTCAATGCAGCAGCTCTGCCTTAAATTCTACCTTTAAACAAAGTTTATAATGTCCAGTGTTTGCTGACATTGTGGAGAATGTGTAAAATGAATACCATGTTTATTATTGAGGTTGTAGTTTGCAGAGGTCTTGTATTGGACTAAATTATATGAAGAGGTATTTCTATTTTTTTGTCCTCCCTATTTATATACAATGAGGGGGACAGAATAGTGGAAACACCAACACAATAAAATGCAGTCCAGTCCAACAGCAGCACTAAGTATGAGCTTAATGCCAAACATAGAATTGAATGAACTCTGTTACTGTGACAACAAGAAAACCTGAGCATTATAGACATCAGAAAAGTAAACTTTATGGCACAGCAGTCGTATTGGGTTGCATTAGGTGGACCTAATAAAGTGGCCGCTGAGTGCATATGGCTCACAAGCCATTTTTGCCTGAAGTCATATGGCTCCCAACAGAAATCAAGTCTAAATGAGACTAAAGGACTTGTTAGAGAGGAGACTTTTTGCAGTGGAGGAGCTTTTCAGGAAAAAAGAAAATGCCCTGATAAAAGGAAAACACAGCTCTCCGTGGATGAAAGGTTCCTGAACCCTGGTGTGGAGAGTCACTCTATACTGCATTACAGTATAGACTCAGAAGGTTGCTGCTGAAATATGATCAGATTTATAGGTATAGAGATTGTTTTTGCGGTTTATTGTCATTTATTCCCCCTGTCTTTAATGCTGTATTTTTTTTTTTTTTTTTAACTGTAAAGCACATTGCATTGATGGTTCAAAATCTACAAGATAAATAAAGTTTATTTTGCTATGGTAATCAGTTTGTGCCATAAAACAAACAAACAAACAAACAAACAAACAAAAAAATCCTGTCAAATCCAACCTGTTTGGACACGTTAAACATAAATGCCCTGTTGGTGCTGTCAGTTTTCTCCGTGGGGGTGTCAGTGTTTGCAGTTGCTATACTAATGTCCTTATATTAATGATCAACTGATGATAACATGTCTACTTGAAGCGCCGTCAAACACTGGCCATGCTGACATGCCCACAAAAAATCTGATTGTGACGTGATTACAACAATGACAAGGCGGCTGCCGTGTAAACACCATCCTGTGTTGTTGTGATGCTACTTTTGGTGGGAGTAAGAATAACAGAGATTATTCAGAGCACAGATAAGCCTTAATGCTGGTTATTGTGATTAGGTGGCAGATTTACATATCTCACAAACAAGCACAGCCTACTATTAAATTGTAACAGTATTATGAGGCGGCAAAATATATGGAGGAACTAGATTTTATTGAATATAACTAATCAGGTTCTTTTACAGTAAAATAAAGTGGAAGATAGCGTGGGGAAAAGCAGTGAAAAGTGGAGCGATGGGCCCATACTGCACGTCATGAATCACCGTACATTATATAAATCATATAAATTATGAGACAGATGTAGAGTGTAGCGCCATATATGTACATATATTAATTTATCTAAATTAAAGATGTCAAAATTAAACAGCCATTTCATATTTCTTCTTAGTTTCTCCACCAGAGTGTTCCAGGATTTGGATGAGACATTTCATTTCAAAGAGCAAAATTCTTAAATCATCATAGTGTGTACAGCACAAAAGCAAATGAGACTCGCTTTCCACTTCTCCCAGATCACACAGCTGTATATATTCGTTCTCTGAAATGAACTGAACAAGAGGAGGACGGAGACAAAAAGAGATGAGGGGAGGAGGGAAATAAGAGGACTCAAGAGGAGAATTCAGCGGAAGGCGGAAGGAGACAGCAGCCGCACTGCAATATATCACCGGGCGAGCGCAGACCCACCTCATAATCCACCTCCAGCGAGTCTCCTTCCCCTTTGGTGCGGAAGTGCTGCGTGTGGGAATCCACGGTGAGGTTCACCTGCCTGTTGAAGCGCTCGATCAGGACCGAGTGCCAGTGCTGGTCGTCCAGCAGGCTGCCCAGAGTGACGGCGACCCGGCTGCTGCTGAACCTCAGCCGGGTGTCGTCTGGAAACAGGCAGAGCGCACGAGAAAAACAGCATGAAAACACTTTGACCGGGCTCAGGCGGGAACCAGTGTGAACCTTTAAATGTCTGAGGGCAGCCAGGCAGAGGAGCTCAGGTGCGCCGGTAATTGGAAAAGCAGCGTACAAAAAAAAAAAACCTGTGTACAAATACACAAACACAAAGTACTGAGTGACAATAGATGGATAGATAGAAAGTATTGCAGAGACTTCCACTCGAGCCATCTCACCACACACTTTGCTGATGAATTAATGAATACACGGAAAGGATTTTGACATTTGTTTTAAATAGTCTAAGTAGACGTTTGCCTTTGAAAGAATATTTGCTTTCATACTTTTACCCCAAATCTCTGAATGAAAAAAAAAAAAGATGGTATTTTTGGAAAGAACAATATTAATAACAAAATACAGAGAATATTGGAAAAAGCAGTGTGATTTTGTTTCCCCCCAGATGTACGAACCAAACCAAAAAAACAAAACTGAGACCCAAAAACCACAATCCAAACTGAACCATGGGTTTACTGAATCCTTACAACCCAGATAGACAGACAGACAGACAGACAGATAGATAGATAGATAGATAGATAGACAGACAGTAACTGGAGGCACGAAGGGACATACTGTACAGGGAGAGAGAGTAATGCTCCCACTGGTGACTGGAAAGGCCAGGGCGAATACCTACACTGCCTACACACACACACACAAACACGTCCACACACACACAGACACACACAAGTGCACACAAACACACAGCCTGCGAGTCCCCAGATCCCTCCCACAATGCTAGTTGGTATAAAGAGGCTCATCAATCCATCCTTTCATCCACCCGGGTCCCTGCTGACCAGTTAACCGTGACCCACTGCCTCCGTCCCACCCGGGCCGGCTGCGTTAACCCTTTGTGTCCCGCGGACGCTGTGCAGGCTGTGCGACTGCATCACAAAAGCGTCGGCCACGGCTGGTACCGTCATGGAGGTCCAGCAGACAATCAGCTGATATGTCGCTGTGTGTTTAAATGACCACACACAGCTTGAATTAGGTATATGTTTGCCATTACACTGATTTCTTAATTTCTTCTTTTTTGCAGTATGCTGATTGACATTATTTGCAAATATCAAGGTTTCTGTGATTGTGCTTTAGTCGTGTTTATGCTGAGAGGTCGATCTCTTGTTACGTTGGCTTATTCAATTGTGTTTGTCCAGTAATACCAGTGATTGCAATTTTAACAGCTGACATTATTTGTGGTCGGTGGTAATCAACTATAAGAAGATTCTTTCACAAACGGGATAATGCATGTTTTGTTTTGTTACTTCTCTTGACTTAACATCAGTTTGGCGGCGCTCACTCTGACCTATAGTGTGACTTTATGTTGCGCACTCGTGCAAAGTGAGAGTCCTTGTCACCGGCTGACCCCGAGCCGCCGCCTCCTTGTTTGTGCTTCTCACCCAGGTTGAGGTAGAGGGCCAGTTTGGCTCGGTGAAGCTCCAGGGTGATGTAATCCCCCCTCTGACCCTCCCCGTGGAGCAAAACCCCCTCGGCCTGGCGGCTCTTGAAGCGCAGGGAGATCACGTCCTTCACCGTCGACATCGACTTCTGGTTGAACCGGTAGAGCAGGGAGCTTCTGCCGTCAAAGTCCGCCACGTCCGACTCTAAAATTGTTATAAAGTTGCATTATACACTGAAATTCGGGTAAAAGTCGGTGATAATAACAACCTCAACACCTATTACATCAGCGATTACAATTATTATTACAACACTGCTTTTATTATAGCAATATAATGGGGAAGAAGCATAAAACACAGTTATGTTACACACTATTTTGGTGAATAATAAGAATAAAACATATATTTTACACTTCATAAAGGTAAAGCTACTGTGGTATCGCCATGGATGATGCTGTGCTACGCTGGAGGATGCCGCCATGTCAGCTGCACACCTGTTATTCTGCTTATACGCTCGCTGGTTCACCCTTACCGTTCGGATGAAATCGATTCCTGTGCGTCCTGAAGAACATGGTTGAGACCAGTTATTAGTTTGGGGGCTTTTTCAGCTTTACCGATATATAATTCTGCTCCAGAGAGACACTCATGCATAGATTCATGAATTTATGGATTGCAAGTCTGTAATGCAACAATATGAGAGCCGCATAGCAATGCTCCCTGTCTGTCTGTCTCTCTGTCACTTTGTCTCCCTCTGTTGCTCTCTCTCTCTCTCTCTCTCTCTCTCTCTCTCTCTTCTTCCTTCCTCTACACAGTTTTCAGATGTGAAAAAACTCAAATGATTCTATGATTCACCTCCATCTTCACTTGTAACCAAAAGTACTTTCCTCGAAGACAAATCTCATGACCGAATAGAAATTCTTGGTGGTAATTTTGGTAATTCCATTAATTCATGCAGTAATTCATGTAGAGTTTACTTGCAAAAGCAGATAAATGCCTTTCCTAAGATACTTTTCTGAACCCAAGTTCAAATATCATTGCAAAGGCCATGTTGCCAATGCATAAGATTAGCATACCAGTGATTTTTTTTTTTTTTTTTTTTTAAATTGGTATTACCTGGAAAAATATGGGCTGCAGAAACTAATACAAATGGAGATACGGTATCTGCCTTTGCAAATGAACTCTCCACATATACTGTGAGATATGGGATTTCTGTGTACCTATCTATATAGATACAGAGCTTCAGCGTGGTGCTTGTGAGACATTAATGGTATATAGCTACCGCCTCATCCAACATTAATACAAGGAATCATGCTGTGGAACGGTTGGGCATTATAAAAACTGCTCACTCAGGGATAATTATAACTGTCTTTCACAGTGCAGTAATTCACTGGCTCATCCAGTTAGTGCTGCTTCACAATCTGTGGGAGAGGCATCCCGGTGACTCCCCTTCATTTTATTTAGGATGGCTCAGGCTGAGGCTCGCTTGTCATTACCTGTCTCTATTAATGTTACCGTGCAGGCCACTGTGTCTGCTCAGCGTTTCCTCCTATCACGCGCGAGCACGGAAGTCTAGCCTTTTTATTTCTCACAAGTGCAGGCTATAAGCTGCAGCGTATTAACTGCAGTGATGAGAGAGATAAAGGAGGGAAGGTAAACAAGGTGGAGGGATTAAGATAAACACTTACATATACATGATAACGGCCCGTGTCGGGGAGTAAACTGTGACATGCAGCCAGTTATGTGGCATTAAATTACAAAATAAATGTAAGTAATTAAAATGTAAGTAATTACAGTTACTAATCAAAATGTTGGTGATGACAGGGTTTAAATCACAATGTATTTTTTGGTAAAAAGGTTACATGTAGAATATAAGATTCATTTTGTTTGCATCTTTTCGTCCTGCAGGAATGTCTTCCTTTGCTGTATTTCATTTTTTGACTGATTCTCATGTTTGAATTTGTGCCGCCTCTCGTCTGCCAATCAAATCAAAGCCCCGGGCAGCCGGTCTGCCTCGCCGACCGCAGCAAGGCAGGTGACCATGTCAGCGGACGACAGCGGGAAACTGGGTCACTGGGTGAATCAGAGAGGGGCTCAAACCTTACTCTCTACAGTGTAAATCTAGTTGACCAGTTTATGATAATCAAATCAATATAGTAATCAAAAAGAAATCAAATGTGATAAATTGCATTACTATAATGTAGTAATTGAAAATAGTTACATTACTTATTACATTTTTAACAGGGCAATTCGTAATTTGTAACCTTTCCCAATGACAGAATCATGTAAGCTATAACAGCATTATACTAGCATTAGAATTTGCATTAGCATTAGCATTAGCATTAGAATTAGTATTAGTGGTGGGATTGTGGCCAAAAAGTCTCAACCTGCTTTGATAATCTGGGTGAGGGAAGTGATAGAGAGACACTTTCTCCTTCCTCAACAAGAATGCATTAATAATATTAATTTAGGTATTGGTGTGATTATGGCATTAGTTTTACTATTCGTGTCAGCATTATTAGCATTGGCACTGTTAGAATTAGCTCTCTGTTACTGTTGTTTTTAATGTTGGTAGGTGATTAGTATTACCGTTAGTGCTATTAGCAGTATTAGTATTGGCATCATGCAGCCTATTAGCATTAGTGTTAGTATTAATGGCAGCTTTAGGCTCTATTGGGTATAATTTTTATGCGTATTGTTATAATTGCTGTAGCAACATCTCAACATGCAGGGTTTTTTTTTTTTGTTTTTTTTTTACACCTGTATTTTGTACAGAATCCAGTCCGATTCGTTCGATGACATGAAAACAAGCGCAAATGCAATTAAAAACAAACCTGACCATTTGAAAAAAAAAAAAAATAGCGCCTTTGGATTGTCACTGCTGATGTAGTCGTCATAGAAGTAAATACCACAGAAATAACCACTCGCAGTGATGAAAAAAAAAAGTGAAAATGATTTCCCATTAAATGCGATAATTTGGTGGGTGATAAAAACAGGGAAAAAAATGCAAACCCGGGAGTACTATGAGCTATAATGCATGGCGTTCATCAGCTCAGCAGTATGTCTCTGCCACCTTATTAGAAGACTGTGACTTCTGAGGGATCGGGCTGTGGCACATACATTGGTGGAATAAGACTTATGGGCAAAAATAGTGATTAGAAAAAAAAAAAATTACAATGGTGTTGATTTAAATGTAAAGGAGATGCAGATAAAAAGAAAGAGGAGATGTGGACTGCATAAAGAAAAGACTGCAACTTAGTACATGTCCCTAATATTTTGCACATTTATGGTACAAAACAAATCTTGTAGATGGTGAAAGAGTTGGGTTTGGTGAATGAATGAGCTCTTGTATGTGGTGTAACTGCAGGGTTTGGTGTATAAATGAATTTGTGCATGTGGTGGTGCGGCCGCCACATTACTCACTGTAGGAGCAGCCGTACACCTCCACCCTGAGGCCCAGCCAGCCACTGGGGTTCCAGTCCAGAGGGATGAAACGCAGGAAACGGGTCCGGACCGAATGGGAGAGCTTGTGCTGGACGACGGCCTCCGAATTCACGTTCCCTGCAAACCTCTGCCGTCACAGAGACATAAGAAATAACCAATATGATAAATTGACGGCGGTGTACAATCGAGGCAGAAAAATAGCCACACTTCCAATGAAGAATAACAGAAATGACCTTAAATCTGTGGGGGGGGAAAAAATAAAATCACAGTATTTTCACCAGGGAATAGAAAAGGCCTTCTTTTTTAGCTGAACGCTTGAAATCCAAGCAGAAAAAAAAGAAAAGAAAAAAAAAAAACTTCTAAATCTGTTGAATAGCATGGAGAACAACGGAGTGCTGACAAGGCAAACCCAAGGGCGATGTCTTTTCCTCTCCTTGAACATACTATTTGATGAAAAAAGATAAGAATCATTGTGTGGTGTGGAAATATGAGAATATCCGCTGAAAGGGGCCTGTGAGGAGGTGGGGAGGTGGGGTGGCGGTGGCGGTGGTGGTGGTGGGGGGCTGGGATGACCACTGGGGCAAGCAGCAAGTGGAAAGACAAGGGGTCTCTCGCATTGTGTCTCCTTCCCCAAGAGATAAAAATGAAAACTTCCCAGCGAGACTCTGAGATGTCATTATTCTTCCTCCTCGCCATCGCCCCCACCTCCCCCACCTCCCTCCCCCCTTCACAGCATCAACAGTCTGTGCCACAAAGCCAGGGGATATAAACAGAGAAACAAAGAAAGGGAGAGAGACAGAGACAAATACAAAGACAAAGAGTGAAGTGTGTGTGTGTGTGTGTGTGTGTGTGTGTGTGTGTGTGTTTGTTGGGAGGGGAGGAGTGGGTGGGGGGGGGGGGGGTTAAACTCCGCTCAGATGACTGATTACCACGGCTCTTCATAACGGATTTGAGGCAGGTGACGCATCAAATCGATAACGACGTGTATTAGAAAGTAACGGAAAGATAGATTGTTGACACTGGAGCTCCAGGCTTTGTGAATAGCCCAACAAAGTCAAGCAAGGCCAATAATTCAGCTTTTCCCCCAGCAGCTGAAAACACAATGGCATATGGGGAGGTATGCTGACTGGTGGCACAAATGACTGTACAATGCCTTTGCTGCAAAGAAGAGCCAGAATTTCTCTCTGAGGAAATAAATACACCAAGATCCAGGTTCTTTGTAGATAATGAAGGAGACAGTCGGACAAGGTAACTATTAAGGCTGTTATTGTGATTTATGCCAGTACTTTCCTATTTTGAGCCATTTAAGTGGAGCCTTGCGGCTGAATCTTAAAAGAGGTGCAAGCTAAGCACTTACACATGCACAGTAATTCATGTCTGTGCAGAAGAGGCATTAACAAATTTCACTGGGGGTTTACACATTCGTTGGAGGCACATGTATTATTTCAGTGTTCTGAGCTGTAAAAAGCGTCTCTGGCAAATGAAATTAGAGAAACATGTTTGCCTCGTCAAAACACGGCATGCATATTCATGACGCTGGGGTTTCCTAAACGTTTTCAGCCCGAGCCTCGAATTTAGCCGATTTGGTCGTGTCCTGGGAATCGGGCTAATGGAGACATGCTGGTATTTTTGTCATGCTGTAGGGCTTGAACCATGACCTATTTTGTGCCTTGATGATAGTTTAAGAAACGCTGTGGTAGGAAGAGAAGTCTAACTCCTCTAACTTAGATAAAAAAAATAAAGTTGAGCATCATAGCAGTAAAGGCGTTTCATTATCTGGACTCCCAACTTTGCGTCTGGCTATTTTGATCAAACAAACAAGCGCTGATTACGGCTGCAGTGCAGTCATTTTAACTATTCATTAGCTCACATGGCAACAGAGGGGCACTTGTCGGCGTGAGTCATTACCAGTCATATTTATCACCCCTACAGACTGTTTTTACTCATACACAGGAACCATGGCGAACACCCCGTGAACCATGACGTTTCTTTTTTTCCGCTTTACAACAATACATCCTCCCAATTACGGCACAGAGATGAAACAGAGTCTCCCGACCGAGGCCTGAGGGTGCCCAACAGCTCCCAGCGGGCCACGGGGCTCAGGTTAGTCTTTGTCCACATAAACAGTCCTAACCCCACAGTGACTTCATTATTTCTATTCCTGTATCGACTGTTGAGCGGCCTCCCTCCTCATTCATTAAGACTCTTTACTCTTCCTCTCCTGTGATGAGCTCCCTCGTGCCATTTTTCCTTTATGCCGCCGTTACATACTGTACAGTAAACACACGGACGTCCAATCCATTCCATCAACTGGGTTTAGATAAATCCTGCGTTTGGCGTAGAGCGCAGTGGCGATAACAATGAGGAATATACAGCATGAAGGGTTCATTTGCAAAAACAGGAAAACATGCATTGACTATTGTATGTAATCCTTCACATAACTTACTTTAAAAAAAAAAATGTTGCAAAACCCAATATTTCCTATGTTTTAGCCAACAAATTATTTTTTTGACTGATGTTACTGGATTAAATCATGGAAATAACAACAACTGGAGATATATAATTTTTTTTTTTTTTTTTTTTTTTTCAGACTCTTCATGTATGCTGTAATATCATTAAAAGGGTTCAAGGGCTTATTGATCAGCCAATCAGCTGAGGCGAATATGTGCCGTAGGGGAGGCAGGCGGGGGGGCGAGTGTTGCTCCAGAGTGACCCGACTGAATCAAAACATCACATTTACCATCAAATGTCATTCAGTCAGCCATGCATGTCATACCGACGGGGGGTCACATAACGAGAATCAACACTGAAGTAAGGATAGCGCTGTATATTATCTGTTATTGTATTATTATTGTTTAAAAGTATCTTACAGACACTCCCAGTGCAATTTAACTCATGATTTCAGATAAATCAACCTTAAAAGCATCTATTTTCAGCTAATCCTCCACATCACCTTTCTGACAATTTTCAGTTACAAGGTTAAAAATGCAGTCAATACGTGTTGCAGCGCAGTACAGGGTGTTTCTATTCTGGTAATCAAAGAAATTAGGAGCAATAAA
The DNA here is from genome assembly GCF_902150065.1 of Myripristis murdjan. Taxonomy (NCBI): domain Eukaryota; kingdom Metazoa; phylum Chordata; class Actinopteri; order Holocentriformes; family Holocentridae; genus Myripristis; species Myripristis murdjan. Next base: position 29,627,452 of record NC_044000.1, on the reverse strand, counting down.
TATGCACTCGGTAAAAAGACCAATTAGCACTCCTGCAAACGGATTTTCATCCTTGTTATGAATCCCATGAGCATTCCCATCTAACATACCTGAGCAACTAACAAGCGTGAAAATGAATATGTTAAGTATTCCTAAAAGGGAAAAAATGTCTTCCACATTCACATTCGCAGAGGTATAAATAAGTGCTCTTTACACAAGGCTGTTCAAGGATGATGATGATGATGGTAATCTGGACCCCCTGCCAGGAAGTATTTTCAACATGCCCGCCATGCATATTTGCTAAGAGTGTTTTGCTAATTTGTTTATACCGTGGTGTAGATTACAAATACTACACAGGAAAATAGGTTGGAAGCGAATAAATATCAGGCCTGCCATTTGTGAAGAGTTACCTTAAATGCTTGATTAAGCATAAAATGAAACTTTTTTCTCCGTCGCATAAAACGAAGGGGCATTCAAACGTAAGCCGGTGCTTTAATTGTTCTTTGGATTGCTCAGACAAAGTTCACATTTCATCACCTAAAAGTTCTGCAGACACGAGTCCACGTCTTTTCTCCCTGGTTTTGGCTAATTAGGTCATTACTGGCTTGTAGAGGAGTATCAGTCTGTTGTTTCACACGTTGCCTGCAATCCCTATTGTGCCTTTTACAGCTTTACTTATAACACTCCCACAGACAAGCGTCGTGAAGATGTGCGAGAATAGATAATTGTGTTGCCGCCGTGACCCGGGTCAGGGACAGGCCAGAGATAAAATAGACAAGTAAATCTTGAGAGAGACAAAGAGAAGCACTGAAAGAGAGAGACAAGGGGGAGAGAGATAATCCACATGTGTTTAAGTGGATGTATACACGTGCTTGCACATAATGCTGTCATCACTAATGATTTTATTTCAGCTTTCTGTATTGTAATTTATTTATTTACTCTGTCTGCAGAGCTGGTGTTTATAATGCTGCAGCGGATCTGGCAGGGGAAGGTTTGCTGAGAGTTAGCAGTCATATCAGCAGCTGCTGCTCTCTCATTAGACCCCTCAGTCCAGGTACCGGCAGCAAGCCATTACCTTTGAACTTCCCTTGTTAAAATGCCAGACGGATGTCAATTAATATCACCCAAAGGCTTGGGTTAAAGCTGTGGTTAGCCACCTTTGGAGAGGGTTTCATTAGAGATGCCTCACTAATTAGCCGTCACTCATACCACAACATCTTTAGCTCCGGGTCCACACAGCGATCTGTCATCGCATATCATCAAGAAAGAGTCCAACCGGCAAGGTATGAGTGTGAATGTACTTTTAATAGAAAGGAAAAAAATAATGAAATCTGAAAAGTAATGTATGTGGCCTTTTTCCTGCTTGTCTGTTTTCAGTGAATTGCATGCTGATTTTTCTTTTAGTGTTTCAACCTATTTCACCTGGTTGTTTGCTGCATGAATCTTAAAGGAATACTCCAACATTTTGGGTAAAATTCCCTTTCTCCGACTTCCCCAGACTGAGACAAGATGTCGGATACCATTTTCACCTCTGTACGTCCGGTGGTTCGATTTTTATGGGTAGCATTTCACGTTAGCTTAGCATAATGACTTGAAGTCTATGGGAGTCGTTAGCCTAACTCTGTTAAAGTGAAAAAATAAACTGTACAGAAACTATGAAGCTGTCTTATTTACACAGTGCATGTGTATGCAATGCAATGCTTATGCAGCGCATGTTTATTTCAAATACACATTTTTGAATAAAAAAAGAGTAATTTTAGGAGAAGTTAAATTGTGCTGGACCTTTGTATAGCTTCAGCGGTATGTGGATCACTGTGATAGGTGGAATGATATTCAGTGGTTACAGTTCCACAATCTTTTGATGTGACTTTTCCACAAACTTTTTTTAACCCAAGATGTGTATTTCAAATCCACATGACACATTGTGTAAATAAGACAGTTTCAGAGTGGCTGTAAGGTTTATTTATTCACTTTGACGGAGCGAGGCTAACGACTCCTATAGACGTCAAGTCTTTATGCTAAGCTAACATGAAATGCCACACATAAGAATCAAACCACTGGACGTACAGAGGTGAAAATGGTATCCAACATCTTGTCTCAGTCTGGGGAAGTCGGAGAAAGGGCATTTTATCCAAAATGTTGGAGTATTCCTTTAAGATTTGAAAGAATTGCAAAGTCTCCCAGACAGTGGGAGTGAGACAGTGAGTGAAAAAGCCCCAGGTCATGTTAGCAGCAGTCAGAGCTGACGCTGAATGCAACCAGGGTGAGAGAAACTCTTCCCTCCTTGTATGTTCAGTAATACTGCTATACTTGTACAGTTTGAAAAGCTCATCCCTGTGAACTGGCTGATGTGTGCGACGGAGCTGGAGGCTAAAATTGGCTCTTGGTGATTTTGTCCGCCTTATTATATTTGATTAAATTTTAGCCACACCCGTCTTCATGATGACACCTTCCATTTGCGCTGTAATTACCAGGCAGTTAATTCCAGCCTCTCTCTGTATAAACTGTGCGAGACATAACATTCAATAGCCCATTCAATAAAAGCTTTCTAATGCATTTTTGTTAATTTGGCAAGTGAGAGCGCCTCGGCGATTTATGGTTTCAGCTTATTGATTACTAATAATCACAAGTCAGCCTCTCGTTTGCTAGAAATACCATGACTTACTTGTTAAAAGTGTGTGAAAGGAAACGTCATGTAGATTCTATCATTGTCAACTCAAACATTAATTTATGCATCATTTTAAATAATCGTTGATGCAGCACTCGTTGTTGGTGATGATAATAACACAGTCCACATTACTGCCTGTAAACTAGGACAGGCTGCCTGTTTGCGAGCACAGTCTGCAGCCTGCATGATGCACAGGCTGTTCCCATTCACTTTATGGTTACATTCAATCACTAGTCAAGACTTAAGGAAAATACCGAAAGTGAGTTGTGTGCTGGACATATTATATGCTTTGTTTCATTTCAGCCTTAATTTTTACATTCCAGTGTACTGTAAATAATACATTTTCAAAGATCTGTGGAGGGAAATAAATTATTCAAAACACTGCACAGCGGTGGACTTGCTGTTCACCCTCACATCACAATTTTCTTTTAATTTCAACACACTGGAAGAAGGAATACTACAAAGCAAAGCCATTATATGCCAATACAATGTGTTAATAGGACTGACGAGCAGAAAACCCCACAAGTGTGGAGCCGAACTAGGTTTTGCCTTTTATGTTACTCCTGTGATTATTACTAAGTGTTGAACCAATTCAAACATCCCAGTGACAGAATTTGACATAACTGGGGCGAACACAATAGGTCATAAAGAATTGATGGCAAACGGCAACATCAGGCGGTAAAAACAGCCTGTTTTTTTAGACACTGACTCAATTATGCACAGGGTGGGCAAACACACTATGGCATCACATGGGAGATGAAAACATGCACTTAGAATAATGTGTTAACACCACACACACGGTAAATCTCACACCAGGCTGTGTCTCATTGAAGGAGATCAGGATATATAGCAAAAAGGTGCAAAAAGGTCAACCTGCACAGCGTCTGTAAGGGTTTTAATTCCATATATCATGACAAAAGACGAGAAATGCATGTTTCTTTGTATGTTGTCTTATCTGGATGTTCGTGCACTAGTTTAGAAAAATAGCTATAAATAGATTTAAAATTCAAATAGAAACCTGTGTAGAAAAAAAGCAATATAGAAGAAGAAAATACACCTATTTCCTAAGTTTCTTATTCTTTTTCTCATAAATTACCTCGGCGTATTATGTGTGGTGTGTGAGGTTAAATGTGACCTACTTTAGCTAATGCACACTTGACCAGTAAATCTAATTCTGATTACACTGGATCAGATACCTGCCTTTATTACAGCGCAGCCAAAGAGGAAAAAAAAAAATAGATCTTGCAGGAAAAATGAACAAATAAGTGACTCACCCCGACTCCGTCCTCGTGTCTGTACTGTTTCCAGGCCCGGCCCGTGTCACTGTAGAGCAACAGATAACTGCTGACCCAGTCCGAGCTGTCGTAGCGCCCCTGTGTGGCCACGGCCGTCACCTCCATCCTGTCCCTGAGGTCCAATTGGAGCCAGGGCTCTCGGTCTGTGACCAGAGGAGACCAGCCTCCTGCTCCTTGGGAGGGCAGAGACACACAGGAAGAGGGGATCCATTTAGCATTCTGTCGATGAACAGTGGATTGTTGTGGTTTATCCTCAGTCTTACTGTCCCCTCTGCCAGCGGGCTCAGTTTGCAGAAATTGTTGAATTCCTGCGCTGATGCCTGCACAGACGGTGTTCTTTGCTGTGCTACTGTTTGTGTATAGGGGGCTTTCAGGTGACGTAACAAACCGTCTGGCCGCCGTTCAGAGTCTGTAAACAGCCTTTGCGTTTGTAATTGCACCATGGAGAAAAGATTTCGATGGACATGGTGAATCTCTGAGCTGACTGGGAGCCCATCCTCTCACCACTGCCACTGATAAAGTGTGAAAAGATCGCCGCTGATGATTTGTGTGTGATGATGGCAGCGACTTAGCTACTTAACCATGGTACCTCTGTTTCACAAAGCACAATGAGAGCTTGTCAGACAACTGGGAAAAAAAAAAAAAAAAAAAAAACATACTGCTATAGTCTGTCCACAGTAAGCTAATTAATATTTATAAAGCACATTTCAATCCAAGTAGCAAAAAGCTTCCCTTCAAAATAAAAGAGCAGCTGCATCAAAAAAAAAAAAAAAAAAAAAAAAAAAAAGGTGAGGAATTAAAAGAGGTTAAATGAAAGTTAAACCAAATTCTGCCAATAAAAAACGTCAATTTCATGTTTAGGAATATGATTCAGTCATGCATGTTGATGATAACAAATACGATACACAATTGCAGAAAAAACACACTTTTTAAAGCGAGCAAACTATCACTGTCTTGTTAAGATGTCAGATTTGCACATTAACGCATCTAGTACATTGTTTGTGGCTATTAGTGACATGTCGACATTGGCATCATCTGTATTGCAGTTTTTTCATGTTTCCTATTTCGTTTAAGTGCCTAATATACAAAAGCAATTGAATTTGAAAGCAAAAATTAAAATGACTAAACATTGTTTTGCCAAGAGGCAGCTGGCTACCAAATTAAGCATCTCCATTAAAACAACTATTATAGCTGCGTTGACTCATCTTTACCTAAAGCTCTAGTTTTTTATGGTACATACTTGGGATACCGACTGAGCATTAGTAGCGGCTTGACGTCCCATTTTCACCTTAACACTGAAATCTAAAGTAGTTTGTTTCTCAACATTATCTGATTAGTGCTACAACCAAAAGCGGCAGTAAGGACTGTGTCACACTAACCTCATTTATGATATCAAACTTCAACTCCACATCAAAATTTTGTCAGTTATCTCTTTTTTTTTTTTTTTTTTTTTTGTCCCTAACCCATCTGTTATTTTGACATTATTTGCACCCGGCTAACTCTCCAGTGGAAACCTATGAGGGCCATTTTTGAGATGTTTGTGGAATATCTAACTATCCTCTGGTAAAAAAAAAAAAAAAAAAAAAAAAATGCTGTAAAGTTTTTTTTTTTCTTTTTTATAATAGCCTATACTTAAAAGCACAGGTGTGTTTAACATTCAGTGCTGAGCCAGCGGGGGCCACAGTCTGCATTAGACCGGTGCAGACGCGTGATGTGACTGTGTTGTGTACAGTTAAGCGGAGACCCCAAACACTACTTCGACAGCAAGGTTCATTACTCTGCCGCTCTGGGCTGGGAAACAACACCATGGGAGCAGATGAGTGCAGAATATCAAACCAGAGCCCCCCCGCCCCTACACACACACACACACACCCCACCCCCGAGGAAAAGGGTTATACTGTTTGTTACAGGCTGTTTGCTTCAGGCTAATAATAGCCTGAGGTCATTCCGGACCATTTTCTCAGCTCTATCTGTTCACTAATCTCCACTGCACTGCTCACATTATATTCCATTAACCATATTTGTCCTCGGGATGTTTTTATTTCATGAAAACGTCACAATTCCGGTGCCACGGGACTTAGCACTGCAGTGGAATTTTATCTGGCTGTCATATTGTCCCATTTCCGTATTAACTTCCGCTCTTCTCCTGATTTGCATTTTCCATTCCGGACTGCCCTTTTAATTTCTCTCCCTGTGTACTACCTGAAATTGACCTGATGAAAAACTGTAAATTCAATAAAACCAGTGCACTGAAAGTGATTACCACGGCATATGGGAATCGCTTTGTTTTTTAGACCATCTGCTTCTTTGCAAATATCAACAAATCACTGTCTTAGAAATAAACACAGATTGAAAATATAGCTGTGAGCGATAAACAAAGTCCAAGCGTAATATGCTAAATCTGGGTTGATTGCATTAGTTGCATCAGCGTCTAACCTTCATTCGTCTTACTCTGGAGACACTGCAATCATTCCAGTTCTGCGTCCGGACCAAGTTGGGCCAAAGCTTCGTCCATTGCTCCAGGATCATTTCGTAAACCTCTTGAGCTTTTTCTGTATTGCCAGTTTCAAGCGTGTGTGATTAGAAAGTTCACTTTTTTCAGGTTGAGCCTCCAGTGATTGTATCGACACCACTGTTGCTTCAATTACACAAACATACAGAGGCTAGTTTGCAAAAGAAAGGTTTCATACTAAAGCGAATCAGTAGAAAATATACATATTCATATTTTAAATGAATGGGTGAGGCTGATAGTTCCATTTCTTGTCTAAGTTCCATGTTTGGCCGCCTTAAGCAACATTATAATTAAATGAAGAATAGTGTCACTGCATGCAAACTGATGCGTTTGACATGTATTCATGTGCCTGCCCAACAACCTCAACTTGACACCACGTCTACATTAGGTCTTTACATTCATGATTTACATTGCATCACTTTAATAATAATAATTATGCATTCAATTTATATTTATTTGGACCTACTGATAAAATGAAATGAATGGCAAAAGCACTGCGGGATGGTTCACATTCATCCTTTGTTATAGATCCACAGCCACATTTAGACTAAAGGTTACAAGACATGGTTTGTTGTGTTATCCTGTCGTTGTGTTAGCGACGTTATCCGACTGTTTTACATGGAAAATAAAGTAAAAACACATTTCTGGAATTTCTGATATCAGACATAAGGAGGTATTGATAGTTGCACTACCCTGTGGTGTGTATCTATACCATTTAATGAAGGAGGAACTCTCTCTTTGGTGCTTACCGTCTCTTCTGTTAAGCTTGGCGTTGTAAGGAGCGTTACTGATTGAGGACTGTGAGGAGCTCTGGAAGGAGGCTTGTGGTAACATGGAAGCCAGTGGAGCGTTGCAGTTATCTATGCCAAAAAAAAGAAAGAAAAAAGAAAGAAACATTGAATTCAGTGTCCATAGTCATCAAAACAGAAACAAATGAGCCCAGGATTCTTTAATGAAACCGGATTGAAAATACATAAAACACATAAGAGCTAAAACATCAGAGCCATGTCACAAAGCTTACACATGTAGGAAAAATGTTATTCCATGATATGACAACTGGTAATTGAAAAAAAAAAATGCTGTTTAGTTCAATTTTATTGCGCTATTCTTTATATAATTCATTTCACCTGCACATTTGGCTATATCTGCGTCTGAATGTTTCATAATTGGAAACATTAAACACTTCACTGATCTGAAATAGATTCCTGAAACGGTCTGATAGGGTTCTACTACTTGCCATACATGGATTTATTCTGCTGCAAAAGAAATAAATAGAAAATGCACCCTTCAGTAGTTAAATGCTCCGGTTGAAAATAAATCTTTTGCCTGCCGGTGGTGGAATCCACACTACAGAGTTTTAAAGCAAGAATTGTGAAAATAACAGGGTTGCTTCACTTATCCACACCTCAAATCTCCCCAACAGTCCATTAACTCAAGCAGTGACCCTTAAAAAAAGGACAGTCGAACCTACAGTTCCCTGTGTGGATGTTGTGAGTGTGTGTGTCTGTGCGTGTGTGTGTGTTCCTGTTAATCCAGCGGTGTGAGATTAGAGCACTTCCAACACGCAGGAGGAGATTAAGAGGCCAGTGATCTGAGCCTGTCGGCCTCATCTTGCACTGATCCGGCCCTGCCAGGCACAATAAGAGCAGCGAGTCGGGGTGGAGCCTCCCTCACTTCCTACAACAACTCTCCTCTCTTGGCTCCAATGAGCACCGATCTGCATTAGAGCCTGTGTCTGAGGACATAATGAAAACTGGCACCGGCTTGATTACAATTATCCCTGTACTCTCTCCATCAGCGTGCAATTCACTCCTCTCAGTGCAAGAGGCATTTTGTTTTGGATGCCATTCCACTTCAAGCCGGACGTATTCTGAGCACATCTGCAGTGGCAATTGGCCATTCATCTGCTAGACAACAGCACGTTAGACCTGACAGCATAAGCTCGTTTACTGTATTGTGCATGGGGCTTTCTGGGCATCCCACTGAATTTCATCTGACCCGATTTGACTGCTCTCAGATCACTTGCCAGGAGATTTTTCTAATGCTGATTTGAAGTGTGACTAAAGTGGATCAAGCTGTTTTTCCAGGGCCCCAAATTATGGCTGAGCCTCAGTGTAGTTGCAGATGTTCATCAGGGGAAAGGCGAACACTGGCATGGCATCTTAGCGTCTCATTACTGGAACTGTTGTTATTAAGTATAAGTACAGCAGTCTTAATCTATTGAAAGCCAGCGAGATCCTATTTGGTATTTTAATCTCAAAAGGACAACTCTCACTTGAAGTCTTCCTTCTCTATCTCCGCCGATTCATCTCTCGTCTCTTGCATGACGCCTCGCTGGCTGCAGATCTGACAAACCTCTTCGATTTGAGGCCGACATCTTTGATCTGTTTGCCTGCTCCCTAACCAGTCGCAACTACAGCATCACTATAAATGTCAGGTCATAGTCTTTCACCTCTGTAAACTACCTTAAAAGCCCAGTCAATTGCTTCTCCATTCCATCTAGGTTTTACACCAATACATACGACAAATGAGACCTTGACAGCCTGGAAGGGGAAAACAAACCAATAACATTTTTATGACACAAGGCATGTTCTCAGAGTGACATGTGGGCCATAACTCTCAGGCCATGTGGATGCAAAGACTATTTCTCCACGTGCAAAACGTGCATCTTATAAACTGTGTTGTTGTTTACAGCCTCCATCTATGGACTTGGTGGTGAGCCAAATGCCGGGCTGTCAATCAGGAAGACTTATGGATGGAGAATGATTTGCCTGCAAAGCTGCGCTGTGCTGCTCTGCTCGGTGCCTCCTTGGCCTGTAGGATAATTGAAAATCCTCTGAAGCTATGAATGTGATTGTGCTACAGCGCACTCTCTATGCAAAGTGTAGGGGCTTAAATCTTATAGTCATGCAATTGCCTGCAAACTCAGATGTGCACATGCACGCAGCCACATAAACACATGCACATAGACAATTATGACCAAGAGTAAACACTCCCATTCTACCCAAAAGTCAAAAACATATGAATTCTTTAAAACCTAGAGCAAGAGGAAACACTTTCCCCTGCAGGCGCCCAAGACTCAGTGCAAATGATGTTTCCCTGTATATGCTGTAGCTCCAGAGTATGTGTGAAAGCACAGCAGAGTCATCCTGACACCCCAGGGCTGGTATTACACCACCAGAGGTTATCACTGATTGTGTTTAGGATAAAAATAATAGATGCCACAACTCCCTCCTCCATCCCCTAAGGAGAGCGATCATGCACTGATGCATAGAAAGATGGATGACTGCAAACACATTTAGATTCAGAGTGTGAGCACTCACTTCCCTCTTTGGCCTTTAAGATGTACATCAATTAATAACAAGCTCCATGAAGAACGTCTTTGTCATGTAAAATGACGATCCGTGACTAACTTCACACAAATGAACTTTGAATGTGAGGACATAGGAGAGATAAGCTGAAATATCGCAGTAATGACTTATGAAGGGCTTTGCCGTTCATCTGGAGTTTTTCCAACAACGATTTTATGAGATATCGCATTAAAATGCTCCTTGAAACTTTTTTCTTTCACAGCCAGTCATTGTCAGATATACATTTGTCTCGGTGTGTTTGACAGTGGTATTTTTGACTGTCAGCCATGCAAACAACTCTTTTTTCAATGTGCTGCTCTGCTCATTAGCCAGCCCACGTTAATCTGACTGCACAAAACAAATGCTGCTCCACAAAGAAATCAAACTCAATTATCCCAACAAACTGCCTTTTGTACCACATGTGGGCAGGATATTTTTAGTTCTCTTTGCAGGGCCCCAGCGCACCAGCAGATGACTAGGCGGCGGTGTTTGAGATGGAGAGCTGTTTGCTAAGCCCAAATCAAATAAACAAGACTCACCAGATATTAAGATGGAGGAATACGTGCATTTCTGACGGAAGCCACGTGAATCTGCTCAGAGCAGATCGAGCCGGGCAGGAAGTCAGACACAGGAACCGAACAGGGCAATTTTCAAAATAAAACACCCTGTGCAGACTCCCTGTGCTCGTATGTGACATCAAGATTACGTCATGAGCGATGCCGCCAGGCCAGAAGTCGATTTTGGAGACGGTGGACGATGAGATGCAGCGGCTTGGTGCTTCCTGAAAAGTTCCTCATTACTGTTTGCACTGATTTTATGGCTTGTGTTGAAGTGTAAAGTTGGGCCACTATCACCCTACAGCCGCCATGACCTCCTTCACCATCGGGGACCCAACCTGTCCACACTTCGTCAAACCACTCCGCTCTGACAGGCCATACAGGACAATGCATGCATGCACCGCAAGACTGAGAAACAGCTTCTTCCCCAAAGCTATCAACATGCTGAACATGGCCCGACAACCCCCTACACACACACACACACACACACACAACCTCCCAACCCACTAAAACACACACACAAATGCACACAATCACATATATATATATATATTTATATATATATACACACACACACACCAGTCCCCCCGTTGACTGCCTTTAATGTGCAATATGCCTTGAACCGTGCAACTTACCCATACACCACGCTTGTTTACTTGTTTACACTCTACTGTATTGCTGCTGAATGTATGCTGCTAATTGTTGATATATTGTTCATGTATTTTTTTTTAATTATTTGCACAACAGACTGCACCTTGAGGTTTGCTCTTTCTTCTTTTTTTTTTTTACCTTCTTAATTGTTTTAATTGTTTTAATATTGTTTGGGAGTGCCATCGTGATTTCATTGTTGTTGCCTTGCACAGCAGGACAATGAAAATAAAGTGTCTAATGTCTTATGTTCCTCTTGGAAATGGAAGACATGATCATGTTGTATGGCACCACACATCCTTTATATAAGAACAATGCCATGAAAGAAAAGGCGTGGAACACAATTGCAGGAGTGGTTGGAGCGGAAGATGAGCACAACATACTAATTAGTTACGACATAACAATGAATCCGACTTGAACAGTCAAGCACTTGAAAATAACCATTAAGTAATAATCCATATTGAAATCTCATTAAAAGCAAACACATAAAACAGCAACTGTTCAGTAAAACTGCATCTCACAGGACAGGGGCTGTGCAATACTTGTTGCTATATCAAGAAATAATTACAGTTTGTCCAGACTTTTCAGGTAGTTTATGTAATGTTTTTAAGTAAGCCTATTTGTTCCTTATGATGTTGTTTTACATTTCTGGAAATGTAAAAGAGCATTGCACAAAGTTAATTTAGGGTTATATCAGCTACCCAGAGTGCCCTTGTTGTCTCCTTCACTGGTTAACGCCCAATACTGTCTCCTTCTAAAAGGACTTTTAACTGTACTGACTTTATCTGTAGGCAAAGTAGGAAATAACAATAAACACAATTAAAACAGACAAAAAAAGCAACCATTTGATTACATGGTCTACTTATACAAGGTAGAGGCACAAAAAAACAAGGAAAAAATGACCAAATCAACAAAATCTGAGCGAGTCAACAAAACCAGGCAGGCAAAACCCTCCGCTCCTGAAAGGCTCCCGGTGGAGGCTATAACACCTTGTGGCCGACGTCATCGAGCCGTGCACAGTGGAATCAAACCTTTAGTTTCCGCTCACATTTCGAGTCCCAGGATACAAACACACACACACACACAAAACGGTGATGGAAAATGCGATGGAGTTCTTAAGTGTAGAAGCCCGAGCAGTGCCTGGCCTGCTTCTCTGCACTGTTTCAGAGCAGAGTGGATCAGACAGATGTGATTAATCACAACCAGACCGCAACATCCCTACCTAGCTTAAAGGGGTGTTAAGTAATCTATGAGTTTTATCGAACTCTATCAGCGACCGAGGAATTGCAGCATCAACAGGTCTCCTCACAGTAGCCTGTACCTGCCAAAAAAATCTCCATCTTACCCAGTCATTGAGTCTCATATTCAGACATGAAATCTAGTTTTTTTTTTTTCTTGAACCAAGTGAAAAAACCTGCCAGTGGGATAAGATAGTCCCAACTGTTTCCCATGTAGTTCCATGTTTTCTGGAAACACGTTGAAATAATGCAGAATAAAGCACATGAGCCCACTAGTATCAAGAAAATGCCACTTGATTCACAAAAATTCTGATGTTTAGTACTTGAAACAAGTCAGATCACCTCATCCCACCAGCAAATGACTAAATGACTTGTTAAAAAGGTGATTTTTTGCTGTGCTCATTTTCAAGAAACTCCAGTGGGCAGGGGGATTTTTGATCCAAAACAGAGTACTGTCTGGAGACGGAGTTTTGAAAGCAGAAATTTCAACATGGGGAGTATTTTTTGTGACATTGGCATTGATCAAAAACCCTGTAAACCCCACCTGCCATAGATGTCATGGACAATAAATGCTATGGGGCAGCAAGACTCGCACATATTGCCCCTTAAAAGCTGTGATATTCCCATCAAACGCCATGCGGTAAATACATAGGGAATCTGTCCAAGGGTGTAGAAGTTAGCAGCCCTTCAGTCAATATGCACCAAAATGTCAATAATATCAAAGGGCTTAATGATAGCATTTGGTATCAGAACAGCTCCAGACCTCCGGGTGGTATTGATAAAGCCTCATACGATACCTAGCATGGATTAATAGACTTTGGGCCACAGCAATTTCTGCTCAGCAATAGCTTGAGTAGAGCTAAGGTATCGGTTGACAATTAGCCCCAGACGCAGGCTGAATTCGAGGAAGCGCACATCAATACAAGTGATTGAGAAACACAGCCCGGTTACTGTAGCACTTCATTTCCAACAAGACCTCCGATAGAACGGACTGGAAAACGGAGCCCCGAGACTCACTAGTCCCGCATACAAGGGAAGGGAAAGCAAAGGGAACCAAATTTGTTTACAGGCAGGCTTTCATCCGCCAAGCATTAATTATTCAACTTTCATTCATGCATTTTGTGAAACAGGATTTTTGTTCATTATCAGTTGGATTATAAGATTTCCTTGGGCTGCAGTCTACTCATGCTGGTGAGATAGCCCACTAGCGCGCCCACCATTGGATCACGCTGTGCCACTATGCAAAGAAACCAGAGGTTAGAAGCTGATTAGCCTCTGCTGAATATCAGGCCGGCGGACAGAGAACCCCGTTGGTGCAGAGTGACAGATTAGCTCCAGCATCCCAGCAGCCCCAGACGATGCCTCTGATACAGCTGTCCTCTCTGCTGCCCATAGAAATGTCACACAAGTCACTCACATTTAAATACAGACAATGTCAATGTCACTGTCTGGCCCTCACTCCGTTGGAGATAATCACCGATTCAGAGTTGCCGCAACAGTCTGCAAAAGAAAGGCTGCAAAAGAGAGAGTGCTAGATTAATAAAATATATATATGTATCAGTAACATCACATTTGCAGATTGGAAGAATATGGATTTCTGGTTCCCTGTGCGTGACCACAATCAATATCTGATCGTTGATAATGTGGGTCTGCAAATCCGTGTTGCCTCACCTCCAAGTTTGAATCACTCTCTCTGAGAAAGAAATGCATAAAACAAACACTGACGCTGAAATTGTGTTATCTAGTGTGTGAAATTCTGCATTGCGAGCAAAGCAATGTAACAGACTAATTCCTTCCCACTGCAATTTTAGGCCTAGGTGTTTTCTATGAATTCAAAACCCGAAGTTGTTTATTCTTGGAGATTAAATGTTCAAAAACAGTATCTTGCCATTTTTCATCACTATAGCAATCCCTTGCTGGATATTGCAGTTGTCTTATTGGCACGGTCAATAGAAAGTGGGTGTTTATAATCCTTCAAAAAGCCTTTGCCAGTAACACCAAAAATAAATAGAGGATGAAACTTACGGACTATACAGCTATTTGAAGCATATTCATTGCAGTCTATAGATCGGGAAAGGGTGCAGCATTAGTGTGTGAGCAATACAGTTGGAAATGGAAAGGCCTCCGCTGGCGCCACATTAATCAAAATAGATTTTTTTCCCCTCCCAAGAGGTCGAGAAGAAATTATTGCTCTAAATAGCCTTATATCATGTATCCATCGTGTTTTCTTCTTTCTCGGTAATTTTACTCATTACAGCCAAGTTGCAATTTGTTCAGTACACTGAACCTGCAGAGGAACAACCGAGGTAATAAGCTTTCTTGTTCCCTTAGTTTTCAGCACATAGGGCTCTGAGAGGAAAGACCCATACTGCTGGACATAACATTTTAACTATTTAGCAGACAGTTATCCACAGTGACTGTCAGTGCTGCAGCAGGGCAAATGAATTCAACTATCCCCAAATTTTCCGGCAGTATGGAAAAGACGCGATGAGAGCGATGAGAGCGATAAGAAGAGAGCAGAACAATTGAAGAACTTTCCTTTGTCACCTGTAACATTCATCTGGTGTCATCTAAAAACAAAACTGGCTAAATATCCGAATGGAGCACAACAGAAAGGAACAGTGCGTGAGTGATGAGACCAAACAAAATGTTTTGACAGAGATAAATGAACAACTATGAACCGTTTTCACTTCATGTCTCTGCAGAGCAACAGTATGACAGCGATCACGCAGAGATCCCAGTTAGAGTGTATTAGTTGTCTTTAACCCAATAAAAACACAATCCTCTATGGCAGTTTTTAAACTCAGCAGGATTTTTATTCAACCTCTTTTTTTTTTTTTTGTCAGAGAAAAAGAAGCCTAAGCCATCTGTTTTCTTCAGGCAAACCTATTCCATCTCAATGCTCAAGGAGCTGGTTGCGAGCCACAGCTTGTCCAATCAAATAACTCTAATGCAATCAACACCTTGGGTCCCCTATTGCTTTCCTCTCACAATGGGAAGGAGGTACATTCTCCCAGAAGTCAAAGACAAAAGGATGAGCAAAACATCAGCAGCCTATATTCAAAAAACAGCACAAGACGGATGAAGCTCTGATTCCTTTCACTGACGCTTCGGTAATTGAAGTCATTTGGGAACATGTTGGGATCGGTATAAATGAGACCGGTAAAAAGATGGAGAGAAAATCAATTGCAATCAACATGACTGTTAGAGTCCAGCGCTGGTTATTTATTCATTGGCGTGGCTGTCGCTGCACAGTACCTGGTGCCCTTCATGGATAACAGCACCCTCGCCAGCAGGGCTGTGCCATTTCAGCAGAGCTTTGTCAGCCCAGATATCCAGCGCCCTCCTCACTAATGCATTTGTGAAAATGCTAATCCAAAATATCGAGGTAATTTTGTAATTGATATGTCACAAATGACACCGTAACCCTCCTGTTACCTTCAAATTTACTACCATTTTTTTATCCATTGGGGTCAATTTGACACCAGTAACCTAAATTATTACCCAAGTTTATGTGTCTGGTGCTTTATGTTTCTTGCTGACTAAATAAATATCCCTTTAAATAAAACATAACCTCTCCCACTCACCCCCTTTATACATCAAAGTTCTCATGGGAATTTCCCTCCCTAATGCCACATGAACTGCGCTGGTTCTTGTACTACTACAGCTGTGGTTATGTTAGGAAGGTTATAAATGGCACGTTATAGTTCCTCAGTGGAAAATGTTGATATTTCTTATATGTTTCATACAGCGAAAACAGCCTGGGGTCAAATACACCCCAATGTAACTCTCTATGGATACAAGGCATTGACAACATATCATGTTAATTCTATGTTTACCCAGTTTTTCCCCATTAAAGCGTCATGAAGTCATGAAATATGAAGCAAAAACAAACAAACAGAAAACTATGTTAATCATGTATTTAGATATGTTAGACATTGAATTGCATGAAATTGTCCCAAAAGATACCAGAAGGGTTAATCTTACACATAGACACCCGGCACCAGGCCACGGGATTTAATGAAAGTGATATTGTGTTTCCATATTGCAAACAATGTAGTAAATAGACAGTGGTGAATTGATAATTAGTGCTCTCATTTTCCCCTACCAGCCGTTAAAAAATCATTATCTATTACTGTAAGGGATGGGAATATGATTCATACAACATTACATAGTCACAGGCCTCTTCCTCTCCCTGTGGTGGCTTTAGCCTTTGATCACATGGATCCTGCATGGTTTATCTAAATCCTGTGTTTGTCAAGCCGGCGCCTCTGGATGTTTGGACCAAATATTCCATCCAATTACTTTTGTCTCTGTGGAGAAGTGTGCTGTATGTTTTAACATGGGAGGTGAAGTGCCAGCGCCATCACACACCACAGTGTTCTGCCTCATTGGCCTTGTGATAAATTTATCAGGCCTTCATGAATATGTACAACAGTAGGAGTTCCTTAAGAGCCTACTTTACATTAATTAACCGAGCGGATGTAAGCGCAGCTCTTGCAGCTGCGTCGACTACAGCACAGTCGTTTCCACCGTGCTGCTGGCTGCCAGCTCCTCTCCAACATGTGCCGAGTGCTTCGGAGAAGAAATAATTTGCTCTGAAGTGTCTGCTCACTGAGCTAATTTGAAGCATGAAATTTTAAGTAAATAAAACAACATATAGGTACGGTGCTGTGCAGCTCCTCTGACAGATTCTAGGTTATAAAAGATGGATGCTCGATGCAGCGGGCTACACCAGCTGTGAGGGAATCACTGAAAGCAGAGCAATATTCCACCCACAGACCCTTGGTGAAGAGTGTCATATCAGACAGTACCCTGGTAATGAAAGCCCCCGCTGTTTCCAGCCAAAGGCAAGCTTCAAAAAAATCACACTTCCACTCCCAGCAGGAAACATTCCTTTAAAAGCAACCTGACTTTGGCCTTAATAAAAATATGATAAAGGGAAATATTGAGGGTCCAAACCCCTGCAGTTCCAATAAGCTGTGAATAGCTCCTTTGCTGCCAATCATTTGCCACTATAAAGGACATGTTAATGTACAGTATGAATGGCTGCCCGCTGAAAAAGACAGATCGTATGCTGCTCAGTGGGGACAGGAGCAAAAAATACCATGTGTCTTTGTAAAGGCAAGAAGTGCAAGAGGACATTCTCCTGTGAGAGGATGCGGCTGCCATTATCTCTGTCACCTGACACAGGGCCACATAAACCAGCCATGATAGATCTCCTCTCCCTCCTTTTGTTTCTCAATGGTAAATATGAGAGCAGTTGCTTGTCCTCCAGGAGCATCTTGCCATTTCATCTCAGCACAGCATGTCAATTCTGATCACTGGATACATTTGAGAACCACAGGAACGTCATAAATGAGTAATGCAGCTGTCAGTTTAGCTCAATTCATTGGCTTACATCACTGGCATAAACTGCTTATGCCCCAACACAGCCTGGTGTCATGGTCGTCTCCAGAGAGCAGATAGCCCCAAAAGATCAAATGATGCAGTGTCACTGGTATTTTCATAATCGCATTTTCACCAAAAAAAAAAAAAGTATCACCCTCTCAAGTCTTTGCAGGCAACAGGCATCAAGATTAAACAGACATTTGTTTCTTTTTTTTATCATCTGTGAAATCCTTTTTTTTTTTTTTCTAATTTTGTCTATGTCGTTGTTGCTAACTGCTGTTGTTTTTTTTTTTGTCTCCATCTTTGTTGCTAAGCGCTCAGTGCTGTGGTGTTTCTGCACTGCACTTCCAAGAGATCGCCTGTCAATCATGCGTGTACGTCCACGACTGTGATGTCTCTCTCTTTGAGTTTTGTGTAAATGAAGTTTGAGTTTCTGTGGGTGGCGCTCTTTTCTTTGCCTGTTCTGCCACAGTGGCTGTGGCTGCCCATGTAAACAGCCCCGTTCTTCTTTTATTCAATCCAAACAAACTGGGAAATTAAATGCACCACTTCCTGTGAGCCAGTGGACTTCTCCCAGGGAAGATCTATCAGGTGCTCATCAATCAGTGACGGAGTGCAGCGAAACATATATTTACTGAAATGAAAATGTCCCACATTAGCACTTTAAACTCAGTAATGTTGATGTAAGTGTCTGTTGAAACAGTAGGAATTCATGCTTTGCCAAAAAAAAATCATTTAAATAATGATAAGAGGGAAGTGGAACATACTGTAACATCCTGGCTTCTTACATTATTTAACACCACGAGAGAATGAGACAGTGGTTCTGGGCAAATAATGCTTGAGTCAATTTTAGATAAAGCCACGAAATGCATAATGAATGACGTTTGATTTCAGGAAATCCCGCGCCAGTAAAGCAACCTATAATTGACTCGAGTGGGAACCGGATGGCTTCAACAAATGGGGGGGGATTGCACCTTTAATTTTTCACCTCGACTGACGAAACACGACCTCTAGTGACTGTGAAATCTCAACACTCTGCCTTGAAACTTCACCAGGCTTCAGCTGTGGCATTTTACACAAGTAATGAATGCTTCCTTGTTTATTTTTTCCCCCCCGTCTTTCAATGCACATGCAGCAAAACAAATGACTGATTTTTAAAAAAGCAAAAATACAAAAAAAAAAAAAAAAAAAAGCTACTCACAAAAGATTGATTTGAGACGCAACACATGATTGATTTTTTCGAGATGCCACATTAAGCTTTGCGTTCGTAAATAACCTCCAAGCAAAAATAAATAATGCACCTGCAGCCCAGCGAGCAAAGTGGAGGTGATTTTTAAGCTTCAAATTAAATAAAACCAACCGGCTTGACCTTCGTCTCATTTGGGGTAAACCCCCCCCCCTCACCCCCCCTCGCTGCGCCCTGCAGAGACACGTTTTGACTGCTGAATGAAAGGTAACGCCACCAGCTCCTCTCCCAATGACACCGACACAAACTAGGCCCCCCCTCAGCACCTCCTTCAAGTGCACCTTGTTTTCCTCGGCGCTCCTCTCCACCGGCAGCAGCAGCAGTTTCTAACACTTGTCATGCCCCCGTTTGCACGCAGGAAAGGCAGCGAGAACAAAGACGCAGCCGCGGTGAAACTTGTTCAGGCGCAGTTTAACCAGCGCCACATCCGCACATCAACCAACTTTCATCCGGTAAAAACACATGCAAGGCGCTTTCCTGTGTGCCTGAACACGGCTGGAGTCGGAGGGAACTTGCAGGTAGCTGGTTACTACTTACAGTGACTGGCGGCGGAGGCTGAGCTGATGACACTCAAAGCATAGAGACTAATGATATTCAGCGGCATCTTCTTTCGCAAATCCATCCTCCCCGGCTGTGAGGTGCGACGCTGCCGGTGTATATCCGTGTGTCAGCGGGTTAATAAATCTCGGAGAAAGGGGAAAGCTTCCTCCGTGCGTCTCCAGCATGGAGGGATGGAGGGAGTCTGGTGTGAAGGAGTAAACCGCTCCCACGTCGACACTCCCTCACCAAGGCGCATCCCATCAAACACACTCTCTCTCTCTCTCTCTCTCTCTCTCTCTCTCTCTCTCTCTCTCTCTCTCTCTCTCTCTCTCTCTCTCTCTCTCTCATTCTCTCGTAGTATAGGTCGATCTCTCGTGTTTGTATTTGGGCGCAAAAAAAATTGGCAGTGTTGGCCCACAGAATGTATTTTTTAACGGCAGGTTGAGTTCTCCCCACCTGTTCATGTTTTGAACATGAGAACTGCTTCTCCCCCTCTCTGTCTCTCTCCGGAAATCTTCACAGGCAGGTCAATACAATTTGTGCTGCCGAGGCATTTGCTAGAATATGATAACCGACAAATGAGCAGGCGGCAGACTAATTAAGCATATAGGAGCACCAAAAACAAGTAGGTAGCTAAATAAACGAACATCGTTGGAATCAAGAAGAAATAAGCAAATAAATAAAGAAAAACAAAAAATAATAAAGAAAACAGAGCATACTGTGCAACAACATTTCCTATATGTTCATATTCATTCTAACAGGGCTGTTGATGGGATTGTATTTATGATAGGGTGCCAAGTGATATTATAGTAATGTGTATTTATTTACTTCTGGCTTATAGGTTGCTCTTGTCAGATTTCTCTCTCTCTCTCTCTCTCTCTCTCTCTCTCTCTCTCTCTCTCTCTCTCTCTCTCTCTCTCTCTCTCTCTCTCTCTGTCTCCCTCTCCCCCTCTTGCTGTAGATCTTTTCAGCACCACTGTGGCGGACAGCTCCCTCGCTCACACACTGAGTCAGCCCAGCCAACACTGTGTTCCTTCTCTGTCAATGCAAATGACCTCTGAAATGAACACATGCATGGGCATCTCCCGGGTACGGCGCACAAGTCCAAATGTGATCCTGCAGCTCTGTCACAGCAAAAAAAAATCCACACAAAATCAATTTGGCAGCCCTATCTGGACAAAATCAGAGCCAGTGTTCCCCTTAAGACGATAACTTGGTGATTTCTAGCTGTCTTGTACATCCCTACATCTGATAAGTCAACACTCTGGCCGGACAGTAATGATAAATTGTTAGTCCCTATGTCTCATAACCTGTAATATTGACTTTAGACTGCGTGGGCTTTGCAGTTCCTTAATTAAGAGTGTAAGGACTAGGCACCCCTAAGACTAGCAATCTAGAAACTAATTTAGAAATGATGCCAGTATTCTGTGTTAAAAATGTGTGCATATACTGTTAAAGTGCTACTCCAGACGCTTGGACTGCACTCGCAATGTGAAATATTTGCCAATATGCTATGTTCCCTTGTCACAGCACCTTCAACTTTGACCATTTGGAAATCAATTTTGATCTTTTAAATAAGGGTGATTGTTCATGAATTGCTATCTGCTGCTTGGATGATCACCTCGGCAACCGTGCACTGCAAAAAAAAAAAAAAAAAATGCTCATTTTAATCCATTTTAATGTGTTAATCTGATATAGAGTGCTCAAATCATATTTCCCTCAAAGCAAGTGACAAAATATGGCAGTAAGATGAGATACGTTCACTTGTTTTGACTATTTTGTGAATTGTTTTGACAGATCTTCAAATAAACCGAGCCGTTCCACAAGTATGAGGTGAATCTCACTTGGTTGAGGACAGCTATTGACACGTGTTGATTTGCATTGGGCATAAGCACGCAAGCAAACAAGTTTATTTATGTAGCACAATTCATACACACTGGTAGTTTAAAGTGCTTTACAAATGAGAAGATAGGTGGAAAATAAGTGCACTAAAACAGTCATGTAAATGAATAAATAAACTAATAAGCAAATAGTTAAAAAACAGAGAAAAATTGTGTTTTAAGTCGAGATTTAAAACGTCTACAGCTGCCGCAGCTTTGATACGTTCCTGAGCCAAGCAGCATGGTAGCTAAAAGCTGCTTCACCACATTTTTTTTTTTTTTAATGAATTTAGGTTTTACCAAGAGATTACTCTCCAGTAATCTGAGAGGTCTGGCAGGCATGGACAGCCAAAACATATCGAAAAGGTATTTTGTTCCTCATTTAGTGCTTTATAAACAAGCAATACTAATTTAATTCAATTCTCTGATGTAATGAAGCCAGTGTAAGGACTGAAGAATAAGCCAAATCATGTCACCCCATTAACATATCTCTCTCTATATATATATTTATATATATATATATACACTACTCACAAAAAGTTAGGGATATTTGGCTTTCGGGTGAAATTTACGGAAAATGTAAAAAGTTCACGCTACAGTGACATTATATCATGAAAGTAGGGCATTTAAGTAGAAGCATGCACTGGTGATTTCCTCATCTCAAACAATTTATTGAAACAAAAGCCAACAAGTGGTGGATATACCACAACAAAAAATGTCAATGTCTCAATAACTTGTCATGTGCCCTTGAGCATCAATTACAGCTTGACAACGACGTCTCATGCTGTTCACAAGTTGACTTATTGTCTGCTGAGGCATGGCATCCCACTCTTCTTGAAGGGCGGCCCTCAGGACATTGAGGTTCTGGGGTACAGAGCTCCGAGCCTCTACACGGCGACTCAGCTGATCCCATAGGTTTTCTATGGGATTCAGGTCTGGAGAAAGTGCAGGCCACTCCATTTGAGGTACCCCAGTCTCCAGCAGCCGTTCCCTAATGATACGACCTCGATGAGCTGGAGCATTGTCGTCCATGAGGATGAAATTAGGCCTGTGTTGTTCATGCAGGGGCACAATGACTGGATTAATGATGTTATTCAGGTAGTATGGGCTTGTCACTGTACCATTCACAAAGTGTAGGGCACTTCTGTACTGACTAGACACACCTGCCCACACAGTAACACCACCACCACCAAAGGCTCATCTGGTGACAACAGTGGCTGATGCATAGCGCTCTCCTTGACGTCTCCAACATCATTGGCGGCCATCATTTCTGCTCAACATGAATCGGCTTTCATCAGAGAACAGCACTGAGGCCCACTGGTCCCTCGTCCAGCGTAAATGCTCCCTGGCCCATGCAAGACAATGACACCTGTGCCTGGTGGTGTGGTCAGGTACCCTTGCAGGTCGTCTAGCACGCAGACCATGCTGATGTAAACGGTTTCGAATGGTCTGACGTGACACTTGGGTGCCTCTCACCTCCCTTAAATGTGCCTGGAGTTGAGTGGCATTCATCATCCGGTTCCGCAGGGCACTGTTCACAATGAAGCGGTCATCAGTGTGGGATGTGGCCAAAGGACGTCCACTTCTATGCCTTTCTGTGACTCTTCCAGTCTCTCTGTATCTCTGTTGCTCTCTGATAACCCTAACCCTAACCCTAACCTGCTGATGACACTCTGTGACACTCTAAGCTCAGTGGCCACTTCCGTCTGAGAACATCCTGTTTGAAGCCTCGCAATGGCGAGGTGCTGCTGATCAATTGTTAGGTGTCGTCTTGGTCTCATGATGTCAAAATGTGAACAGCATAATGAGGAGAACTGTTTAAATACCAATTCTAATTGAACCAGGAAATTTATTGGTTGATTCATGGATCAAACACCTGTTGTGAATTTTGCCATTAAGCTCCTTGTTAGAGAACAGCAACTTGTGCAAAAAGTACTGAAACACTGAACAGTTGGACATGTGCATTCAATAGTTTACAGAAGGTCACATTAAGTTCACCTGTAAAGGTTATAATGCATTTTAGGTTCATCCTGAAATTTCACCCGAAAGCCGAATATCCCTAACTTTTTGTGAGTAGTGTATATATATATATATATATATATATATATATATATATATATATATATATATGTATGTATGTATGTATGTATGTATGTATGTATGTTTTGTTTTTGTGTTTTTGTGTTTTTTTTTTTTGTTTGTTTATTTTATTTTATTTTTTTTTTTTTTTGGTTTTGCTTTGCTTTTTTACCTTTTGTATGTCGCAAGGCCTCATGTTTCCATGATACACACTGCCACATCTCATCTCACATCTCTCTCCCACCACAGTCAGTGGCTTTTCCAATACAAGCTTTTACCAAGTGATTTCCCCTGATTTTCTTCTTTCTGTTCTTTTCTTCTCTGTACCTAGTTCCTCAAATAGCAGTAGTAACATTATTGCCATAATGTTTGAACTGAGCGAGGCTGATAAAGCTGATATGAGAGCGCTAACACCAAAGATATCCCTTCAGCCCATGGATAATACAACATATGAGCACTCATATGGATCTCAAGTACACAGCAAATACACCAGACCTTGAGAGAAAACAGCTTCCAGCTCAAACCATGGAAGATTTCAAAGAGGATTTTTTTCCTGCTGAACTTGTATACTGTCAGGTCATGGTGCAACACACAAAAGAATATTTTTTCTCAGCTGGGAAAATCTCAAGGGCGAAACAAGCTAACGAGCTTGGGTGTGATGTCACACAGGGAACAACTACTGCTTAATTAAATGATTTTAATGCAAGAGATGCCCGTGTCATGAGGTGTCTTATAAATTATATACAGCCAAGAGGTTATAAAAAAAGAAAACATGCTAAATTTTTAAAAACCCATTCACATCTACAGTTTGCACGACTAATTTAATGGCAAATATGCAGCACGGGGGGATATATTCATCATCGGACCGGGTTGTCTGAACGTGACTTCAACCTGAGGTACGAAACTATGTTCTCTGGTTTCTTGGGCAATTTGATTGTGAAAAGGAACAATCGCTCAAGGGCACTATCATCAGAAGTGCTCAGCCCTAAATGTGAGAGTTCTTTGCATCTGAAAATTTCTCCTCATCCATCATCCCTATGAGTGAAACTCTCAGCAGTGTCTCCGTTTCCCAAATTAAATTCTCCACAGTGACTGCATCTGAGGATGGTTCACCCAGGAGTTATGTGCCAGATAGGAGATCCTGAGAAAGCTGCAATCAGAGAGGTGTCACAGATTCAGGTGATCTGTGAGCCCCAAAAGGAGAGGCCTTTTTTTGGTTACTTTGCTCCCACAGATAGCCCTAGCAACAACATTTCATAGCTGACAAGCTGACAAAAGCTTTGCAATGCCAGCGCTGGAAGGGTGACACGAAATTAGATTCAGTGTTTCGGTGCAATCCAATTTTTTTGCTACATCTTATTCTCTAAGTGGCTTCCTGTGTCCACATCCTGCAAACATGTTTCTCACAGTTTAATTGCATACACCTCTAGTCGACTAAATAAGTGTGCCTATATGCGTCACTCTCCTCTGGACTGTGCTGCACAGCGGCTCACAAAGAGATCAAAGGAATATGTTGCTGAGAGGAGTTGAACACGGGCAATGCTACAATAGCACAACGGAAAAGGCTAACTGTCATTGTCAGCCATTTCATTTTAATTGCATGGATTATGGAGCTCGTTTCCAAAGATAATGTTTCTTGTTTCATTGCCTTTTCAAGTCCTGCCCTGCTTTATTGCTCTCTCACAGCTTTTCTTTCCAATGAAAAGCCTATTCATTTCCTTCATGCTTTCATCTGAATCACATAGCTCTTTTCATTTACTCCAAGGCAAAAGCCCAAATGGGAAATCCGGAAGTGCTTATCATCACTGACTGCAATCCATCATGGAAAAACTGGGAGAAATCCATGGCACTGACTCTGTGAAAGCAGGTCCATGGAAAATGTGAGAATAACTTCCTGATGTCTTCTTTGGGCTACAGACCGGTTAATGAAAAAATAATTTAGCAGAATGTCACACATTTTCATAAAAGCCCAATTGAAATAATTTGGGAAATTCTTTTAAACCCTGCACAGTTGCACCTTCATCACCTTTATCGCGTAGCTGTCCTAATCAGAGTCACACTTATTCTCTGTACAGTCGGTAGCACTGACACAAAGCTGCACATCTTATTCTGTAATCTGCTAGAATTGCTTGCTAAATTTTCTGTCTCTCACCACAGAAATCAACAAAAATATGAATTTGCAAAACAATCTATAGCCCTTTGGACAAAAAATACCTCTAAGGGTGATGCATTCTTTGTAGAAAGTTTAACACTCTGAAATACGAAAGTAATTACATGTAGTTATGTATGACAACATGTCTATACGTTACAATTACTGAGAAATTCTGCAGTATTCTCAAACTAGAATAATATGAGGCATTCTAATTTACTGAGCAGGAGATATTTTTTACTATGACTGCATTTGGCTGCCATAAATGCAGACATTGCTTTAACTGTTTACTTTTGGCGGTGTAGATGCCAGGAAACATTGCTTGGAAAACTAAACACCTTGAAAAAATAATGAAAAAAAAAAAAAAAATTTTAAGAGCAAGAAAGATGTATTACAATACATAAATCCCCCTCTGCTACATAAAATCCAAGAAAACCAGAAGCAATCCAAGCAGTTCAAGGAAAATGCATACCCAGGCTAAAACTGTAAATATGCCCTTTTTTATAATTTAAAGAATACACCATGTTTCTTTGAGATCCAGTGAGCAAATATGCTGTAAAGTGAGGAGATCAATGAAACCAAAATTGTGCGTGCGAACAAGCTGATGTTTTATTTAAATATACCAGCCTCCACATGGTCATGCTTCCAAATTAACTATTGGAGTTTCTTGATGTGCCTAAAATTGATCAGTCCTTATTATATATTACTGGTTACAATTTTTTTAAAACTTTTTATTTTTTTTTTTCCTACAGTGGTCAGATTTGTGAGCTTAGTGGTGGAAGTTCTGTTGGATCTGGAAAACTGACATATTTTTCAATAATGAACTGTGGATCATTGGCACATTTTCCACCAACCAAAACAACCTGACAGTTCACTGCAAGTCCACTGCTAATGTTTTTATCCTTACGTTACATGGACATTGAAAAAAATTGTAGTTACGGGGCTGGCCTAATTTATTTACTTAATTCTGATTAAATTCCCAGTCATCGGTAAACCTCTTGATCAATTACTGTAGCATTTTCTTTAGTAAGAAAGACACTTGTGTACATGTCAGGTTCATTTTCTACAATTCGTTCATCCACCCATCAAAATATCTCGACTTTTTCCGATTGGCTTTTGATAAAACTTGGGGATTGATGCTTCATTCCTGGCCTAAAGGTGCATGTGGGTGTGCATTATGAGTGTAAGTGTGCGTGGAAGAATAGTGGGTGTTGGCGGGGGTGGAGTGGGCGTACAGTGTTTGTGTAATTGTCTGTAAATCATGCATGATATATTGGACTTGACTGATTGCATTTTGACAAAAAAAGAAAGGGAACGATGCATCCCATTGCTCCATTTCGACATTTTCGAGTTTGCACTGATTGGACCGAGGGGAATGGCACAGCTATTTAATTGTCGTACATCAATCAAACATGAGGAAACATATTTTCATTAATATTGCACGGTATTCCCCCACTACCACTCCGCATCCTCCATGGGGTGCGACATGTGTTGCACATTGTGGCTTTTGCTTGCTGATATCACATGTGTCCTACCAGTGTGTGGTGCTGGAATGACTCACTACTTTGATTTATTTTATTGTATTCTATTTACAGTTTAGCTATGTTGTTGTCTGTATGTCGTATTGATGCTTGTGCAGAAATTACTGTCTGTGTCGGAGCCAGTTGTGTGCACTCGTCAGTCTAAAGAGGTGTTTGAAATAGGCTTGTATGCCATGCGACAGTAACTCTAAAATATTGCATATCCAAATTCTGATTTTGTGTCTGTTGTTCACCTCACAAAACAGAGTCTGGGCTGTGGCATTCAAAGCCTTTGGAATAGTGGTGGCAACAATGGGCATTTACAAAATATATAGCAGGCGATTGGATCAACCATCTGTCAGTCATTACCCAACTCATCCAATCAGACAAATGAACCGTATGATGAGGTGTGAGCTCGCCAAAGTTAAACACACGGCCACAGCTGCGACGGTGAGAGCGGCAGCCCGTTCTCATTCCCGGGGCATCAAACACTGCAACTCGGTCATGGCTTCTTTCGAGTCTGATACCAAGAGGAGCCAAATGTCAGCCACAGGAGCTTCACATACACGACGAGACCGGGTCCAGTTTCCATTTTGATGCCTAAACGTAATCTTTCCCTAACCTCAACCAAGAGGTTTTTATGCCTAAACGTAACTACAGCGAGATAAAAGCGAGAAAGGCCGATGCATCTTGTCCTGACGTCAGAGGGTGCTTTTCACGATGGTATCGGATGTGAGAGGAGTGTGACCACGCCGCGGTATTTGACAACATGGGAATAACAATGTGTCGGCATATCTGTACACATTTAGCTTGTTAACATCCTGTTCATCTCCTTTTTTAAAGGATTTATTAAACTGCCCTCGGAGGGGCGCTGTAGAGCCACTGCAGCAGCCAAGAACAATTACAAAAAGATTTTAATGCAAATCCAATAATTAAACTAAACTCATAAAGACCATTCACACTGGAACCATGTTCATTATTGCTATCTGCACTCTGCATGTATGTGTTGTGATTTACTATAATATGCTGTGACCAACTTGTGAAGCCAAAGGCAAACTTGCACATCTGTGGACAATAAAGATAATCTTAATGAGTCAAGCCATTTCTGCAGGGACGACCTGCACGTAAGAGGCACTTTATCGAATATTTCTTCAAGAGCAGCCAGTAGTTTTTGTGTGCGTGAATTTGGCGCTTTGTCACTTCTCGCCATCATCGTCAGCTAAACCGTGCCCGCGGCTGCTCAGAGGACACTGACTGGTGAAAGAAATCCCACACGACCAGCCTTTAACAACAAAATTTTAATTGTCCGATTATTATCAGAGAATTCCAGAAGTGGGGTTATTCAATAGCGGAAGAGGCGACATGAAACAGTGGTGTTGTTTTTCCTGCTGCTGTCCACTCTGTGTCTCTCGGTCGGTGTCCCTGCACTGTGTCGCCCGGCAGATTTGTTTGAGAACGTGCTGCGGCGAGTGGGTGTCGGGTTTCCATTGTGCTGTGGGGCATTGTAGACGATGTGTACACACCAAAGGTCAAGGATTTCTTCTCTTTTATTTATCCAGGTTTTGAACCGAACAGACGGACAAATGGCTCATATGCTAATTCAAAATGACAGTAATGAGTTTGACTTTTTCTATTTAGCAGACACATTCGGCGTATTTGTAAAGCAGCTGGTTAATTGGATGACCTGGGGCACACCTACCTACGTCTGAGCAAATACCCTTTTTGTTACGGCCCAGTAGCAGCCACACTCACAGTGCTTGTTGACTTTTTTAGGCAGTATTACCACTGGCGCATTTGCAAAATTCATGAGAAAGGCATCACAAGTTGGCGTGCAATTTTAGAAATCGAGTGTAACCTATTATTATTAAAAAATAAAATAAAATAAAATAAAATAAAAAAAAAATGCAGCTCCTCTTGAAAGTGTGTGTATAGGAATTTCAGATGCATGCAATACTTACCTTCCATATCTCGCCAGCAGCAGTAAGAGGCTCTAACCTGAGGCTGTGAGATAAGATCAGTCATTTTGCAGAATAAAACCTGAATTAAATGTTATCACACTGGAATAAGTGTAGTGTGTACACCGGTGATGTGTGTCCCTAGTTTGGCTAGGAAAAAAAAAAAAAAACACCTTGATGTTTTAAGAGGTAGAAAGAACAACTGGTATCAGTGATTAGGAAATGGCTAAGATATCAAGCCAAACAACCTTTAAAAATTAACAGGAAATATAACTTTAACATATTGCTATAGATTACACTGCACTTTCCTTTCTACTGCAGATGAAAGACAAAGTGTGTGAGTTTTTTTTTTTTTTTTTTTTTTTTTTTCCCAGCACAATAAACTTCAAACGTGGGTTTAAAATCGTATACGAGGCGAATCCTTATTGTAGGTTCATATTAAAAAGAAACACTGCCGCCCACTCATTGTTCTTTGGGGTATTCAAATGTTAAAGCTGTTGCAGGAACAAGTGGGATATTCCATACAGCCTCTGAGGAACTCTTTTCTGAAAATTTAATTCAGTCAACATGCCTTTGCTGCACAAGCGGTGCTGTCGAATGATTAAAAAACAGTCATGTGCAGTGTGCATTCCTGGTTAGTTTAATGCTTTATATTTTAGTGAAGATCATAGTGGGCTGAAGAGTGGTGCACACTGCAAAACACTGAATAAGTTGAACGAGTTTATTCATTAGGATAAGCCCCTCGAGAGGAACCATCTTGTTTTCGAGGGGGTCCTCACACACAAGTACAAGTCTAAATACAAATACAACACAAAATGCTTAACTCAAATACCAAAATAAGACAAAACAAAGCAAACAAAGTAACTAAAGACAAAACAACAATTCAACAGACACAATACAACTAAGACAATCCACACGCAATCAGAAAGACGAGTATATGAGTAAATACAACCACTAGATGGCGACTGAGAGGCCATGAACAAATGTTAGCCTGCAAAAATATAATACAGAATATTCACTGACTTGTCTATTGTATATAGGTATAGCATCATCTAAAACATCTACAGTTAATCTCATAATAAGAAGAGATAATGAAATAATGAAATAATGTCAAAGATATGTTTGAGGGTAAATTATGAAGGAAGCTTAAACATAAGCTCTTGTTCCAGTTGCTTTTCTGACTGTATTGTGCAGAATGCCTCAGTGTGTTGATATATTGATGAGTATGGCACCAAAAACTGTTGCAGACAGTGAGGATAATTAATTAAAATCTACATGTTTAAAGATGAATTGAAGCCACTGAGTGCGTCTTCTTATATTCAGTGAAGGCCATTTAAGTATTTTATACAATGTGCAGTGATGAGGGCTCAAGGAACAGCCAAGGACAGACCTACAGAGATCATTGTGTGCTGTGTTAAGCCGTCGGAGGTTAGCTTTAAATGCATTCTGATAAACAACATCAGCATAAACAAAAAAATGCTAATAGAAGTTGTGAAGCAAATTTCTTTCGGCTCTTAAGAGTGAAACAGTTTCTAGATGTGAATAAGACACCGGTTCCTAAATGAATTCACAGAGAAAGTAATCAGTGTGAGGTTTGAATGTAAGCTCTGTTTAATTTGATCACCTCCCTGCAGATAAGAACCATCATGACACATTATTAGTAGATTATTAGTGCCTCGGTCCGAAGGAACGAGGTCACTCTTGTTTGAATAGGTTTTAAGGCTATGTCTTGCACCAAAAGCCATAATATAAGATTTTGTTTGATTAAGCATAGTTTATTCATTTATTTGTTGATAATTCATGTTGCCATCTTAAAAACCCATTTAGGCTCATATTTAGTGTTGGAAATCTTTTTTTTTTTTTTTTACTTTTTAACTTTTTTTTTATGAAAACAAATGTAAAATTTGGCAGTGGGATGAGATTATCCCACTTGTCCCTGGAAAAATTCCTGACACAAGTGAAACTGCATTAGAAACATGTAGAAATGTGTCAAAACAAGGCAGAATAAGGCCGATCAGTCGACCAGGATCAAGGAAAAGACACCACATTCAAGACAGTGCTGGTCAATAAACTGATAAACACAGGAAACAAAGAAACAAGAACAAAGAACAGCATTTGAACACTGAAGATGAGACCATCTTTTAACAACAGCAGCCTGGCTCAAGGTTATGAGGTAAACATCCACACTACTGAAGTGTCCTTGAGCAAGACGCTGACTCCCATCAGTTCAAGGGCTGCTCTTCTGCAGCTGACCCTGACCTCTGGCCTCTCTGTGGAGCAGAATATGAAAGGAGAGAGTTTCACCTCAGGGAAGAGGAGAGTGTTCCATGGAAAAACAATACAACGACACAATGAAACAATACAAGGCCTTTATATCACCATTTACTGGCATTTGAAAATGTCACACCGCAATTTCTCGTGTAAACATTCGCACAACAATCCTCTAAGTTCACGGCTCGAACAGACGTGAGCTTCGTCTCTGCAGAGCGGGGAAAGCACACGCTGCGCACATGTCTCCAAATAAAGGAGAGGCTACCTTGGAAAATCAATAGTCTGATGAATGCTAAATGCTACTGCACAATTTCCACCCAGGCCGATCATGCATAAGTGTGGATAAACACAATCTGACAGCCCATTTGCAATTTGCAAGTGTTTTGGTGAAAGGTGAAAAACAAAATCCAAAAACTGCCACCTTTTCGAAGGCAGAAAGGAATTAGAGTCATGTATTAAATGTGTTACCTGGTTAAAACGGCATTTTCCAGAGTGATAACTCTGCTCGAGGTGTGGCAACTCAAAGCTAAATGTGAAAAGAAATGGGAAAAAAATTAATATTGACACCGGCTTGATTGGTGTTCATCGTTTTGCGGTTGTTTTTCCTCTTTTTGCTTTGTCCTCATAATTTTGTTTTGTGATTGACTCTTGAGCGGTGAGACTTAGGTAGCGTCTCTTTGAAGCCATTTGCGACCTGCTTGTCATGACTGGCTACAGAAATAAACTACTTTTATGTGCACGCGCAACCAGTTCATTAAGATGCGTCACTGTGCATGAAATTCACTCCTACAGTATGTGGAGTGAATCACATGCATTTTAATTTGCTATATAAAGTGACTACACATGCACTGACTCATTGATTTATTTTTTTTTAGCTAATTTTTATGTGGAAAGTGAGTGGTGTCAGGTACTCTGTGGGGTTTTGACAGAGGACAGTGTCTCAGCTTTATGGGGAATACTGTAATAAAGAAGTTAGTAATGGACCTGTGGGCGAAAGCAGCACGATGATGAGGTCAAAGGGGGGCGGCAAGGCTCACACAGGCTAACAGGAGGGCCACAAACAAGCAAATAATGGGGCAGCGCAGGGAGACCGGCGTCTCAGAGGGCACAGCTCGTTAGGCCTGGTTCAGGAAGGGTTGGAGAAGTGGGCCCGAACCGATGCACGAACCACGGCTGCATCCCTAACGCGTCCCGAACCCTAACCCTGCAGGACGACCGGTTTTCTCAGCAGGCAGCCTTTTTCTCACGAGGCGCCTCAGAGAGATTTTGGAGGGTTTTAGATGGACTACCAAGGCAGCGCACGCCAAGCGGTCGCTAAGATACCGCATTTGGCAACGGCCATTACCACTGGCCATTACTGCTCCATTACCACTACCTGCTTGCCCTTACACTCTAGTTTTTCCAGTCTGAGGAAAAACAACACCCTGGAAAATGAAAAGAAAAAAAAAATCATATTTATCCATATGGTACCTCAGATGTGTGTATGGGTTGATAGAGTGCATCTGAAATAAAATAACTGACCTCAAAAAAAGAAAACATCTATTTATCTATTTATTTATTTATTTTGAACATGTATAAAGGACAACAATGCAACAACAGGGAAACAGAAGAAAAAGTACAAAAAAAAAAAAAAATTCAATGTTATTTCCTATACGGCCAGCACATGTTCAAAAGAGAGTAGGAAGAAGTAAAAAACTTATATAATCCTACCCCTTGAGTTCCTATATATTGCATATATATTGTGTTATACTCTAGTTATTATCATCAATATTATATTATTAATCTATAAAAAGATGTGACTCCACATAACATTTCTTGGTAGAAGAGTGAAATGTAACTTAAACATGCTCAGGTTTGTGACAGTTTGAGCTTAACTGCCTTCATTGATATAAAATATACATTTTTTAAATGTATTATGTCTTTTTAAATAGTACTTTTGGATGGATAAATGTTTTTAAATAAAGCCCTTTAGGTCCTGCTTAACTTCAGTTTTCGAGTGATGTGACGCAGAGATCTAAAATAGATAAACTTCACATTTCAGCTGGGCCAAAAAGGATTGTGGGATACAAACACTTGATAGGGACGTGACTTGATGCCCTCTTGCTTCTGACTGCTGCTCCAGGTCCCTTGTTTTCTGTTTGGGGTGTATGGTTGATTTTTGCACAGCACATTAATTTGAATAATTTTCCTCTCTTCTGTGTCGCTGCCATCCCTTCAACGCACGCCGCAGCAGCAGACAGGCCTGTAAACATCACCAATTTGCTTTAATTTTTCCCAGGTGAAACCGAGGATGTTTGCAGATGTATGCCACGTTCACACCAAACATGTCCGCGGGTGTTTATTAGATCTCTGCAGTGTTTGCTCCTTTTAGTTTGGTGTGTTTAGTCAGGTGAGGACAACGCCATTTGAACTCTGGTGGCACCAAATAAGCGCACCGAGACTCATGAAAATGCAAGTCTCTGTCCCCCTGCGAGCGAGCCGCGGTGCAGTTTATAACGTAATCCGAACCAATTACAGGAAACGACCCCCCAAAATGCAAGGGTTCATGGGTGTAAGGAAATGGATGTTGACATCTGATAGCCAGCAGTTACTCATGCTTGGAGAGCCTGGGATAACGAAATGAACTGCAGCCTGGACTGAAGCTCATATTCAGCTATTTATTCACTGTATGAACACCAGAGACAGTAGATTACACTAAAGAGTGCAGTTTAAGACTGATTTGACCACGGCTAACCAAATGCACAATAGGAAATTTATATTTTGATGACAGCTGTGAACTAAAACTGGTAAATTAACATCACTAAGCAGGTGCCTGTGCCCCAAAAGTATCTGGATATAATGCAGAAGAAGCTTTCAGTGAGGATGCATGGTCTAAAGAATCTCTAATTAAGTCATTTAGTCTCATATTGGTTTAAAAATACATTTTCCCTTTTTTATTTATGTATCTATTTATCGATTTATTTTTAAAAGACAAGTGAAAAATGCCCGTAGGTGTTTCCAATGCTAAAAAATAGTTGTGTGGACGAGCGTTCTTGATTAGTTTTATAGCTGCAGTATATAATATATTTTTTGAGATGATTGTATTGGGCAGAAAGATGACGTGCATATTCATATCACATTCAGTGTTAAAAATCTTGTTTTTCCAAAAAAGTGCAATGCTTTAAACAATGGCTCGCACAACCTGCTGCCACTCATAAAGAGCGACACTTATATGAATGTAGGAGAAACATGATGAGCCATTTCCATTAAATAAGCGATGTTTAGGGAAATATGATTATGCCTTGGGTGAATGGTTAACCAATAAAGTTTAGTA
The DNA here is from genome assembly GCF_902150065.1 of Myripristis murdjan. NCBI lineage: Eukaryota > Metazoa > Chordata > Actinopteri > Holocentriformes > Holocentridae > Myripristis > Myripristis murdjan. The sequence goes on along the minus strand of NC_044000.1, from coordinate 29,592,861 downwards.
TTTCTTTTCTATAGATAGATAGATAGATAGATAGATATACCCAAGGTCTAATCATGCGTGCTGACTGCTGTGGTATGTGATAGTCATACCACACGCTCTTCTCATCCTCTGAATCAAAATCAGAGTGAGGCCCTGTTACGCCAGGCTCTTCTGGGACGTTTTGGCATCAGAGCGGTTCAAGATCTTAGCTCTCTTCGTTTTGAGACACTTACTTCATTTTCTTTTAATCTTTGGACTCTCCTTGCCATCTTGCCGGTCCGTTTCTAGTCTCTGGTTTCAGTTTGAACACAGGAAACCCAGGTGACAATGTAAAGAGTGGAGCTCTAATGATCAGCGAGCTTGCAGATTAACATCATATCACCAGGAGCCGGGAGACAGGAACACACTCTGTGATCATAGCCTCGCTTATTCCCTTCATTCTTCTTTCCTGACACCGTCTCAGCCAACTGGTAGGCATCTTGGAGTTCATGTCTGTATTGTTAACAAGACTTTGTGGGGGTACCATCATCTGAAACTGGAGAGCACAAATCTAGTGGCTTCCTGACATCATCTCCAAACATTAAAACATATGGAGAACAGTTATGACTCATTCAGTGTGCAGCTGTATGCATGAACCGGATGACTTCTGTGTTTGCTCCATTTACTTTTCTCCTGTACCTCAAGCGTTGTCAAGTAGTGCTGTTGAACCGCTCAGGCTGTGGATCACCTTGGGGAAGGTGTGGGTTAGTCCTAGATTTCATTATGCCGACATGAACTGAGCCTATTTTCTTAGGTCAACCGTAATCAACATTGTACTGTTGCCCCAAAGCATTTGCTTGACTGTTTTTGATCTTTGGTTGGGGACAGACAAAGTGTTTGGTGGGCCTGCATTACACCTCTCCACCAATGAGGATATGGTGTTCAGGAGTTGGAGGTTCATCTCTGGAGTGGCAGGTTAAGGTGTGGCATGGCTGAGCAAACCTGTGAGTCTTTCCTTGATGTTCAAGAAACAACACTAACTTAGCTTGGAAGTGACCAAGCAGGGACCGACCTCGCCCTGAAGTCCTGTCTGCGTTGGTACGGTGATGCTTGTCATGTCACTGGAGGTCGCTCCCTCTTTCACGTTGGAGCCCCCACAAAAAATGAGTTCCCTGTGGAAAAACTTGCCTCTCTCACATCAGAGCAGAGCAGAGACTCTCAAAATGGGAATAAGGTATCGTAATAGCTTTTCTCCCCATTATCACAATGTACTAAATTGTTTCCAGCGCAGTTTCATTTGTTATAGTATAAATATGCTGAAACCCATCCCACCCATCGACAAATTTAATTGTCAATAATTAGTTAGCTACATCATGGTGAGTGTTTTTCATTCTGTGCAAGAACCTGACATTGGTTTCCACAGGCGAGTTCCTGAGGGGTGAGCCATCTTGCATCATTACTATCTTTGCTGAGAGTTTCGCATGCCAGACAATGACTGGGAGGCAACAGGTAAACACAGTTTACCTAAGTCTGGGAATATTTCACCCTAAACCCTGCAAAGATAAGGACTGGCTGCAAGATTTGTAAAGAGGACCTTTCATATCATGTGAGCACGTCGGCCATGCTTGAACATTTGAAAAGAAGGCGCATGGGACTTGCAGGTGAGGCAGACTCGCCCAGGTAAAATAATTCGCTTAATAATTTGCTAACATCAGCTATCCATAGAGTTGTGTTTGCATTTTAAATTCTATGTTTATTGCTGAGGTTGTAGTTTGCAGAGGTCTTGCACTGGACTACATTATATTGAGAGGTGTTTCTAATTTTTTGTCCTCCCCTATTTATATATAAATGAGGTGGGACAGAATAGTGGAAACAGCTGTCAGTAAAGTGCAGTCCAGTCCAACAGCAATGCCAAACATAGAAGTGAATGAACACCTTTGTTACCGTGACAACAAGACAAGCTGAGCATTATAGGCATCAGAAAAGGAAACTTTATGGCACAACAGTTGCATCAGATTGTATTAGACTGTACAGATTGTATTAGATCGCTAAATAAGAGCCATTTAGTAATTAGTGCAATTCATTTTCAGATTAGTCGACTAATCAGCGATGCCTAGTCGACTATTAAAATAATTGCTAGTTGAAGCCTTATTTTTAACCTCAACTACTAATATCTAAAAGGAAATAAGGCACCTAGATGTTACCTCATAATTTGCTTTAAAACTCTTATATAACTCTATTCTTTGTCTCTCTCTCTCTCTCTCTCTCTCTCTCTCTCTCTCTATTACACACACACACACACACACACACACACACACACACACATATACACACGCACACAGATGCACACACACACTGCACTTGACTTACATTTGAGGCAGGAGTTCTCAGAGGTTTTGTACATTACAAATTGGGACGGGAGCTGCTGAACATATAACCAGAGGCGGGTTGGAGTGTTCGTCAAAATGGTTTGAGGCAAAATAATAGAGCGAGGCATTTCTCTGAAATGTTTGCTGTGCCCGAGAGGGACCCGAGATTTGATTTAATTTAAATTAGCCAATTTTGATGTAGAAATCAATTTCAAATTGTTAAGCAGGGGGATTATTTTGAGGCTATATTGTCGGATGTGATTCACTTTTAGCATTAAAGGTGTATTGAGTATTGACTCTGCCTGCAGTGATCGTAGAATTGTGATTGCCAAACGTCCTTGAAGGCAAGGTTGCCGCAGAGGTTCAGCCCACTTAATCTCAGTTTACCCACCTTTTTAATTTACAGGATCTTTTTTTTTTTACCTTTTCAGGCTGTGATAAATCTTTAGGACTGAAATTCAAAGCATACATGACAGCAATTAGTATCAGATTGATGTACGGTAAGGGATAAGCATTAATTAATGAGAATAAAATTGATTTTTGTTTATATCGATGGCTATTTGTGCCTTATAATGATCAACCGGAGGTCACAGGTAATCACCCTTTGTCTACAAGACACAAATTAGCGGAGATATACCCTATAATTACATGTCTGTTTTTCATGTACGCATCCAATACACATTCGCCAGGTCTAATTCAGACCACAAATGCACACACACACACACACACACTCGCTGTGATAAATCCACAAGTATAGAATATTATTCCCCATTGGAAGCTCTTGGAGCTTGTGTGCTTTGGGAGAGGAATTGCTGAACATATAACCTGAGGCTGATTGAATTGTTATTGAAAATGGCTTGAGGCCAAATAATGAAGCAAGGCATTTGCTGGAATGTACTCACAGAGGACTGGAGACTTTATTAAAAATAGAAATAAGGCTATTTCCATGTCAATGCAACAGTTATAGATTACTTTGAAGCTGCATTACTTGATCTGACAAAGCTTTATAGATCTGGCCTTTATTATGGCTCTTTCTCTATGAGATTACATTGTAAAATTTGGATTTTACTGCACTATTTTTTTGGCACGTACTCACACTGGATTGTAAAGGTAGCAATAGGTGTCTGTAATTAGTTTTTTTTTTTGCAGTGAATGTCATATTTATATGACCTTTTCTGTTCTGGAGAAAGCCATTATTTTCTCATGTAGATAAGAGAAGAGGCGGCTGGATTGCAGCTGCTGGAATCATTCAGGGCCACGAGGCGCGGCTCCCATCCAGCATTCTGATATATTGCAAGCATACTCTCATTTTGAGGGAGATTTGTCATAATACCTCAGTTGGCCAGATGCATTCTCCTACTGTAAAAACCTTTACTCACCATTGGCTCTCGCTGTCAAATACAGAGAAATATACTCTTTGTCATAGTTGGGGTCCAACCGTCTTGCATTTACCAGGAGGGATGAAATGGAAAGTCCTTGGCTGAAAATCACAGAGCTGAACAACTCTGTGTGTGTGTGTGTGTGTGTGTGTGTGTGTGTGTGTGTGTGTGTGTGTGTGTGTGTGTGTGTGTGTGTGGGTGGATGGGTGGGTAGGTGTGTGGTCTTTCATTACGGAAAGGAGGGAAAAGAACAAACAAACAGAGCTGTTACTTTGAGAAAAACACTTGATCACGCCACTTAGGAGGTCGAATCCTACATGGCGATGAGTCGGTCTCGTCTTTCTACGGTCTGCCGCGACGTTTCCCATCACCCCCCCCACCCCACCCCTCCCGGGCCAATAAATATGATGTCATCTCTGCTGAAGTGCCTCCTTTAATGAACCATGAATATCCTAGTTTTACAATCAGCCACTTCAAACATGGAATTTGTCATATCACTGAAGGATAATTGAAGGGGCATTTTTCACTCTGAAGCTGCTTGACTGAGCTGCTGGTGCCGGTCCTCGTACTCTGTGACGGCTAAATCTTTATTTGCATGTATTTGGTGCCGTAAAAGTTACTTTCTGATTTGATTTGGTCTTCATTTTTCTCGGACAGATAAGGCAAATAGATCACCAAATGTAAGATATAAAAAAATATCTCATAAAACAATGCATCAACCAGACGACGTGCAGAAAACACATAAGAAGGGGCAGAGAGAAGCAAAAAGCTGATCTGGTTCTGCCGCTTCCTTATAATATATTCCTTATTATATTAAAAAAATAATAATAATTAAAAAAAAAAATTCTCAGCAAATGTACATAATATAAATATTGGAGGCAACAAAAATTAAAGGGGAAAAAACATTTACACATTTTTTTTTTACTTTTCTACTTTTTTTTTCACATTTTCCATTAATAATTGTTTATATCTGCATTTGATTTTTTTGTTTTTTTTTGTTTTTTTTTTACTTTACTTTTTTTTTATTGCACATTTGTATCTCCACATCAAGGCTATCCCCAAGGCTTGCCCCACAAACTGAAATGCACATGCTTTTAAAAGCTGTTCGGACAGCAGGTTTTACATTTTATGGGGCATTATGAGAACTGCAACAAACTTATTTTTGATGTCCAAGTTCAGAGTCTGTCCGAGTATCTCTCAAATTTGGACTGGGACTTCAAAGGGGAACCACACCCCCCCAAAAAAACCTGAGAAAAATTGAATCACCTTGTGGCAGGGATCAAGGTGGAGGGCAGTATCTAAAATTAGATTCAATTTAAGGATGTGTTTTGGCGGTGAGGTTTTTTTTTTTTTTTTTTTTTTAAACAGAAAGCAACAGAAAGTGCACCAGAACAGCACTTAAAAACAAATGGAAATATTATCAAATGGAGAAAATAGCCCACCTAGTAACCCATCAGATACTCCCAAGGTCACATCAGAAATGTAAATACAGCGGACAGGCACAAGATTTATGATAAACTCCAACAACATTAGTAAAGTGAGCATAATACAGCCACAAAACACTGAAGGAAAAAGTCTCTGCATCAACTCTGAACTCTGAAATCAGCCTCAAAACGCTGGCATGGTATATTCCAATAAATAATTTATAGACATCCATTTAAAGGTGTGTTGAAATTGACTTTTTTTTTTTTGGTGTATCCATTTTATCCATTTGCCCTGAACCTTCCTCATTTACATATTTTGGTTAGTTAGTTTCCTACATTTCCCAGAATGCCTTTCCACAGCTCCCACAGGAGGGGGTTCTCTCTGATCTAGATGTGTCGGTGGAGAGAGAGCAGCAGAAATGGAGCGAGCTTTTTCCAAATATGATGAAGTGAGAGTGCAGAGAGCTGAAACATGTGACTCACTGATCAAATCAAACCGGTGCCTTTAACAGAAGCTGCAGCTGCATCCAGCAAGTCACCTATTCTGGAATGGCCTGGAAGTAAACAAACAAACAAACAAACAAAAATGCACCAGCAGACAACACAATGTGATTTAGGACCAGTTAGAAATAGCTGAATGACCGTCTGTGTTGATGGTGCTGCTGTCCCATGGTGCTGTGAGGCTTGCAGCTTCAATCACAACACTGCAAAAAAAAAAAAAAAAAAAAAATCCCTGTTTTAGCAAGTCATTTCATCTTCAGAGTTAAAATGATGTTTTTCATCAAAATAAAACAAAGTCTTCCAGTGGGACCAGATAATCCGACTTTTTTTAAATGCTAATCAAGTTTTTTTTTTTTTTTTTTTTTTTTTTTTTATCAGGATTTTCTTGAATCAAGTGCCATTTCCTCAATACTAGTGAGCTGATCTGCCTTATTCCCTTATTCTGCCCACTTTCTGAAGCAAATGAAACTCCTCTGGAAACAAGTGGCACTAACAGATGTTTTTCCCTACTTGTTTTACAAAAAAAAAAAAAAAAAACAGATGTTTTTTTATAATCAAAAGAGGGGACTAAATGACTCGTTACGTTGGAGATTTATTGCAGAAACGACAGTAAAGACAGATGTTTCTTCCCAACAGAAACACCAACTCTGTCATTTTGAACAATCATCAGATAAGTGCAGCCATCGCAAAAAAATGATAAACATATTAATTTCATGAAAAGATGAAGGTGTGACACTGCTAATGTTATGAACGTTTTCTTTCTTTTGCCGTTGTTGTGAGAAGCTCCACAGCTCCGTCGTAACGTCGCGGTCGACTGACCTTCATCAGATGAATGACCACAGAGAATAGGGACCTTTATAAGGGATTTCAATGCAGCACAGGTGGTAGAAATCCACCTGACATGAAAATATGAGTACATGCAACACAAAGATCATGATAAAGCTTAAAGAACACCAACATGCACAAACACATGATGCAATGCAGACTTTTATCCTCTTCTCCTACTGAATACTGTTTTTCCACAATACATGAGAAAGATAGAGCTGCAGCTGGGTGGTTAAATAAGCACAGAGCATATACAAAAACATCATCATGAGTCATTCAGTCTTATATTCAGGCTTAAAACCTTGTTTTTCTCAGAGCAAGTGAAAAAAAAAAAAGAAAGAAGAATCTGCCAGTTGGGTGAGAAAATCCCATTTGTTTCCAATGCAGTTTCACTTGTTTCAGGAATTTTCTTGATGGCAGTGGGCTGATCTGCCTTGCTCTGCCCTGTTCCAGCGTGTCGTTCCACAAAACAAGTGGGACTGTCTCACCCAACTGGCACGGTTTATTATTCACTTGATTTGAGAGTGAAAAAAACAAACAAACAAAAAAAAAAACAACACTTCGAACACCTGATTAGAACAAATGACTTTGCTAAGGTGGAGATTTTTTTTTTTGGAGTGCAGAGCAGATCATCAGGTTTTGAATAACCGCACCAGGAACGCGATTCGGCGCAACTTTTGACAAAAACCTAAAGTGCGATCACTCTGTGGACTTCAAAATAAAAGACTATTAACAGAGCTACACATTTCGTTATAGCTGTCGCCCTCCTGAGCCGTCAGTCTGCTTTTTAATAGCCTATATGAAGCCTCACCTCACTTTTTTGTCTTTATTTTTTTGCTGTAAGTGCAAAACTAACATTCCTCTCAAATGATACTTTGGGGGAAAAAAAAAACAAAAAAAACATCTCTTTCTAAACGAAGCAAGACTGATCTCTCTCCCAGCAGTGTGGCAGCTTTCTGAGATGTTCAGCGGGGTAAAATTATCTTGGTGATGAGGGAGCAGAATCTACCGGTAAGTATAAACTCCGCTTATTTTTGTCTCAGCAAAAAGAGAGTTTCAATTATGAAGAGGTGCTATGATTTGGCAGTGTCAGCCGGCCGTGGTGTGGAATCCCCACCAGGGAGCTTAGCCCCTCTCAATTAAATCCACAACAGAGCACTTTGATGGTCGAGGACTTCATTGTGAATCAGCCTCTGTGTGGAGCTTTTGTAGCTCCGCCATTGGCTGAGTGCACCCACACTGACCTTTTTCCTGTCCTCAAATAGAGACTGAGGAATTATAATGAAAAAGAGAGCACTCAGCCTCAATTGAAAAGTACAGCGCTGCAACAATAGACAGTGGAAATGAAGTCAAATATTAGCTGTGGTTTTCCTTTGCAATTTCATAATGCCTTGCATCAGAAAGGTTGTCACAGGTGCTTGTGATTAATTTTTTTTTTTTTTTTTTTTTTTGTTACAGCGCACTGCCTTAGCCTGAATGTTAAATCATAATAATTTATAGTTAAAGGTGCCAGTGGCCCATAACAGTCACATTAGCAGTAACTGAACACATTAGAGCCAATTTCTTCTCAATAGTTGCTTCTTGAATGGGAAATATGCGCGGCAGTTCTAGTTATTATGGGATCAAATCCATTTAAAAAGGAGGAAAAAGACACAGGGTGTACTCCACGCCGCTGCTGAAAGCATTTGGACAAAACCCCGTCACCACAGTGCCATGGTTTGACATTTTTTGGACTTTTGTTGGACTCCTTGTCTTTTGTCTCTCTTTGTTTCAGGGCTGCTCTGCATAACTGTGCACTATTTAAACTGCTGATTTAACCATTTAACTGTGCAATACACCTGTGTAGATAAGGTATATACAGGCATACTCTTTACATTAGCTCAGTTACTTATTCCTGTATTCACTGTTGTAATATTTTATAGGATTAATGCACATTCTGAGACTTCATGCGCATACTTTTGATACGACTTACACATGATGTACAAACTTTGTAAAATTTATAGGGCGCATATTTTTATATTTCATTTTTCTATGTCTCTATCTCAATCTTTCTTGTAATTTAATTCTTTTATTGAGAATTTGAGCAGCTGCAACTGACCGAATTTCCCCTCGGAGATCAATAAAGTATTTGTGATTCTGATTCTTGTGTGTCCCTCCCGTTGTTTGCCCTGCTGTGTCGCTCTCGTTAGTGTTAGCCGTGTCTCGTTACCCAGTTTGTTAGTCCCTCCTCCTGTGTCCAGTGTACGCCGTCTACGAGCTGCTTTTGATCTATTTTCATCAATTTTCACTCCCTGCTTCTCTGGAAGATTTTTTTTTTTTTTTTTTTTTTGCCCGCCAGAAGTCCCAAACTTTCTCAGGAGCTGCTGTTTACCACTGAGACACACACTTTTTTCTCCACTTTTTCTCCACGTTTGGCAGGTATAGGAATGTTTCACTTCGCCGTGAATTTCTGAAACGTTTCATCACATCCACTTCCGAGTGCAGCGTCTTTACATGCAAGGTCACAGGCTCAAAGCGGCTGACGTGTCCGTGCCCTCGGCGGCGAACAACCCCACAAAACAAGTTGTGGGATTCAAAGCCTAACACGGGCTGACCTTGATAAACACGCGGTGCAACCTAGGGCAGGAGCAGCACCCGTTTTTTAAAGGTCTGTGTTCATGCATTAAACATGACGCCGCATAGACAAGAACCAAAAGTACAAAAAGCAAACTAAAAATATAGACTAATACCTTGCTTTGCTCACTTTTTGTTGTAACCACAATTGCATGGGGACTTTTTTCGCCCCCACACCAAAAACAGAACACGAAAATGTCTTTAAATGTCTGCTTTGCACTGTGCAGCCTCAACCCCTGTTACAATGAAGCTGTGTCCATGAACATCCATGCAAGTTTATTCCCTCAACAGAGGAGGATTTAACACTTTAAGAGGTGCAGACATTAACAAGGAGATGAGCGCGAGCGTTGTTGTGTTCATCCTGGGTGGATCCACGTGCATATCAAATCTTGCAGAAATGGCCTTGAATGAATTAATGAAAGTCATTGTCCCTGCAAAGAAGCTTAAAAAGTCATTAGGCGGTCTGGCGCTGATAAGTCTACCCGCGCCTCGTGTCACCTGACCAATAATGGTGTTCACTCCAGCGTGGCTGGTCGTTACAGAATTAATGTGTGTTGTGGCTGCCGGAGGACATCTCTAATCTGATACCCCGCCACCTGCAATATGTTAATGTTGGGCAAAGTGAAATCTCATCCCCACAAGGGACGGTGTTGCTCTTCTAAATGTCTATAACTATGATATTGCCAATAACAGCTCTATTTAGATCAATTGTTTAAGAGCAAGTCTGATTATACACCACCAATATCAGCATCGACTTGCTGTCTCCGCCCTTTGTTTGGCTCTCTGAAACAGATAGCCGCACACAAGAGCAGGGAGCATCTTGCTTCAGTGACCTTTTGCACAAAAGCACCGCCACCGCCAGGACTGCACCCATGCCGTCCTCCATCTTTACAATTCTGGGCTTGATTGCGGCACACAGGGGCAAAACAAGGAAAACATGAAGAGTATTTTCTTATTATTTTGCACAAAAGGTTCAGATTCCCAGATCCAGTATTTTGCCGATCAGTGTCGCACACTTGATATGAGGCTTGAGGAGGTTAGGAAGTCTCTCTCTCTCTCTCTTTCTCTTTGTCTCTCTTTCTTTCTTTCTTTCTTTCTCTCTGTCTTAGCGGCGTCGTTTTTCTCTGGGCTTGCAGGAGTGAATGCCGGCGTCGGGGAGGCAGTTCACATCGCCTGCCAATGCGGCCGGTGCTGCAGGAATAAGGTCAGGTAGAGGTGCCGGGGTTATCGCCGGTGTTTCTGTTCCGCTGTAATTCGATCTGACCAACCTGAAAACCTGGCCGAGCCTGTTCTCGTTTCTAATCATACAAACCGTGGGACCTTCGCTGTCAGTATAAAGCACAAAAAAAAAAAAAAAAAAAAAAAAAAAAAGAAGGGATAGTGGCTGGAACTGGTGGGCAGCTGAAACATTCAGAGGAGCTGTGGCAGCGAGCACTAAGCCAGCCATCTCTGAAAGTGAGTGTACGCCCACAACGTGGCTCCGTGGGCAGGAAACCATAAAACCGCTCTCTGTTGTAATCCCTTTTTAAACTGAAGGGGGAATTGCTCGACTTGCTTTACATAATGTTCTGTCTCTGAAAGTCCTATTCTTTGCAGGGCACAGTCAAAATAAAACACAGTTAGGGCAGCAGCTGTTATGATTTTGTTTCATCTTTCGGCTAAAATGTCGTTTGGCCACATCGGGCTTCTCCGCGACCTCGACCTGTCCTGATAATGGGCTGCAAAAAACAGCAGGGGAGGAAACAACAGGAAAAAATGAACAAAAAAAAAAGATTTTTTTTTTTTTTTGTGTCTGTGTGTGTGTGTTTTAAAGCTAATTGGTATTCTGAAAGCAAAGAAACCATCTTAGCATTCTTTCACGGCCGTCGTTCTAACTTCAGATGTGAATGCTGTCGGACAGTGGCTTCAGAGAGGAAAGGATTAAAATTTTCTTTCGATTTTTCTTTGTCTTTTTGGTCTTGTGTGAGCTAAATCCAAGCAGATCTGTGCGCTGTGAAAAAAACTCCATCCTGAAAAGTCATGCCGTGTAAAAGTCTGGTTCATCGCACCGGGGAATCACACAGAAACGGTATGAATTTACAGTTTACGCTCTAATATCTCCATCTTTCAAACACACCTGTTTATGGATACCTGTTTTTACATTCACGATGCTGATGTATGTTTATGGGTTTAATCTCTTGTGTTTTTTTGTTTTTTCTGTATTTACTTGTCAGGATAATCTCTGTGTTATGCGATCGCCTCCCATTGGTTGCTGCAACTGTAAAAGTGAAAAATGAAAACGTGGCTTTACAAAAAACCTAGAGCTAACTGAACCTGTATTGTGACAAAACTCTCAACAACAGTTACAAAACTAACTAAAATAACATAAAAGTGTCTTGAAAATGTCTTTTGTTTTTGTCTTTGTTAGTTTATTTGGTGGTTGTTTAAAAGATGAAAACTACCACTGAAACTAATAAAAACTAAAACTCAGCATTTTCAAAAAATAAAGGATAAAATAAACTAACAATGAAATAAAACTGAATGGAAATTGAAAACAACTAAAACTCAAAATGAAATAAAAGTAAAAACTATTGAAACGCGCAAAAGTACAATCACCTTGGGCTGCACCTGTACTGTCTGCTATTTTTTTTTTTTTTTTTTTTTTTTTTTTTTAATGATTTTTGCCACTAGAATAGACTTTTTTAATATTTCCTTCCTCATTGTCACACTCCCTGATAGCTGGAGTGCCTGGATCTCGTTTGAAGTACGAATGTCCCCGTTTCCAAGACACATTCTTGTTTTTTTTATTTCATCTTTTTTTTCTGTTTGCTGGGAGAATATGTCTCCTGTGTTTTGGGTGAACTGCTGCTTTAAAAGAGGGCAGCGCTGCCCGTCAGAGCCGCTCCTCATTGGCAGGAATCACTTCCTCTCTCTGTTTAAAAGCGCGGCTGCCCGGCAGACTCCTGGAACAATAGCTCCAATTTTGTTGGCGTCAGATAAGCCCAGTGACAGCACAGCCTCGTGACAACACTGCGTGCAAGCGAGCTAACGGCTGGAGGATTTATCAGTTTGCTTTCCCGGGTCAAGTAAAACAAAACAAAAAAAAAAAAAAAAAAAAAAAAAAAAAAAGTCGGCAGAAGTGGCAAGAGTTTAAACAGCTTGAATCAGTGGCCAAAAGTCTCTGTTTGTGCCAATAAGGGGCTGCTTGTGTGTGTGTGTGTGTGTGTGTGTGTGTGTGTGTACGCGCGCTTATCTCAACGAGAGATAAGATTGGTGGAGGCAGGCAGAGTCAGGAGCCAGACGCTTTGTGCTTACATCTCTAAAGGCAGAAAAAGAACCAGTAATTCAATCTCCACTACTTTCTCAATTTCTCACCTAAAAAAAAAAAAAAAAAAAAAATCTATCCCTCTCAGTGTAGTCATTACCATGGTTATGCTTGCGGTCATATATTTTGAAGTTCATGGTTAATTATTGTGATTTTAAACCGGCATGCAGGACTTTTTTTTTTTTTTTTTTTTTTTTTGTGGTTGAAAATTCAGGACTCATATCAGCCTCAATCACAAAGTGAGCGTCCCTTCTCCACATCTGGGACGCTGCAGATTTTTGTCCAAATGAAATTCTGGCGCCAGATGTGGAGTGAAGTCCGAGAGTTTCTCCTAAACAGCACAGAGCAGAGGGGATGGTGGATGGCAGCTGGACCTCTGCAGCAGCTCCGGCACAGCAGCAGGAGGACAACAGGAGAACGCTGCACGTCTGTGCATCAGGACAAACTCACGTCAATGTTAGGAAGACATGCACAGAGAAAAAATATCTATAATCAGCTGAAATATCAACAAATCTGAGCAGAGGCATGCGTCCTGTTACATTACACCGCCAGCGACATGTCAAAAACCTTTTCTCCGCAAACGAAAGGTAAACCCAGGATCTCCAACCTCCATGTTTGTTTTGTTGACCGCTCCAGTGTCCACTTATTTATTGCAGCAACAATATTGCAATAAATAAATGGACATTTGACCCCTACAGTGTGTGAGCTCTTTATTTGTTTTATTTCATCATTTGCTCGCTTTCAGCCCAGCTGGTTGTGTGTGCATATTCAAGTCTTGTGGATTCTGTCCGGGAAATGGGAAAGCGAATCAAAACTGTGTCGTGTTGATAACTGAACTGTGTAATTTTTTTTTTTTTTTTCTGCAAATCTCTTAGACTAATATTGTTGATGTAAAGCAGTGTAAAAGTCATGGTAACACTTTACAGTAAGAGTACAACAATTAACGTTAGTTAATGTTAGTTAATGCCGTAATGGTTAATTAACTGTTAGTTAATGATTATTATGGCATTTACTAATGTTAATAATATCTACAATAACCCTTAAATAACATATAAATTAATACCTTAGCATGAACAGCATTAGTAAATGATTCTTAGACACATTAGTTAACGGTTATTTAATGTTTATTACCTGTTACTTAATTTTTTATTACCTGTTACTTAATGTTTATTATGGTATTAACTAACGTTAATTGTTGTACTCTTATTGTGAAGTGTTACCAAACACTTCACAATAAGGCGAACTGTTTTTGTAATATCAAAGAAAGTTTTGAAAAGAGCCGCCATGTTGGTCCGGTTTGTAATCCAGGAGAGGACGGCCCACGAGTGAAGCGTTCGTCCAATCAGGAGCAGTTAGGAAGCGTTTGAGACATTAACTGTCAATCATCAGGAGTGGCTCGTCCATCTTGCGTCCAAATCTGGGAAAAAGTGTGACCCCTAGCATCAAACACACACCCCCGTGGACACGCCTGTCTGTGTTGGTTAAATGTGGACTGAGATACAGTGCGCTGACTTTATTTTGAAAGAGCAACGGCCAATAGGGAAAGTCAAACAGGCGGCCGTCATCGTGCAGCTTTGATCCGTCGCTCGCTCCCTCGCAGACTGGGCCACGTGCAGGGCTGGCTCCTCTGCACGCTCCAGCCAAAACACAAATAAAATGAACTGAGAAACATGAACTCTGTCATGCTCTCTGGTGACCGGTTTATGCGTGCTAAGATTACAGGGAGTAACTTCAGCTCTGGAGCAGCAGCAGTAGCGGCAGCAGCAACACCGTCATGGCCGCCCTGCAGCCTCCACACTCAGCCAGCCGGGATTAAAACTTCACGTGGAAGTTTTCGAAACAGTAAACACATTCAACACGAGCGCAGTGCTGGCGAAGCGTTCTTGCTTGATCAAACGAAACAAAAGCCGTGCCATAAATCAATTTCATCTGGTGGACTGGTGACACACAGACAGCCTCATTAATTATCCATGATTTAATAAATCATTTCCCCCCATCAAATTACCTAAAATGCTGTTTTCCAAGGAATTGACGGTACATTTCATACAAATATGGTATTTTACTAGTATTTATGAGGGCATTCTTTAGAAAAGTAAATGACTGGGAAGGTGTGTTGAGATAAATTGTAATCCTTAAAACCAAGGATGCATTTCTTTTTTTTTTTTTTTTTTTCAGTCTTTACTGTTTTATTGTGTGAAGCACTTTGTGTTACATGTATTTGTAGGATTGATTGATAAAGCCTTGAAACTGATACAGTGAAGCCATATCAGAGTAAACACTTGATGCTTTACAAAGCCACAACCACCGAGAGAAGCCTTTATGGCGTCTCCAATATTATATATTATGCATTATACATTACTATTCTACATTATTAGATAGTATTGCCCTATACGTCGAGCAGAAGCAGCCCCCTGTGTGTGAAAATTGCTGAAATGATGATGATCTGCCTGTTCTACCTGTGATGCAGCGTGCACACTAACAGCATGCGGCGGTGGGCTGGGTTTTCTTGCAGGGGAACCGTCACAGCAAATATTACAGCATTTCTGATTCTGATCCTGTCCCGACTCTTCGCTCCACATGTGCTCACTTTGGAGGATTTTGTCATTTTGTCATTACCCTGAAAACATGCGGTTGTAATTACAGAGGTGCAAGAGCGTGCACACACCCTCGTACCTCGACGCTTCGCTGTGGGTTGAAGTGTCAAGCTGAAAGTGCGCTCCTTCCCGGCTTCCCTGCACTGCAATTAGCCTACATTTACAGCTCGGTGTGGCTGGTGTGGAGACACCGAGCCGCTGTCTCTGTTTAACAAAAACATCTCCCCTGGGTCGGCGCGGGGCTTCTGCTGTCACGACGTATGAACCGTTTCCTCAGGAAGGGTTTGTGGGTTAAGCTTTGGAGAGCGATGGCGTCTAGGAAAGCACCAACCAGCAACATCACCGAATGCTTCTTCTTCCAGGTGTTTTTTTTTTTGCCTTTTAAACATTTGAGAATACATCTGTGGAGTAAACTTGACTTCCCAGTGATGAATTTTACATCAAAGTAAGTAAGAGTACAAAAAGCAAAACCTTAAAACTGGTCCCTGTCTGAATACTTTTGGGCGTTGCGGTGCAAAATCTGATCGCTGCGCTCAAGGGTCCAAACGAGAGTCGAACATCACACAGAATCAAATACAACGCACAGACACCATTTTACGGGTCGTGTTCAATGTGTTTTGTCAGTACTTCTCTCATCTTCCAGCAGTGTAAAGGCTGTATTTGTAGTAGGACAGGTAGAGCTAAGCCAGACAGAACAGTGTTTTATCTTGTATCTCACTTTCAGCAGCAGTGATCTTAACCTCCTACAGTTTCCCCAACAAACCCCAAAACCGCTGTAAGTTGGCCATGCGAGGCTTAAAACCTCACTTTTACGAGACCTTTAAACTAATCTTTACTACACCGAGCCCTACGAGAGGTGAAATGTTGCTTTAGGTTAAGACAAGCAAAATATTGGACTGGAAAAAAAAAAAAAAAAAAAAGATAAAAATGAACAAGAGTCCCAGTGAGTGGAGAATCCCACTGTGTCACGAGAACAATGGAAAACTACATCCTCGCCAGCTTCCACAGGTCACGCTGTTTTCTTCATCTTACGATAGAAAGCAAGTCTTCTTTTGCTGTCTGTACCGGCGGTTACAGTTGCTCTAGACAAAAGCGCTGAGCCGTATGAAATTTTTAAAATGCGCGTGAAGAACAGCATTACAGGCTCCAAAACTGAGGATGACTGGTTTCAAATAAAAACAGAGAAAATCATTGGAAATCGTTTTGCGGGACAAAGCGTCCTGGAATAACTTTAGCAAGCTGCTTTGAGTAATACCACATAAATAAAGCTAAAATGATTACTATCACTAACTAGCTAACGGTGCAATGTTATGCAATTACATCACAAGAGCTCATGCAGTATAAAACAAAATGTATATAATCTTGATAACATTGACATGATATAATACAGTAGAAATAATGTGTATTAAAGTGCAATAATTTCATTGAAATATCCACAAATGTGCCAGAGGACCACCTCTGACATGTGGTAGACAGAAAAAAGTTCAGATTAGTCTGGAAATGGGTTTTTACTCTTCTTATTTTAGTATTTTTCCCTGGAACAAATCATTTTAGTTGGATATTGGCTGTAAAGTTACAATATATTCATTCACATAAATATAAGCCTGATATAGCCCAAGGTCCCCTGTAAAAATCTGATACCAAGCATTTAACGATGGAGTAAACACAGTTTCATCTATTCCAAGAAGAGTAAAACCTGTGTAAAATACCCCAAAATAGGCTGGACCTCGCAGGCTTAACCCAGTGTCACTCCTTTACACCACACCAGGCGCTGAGTGGGTCATGCCGGCGGCGTGGAGCGACCCTAACCCAGCTGTGCTTTCACCTGCTGAGTCATGGTTACCTCCTAAACACAGTGTCCAGCAGTGATGGAAATGCATGTCCTTACATCAAATATAAAGTGTGTGGTCCAGTGGCGGACACAGAACATGGCTAATGGGTGGGCCTAAAAAATTCTGGATGGGCCTGTTATTTCATTTTGTTTATTTTTTTAGATAGACATGTATAAAATGATATGATGAAAGAAAAAAAAAAACCTCTAGGACCCGTAATAAATTTTGGTATGCAATTTCCTAGTAGGCTACTCATTTCATAATACTACAGACATATAAAGGACATTAAAACATTTATTTTTTTAGTTAGTTATTTTTTGGTCTTGAATCTGATAGGGTGGGCAAGCTGTCAATCTGGGTGGGCCCACGCCCATCCAGGCCCACCCGTAGATCCGCCTCAGGTATGGTCTACATTTGGCTCAGTGATTAGCTGCAATTAGCTGCAAGGTTTATTTGTCACCACTAGGAGGCTCCAGTAGGTTAGTTCTGTTAGTCAGTAAGTCAGTAAGTGACATTGAAGGCCTTTCCACAGCTAACAGGGGTCTGGCAAAAAAATATATATAGTCCCTTTTTTTTTTTTTTGGCCTTAAAATGTAATCTGAACACTTTCAAAGTGATTATATTATGTTTAAACACTTTCGGTACTAGAACCTGGAGGCATAACTAGACCAATATCATCATCATGACTCCGTGGATATTGGACAAATCCAGAATTACTGCTCAAAGCTGCAAACACTGTATTTATGAACACCTGAATACAAAATATGCTTATAGGATTTGTTTTGTAATCACATCTGAAGACCAGGTTGCTTATTTGTCTCGTGAGATTTGGCAACGCTGGGATTGGCGCTACGTCGAAACATGACTCAGAGAAAATGCCCGTGCCTTTGTCTGTGGCTGATCGGACGATACTGCAGCGGTCTATTTTCAGGTCTGTCCTCTCCAAAAAAAAAAGAAGCTATTATACAGCTGCAGTGCATTCAGAACGCTGCTGCTTGGGTTTGAACAAAAACTAAAAAGAAATGATCATATTACCCCCAATTCCCCGGTCTCTCTACCGGCTTCCTGTCTCGTTTGGAATTGAATTTAAAATACTGCTGCTCACCTACAAATCACTCGTTTGCCGAGGACCAAAATCCATTTTAATAGAAAACCTCCCACATTTCTCAGGTCATGTGGAAGCGGCCCGCTAACGCTCCCCGTGGTAAACGGTGCCGCACGCAGCTGGAACAACCGGCCTGAAGATCTGAGAGCAGCTCCTCGCCGTACACCTGCTCTCAGATCTCATCTGAAAAACATTTGTGAATGCCTTTCGCTAATATTTATGAATATTTAATGCTGTAGTCTCCACTTGTTTTTCTTGTTCTTATTACCACTGTTTTTACTATCACCACTGCCATTTTTATTTGTGTTATTCTTATTGCTTGTTTTTATTGTTTGTTTTCATTGCTCATTTTTTTTTATTTTTTAATTGTGCCTTATGTAAAGCATCTTGAATTACTGCTACGAATAAAGCTGACTATATAGTTAATTTTTTCCCCACATAACTCAAGACCATAGCCTCATCGCTGTGCTGTGGATTGACCTGTGGGGCTGTGTATAGACGCCTTCATACTTTTTCAAGCCTACATCGAAGTTTCCAAGGAGGAAAAACGGATTTTAACAATATTTAAAATCCCAATCCTGTCATTCCAGGATTATCAAGGCATCCATGGAGCTGCAGTCAATGCACAATAAAAGTTCAGTTTCATAAAATCCAGGGTTTAGCGGAAAGTTTTGTTCCACACTTGAATCCTATACCTGAACTCCCCTCCTCCTCCTCCTCCCCCCTGCTCCCTCAGGTGCGCTCCTGAGGTCAAGGTGAACTGTTGGGTCCCGTTGTGGCGATACAGTCTCCTCCAGCCACAGGGAGCCGTCGACGAGGGGAGAGGGGAGCCACAACAACAACAACAACAACAGGTGCTACAGATATACTGGTGAGGTCATAAATCACAGTCATAAATCATAATGGGAACAGGTGTGTGTGTGTGTAAGGAGGTGGGGATAGGGGTGATCGGGGTAAAAAAAAAAAAAAAAAAGAAAGAAAGAAAAAAAGTATGTATTATATATTACTCACATGAAAGGCTCCTTCCCCTGGGCCTGCTGCCGGCACCAGCACTATATAACCACCACAGGGATGACAGAAAAACACTCCCAGTTTGCTGCTTGTTTTTGCCGTATTGTTTTGAGTTTTGTCTCTTTGGATTCATCAAAGTCATTACGTTGACCTTCACTAAAAAAAAAAAAAAAAAATCTCCATCTTAACAAGTCATTTAGTGTTAAAATCTGTTTTTTCAAACAAGTAATAGGAATAACTCCACTTGTTTTCACTGCAGTTTCACTTATTGCATTTTTTTTCCTGGGAACAAGTGTAAATATATTGGGAAAAAAGACAGAATAATAATAATAATAATAATAATAATAATAATAATAATAATAATAATAATAATAGATTTTATTTGTAAAGCACTTTTCATTTGAAAATCTCAAAGTGCTACAGATAAAAAAAAAAAAAAATACAAGTAAAGAAAATAGAAAACACAGTAAATATCAGCAAGATTAAAACTCGGCGATGGAGAAGCGGCGAACAAACAGGCGCCAGCGTCCTCTCCTCTCTCCTAACCCTAACCATTAAAAGCCTTCCTAAATAAGAAGGTCTGTTTTAAAAGAGAATAAGGCAGATTAGCCAGCTAGAATGAAGGAAATGACACTTGATGTTGAAGAATATTCTGGAAAGAGGATGATTAGCATTAAAAACCAAGTGGGATGATCTCATCTCACTGACATATTACTTGTTTTTTTTGTTTTTCTTTTACTTGTTTTAGGAAAAATATGACTTTAAAGTGGATTTTTTTCCCCAATGTCAGTTCAGTTCAGATTATACAAGGTAACTTTACATTCCTGGGCCCAAAAGGCAACAAGAAATAAATGTTTGAATTTTGAAGGTTTCAGTGGAGCTCTGCAGTTACTGAGGCGGCAGAGCGTCGGCCACTTTTACGCACTCAGCGACCCCCGCTCTGTAACTTTACGTGCTGCTGCCCCCTGGTGGCCGAGTCGCTGTGGTTCCTAAACGCTTCCACTTTGCAATAATCCCACTTCCAGCTGATGGTGGAATATCTAGGAGGGAAGAAACTTGAGCAGCTGACTTGTTGCAGCGGTGGCTTCCTATTACATCACTATTATTACAGCAGCACGCTGGAACTCAGCGAGCTCTTTAGAACCAGACGCTCTGTCACTGATGTTGGGAAAGGCAGACTGCATGGACTGAATGAAACACCTGAATTCAGTGATTAAGATGTGTAGCCCTGTACTTTTGTCCATATAGTATATGTTATTGCACAATATTTAAAATGCTGATACTATCAAGTAGCAGGGATGGTACATTGTTCTCCTCATTTTGTGATGTAGGTATAACAAGGCAGCTAGATTTGTGCCTAAAAAAAAAAAAAAAAAAAAAAAAAACAGAGCTGCTGGAACACCAACAACAAAACAGTCCTATAAGTAATTTCATTCTTTGAGTTGGCACTGCCCCGCCTGGAGAGAGAGGCACCAGCTGCTGCTCTGTCGGCCGAATTACTTCCCCTGATTTGATGGACCACAAATTGCTAATTTCATTCTGAAATCTTGTGAATTGAGCACAAATCGCTGGAAACAGGGATGCGTGCTCCGTGCTCGTAAAAAGTGAGAGAAATCCCCTGGGTAAATCTGCATTTCAGAGTTTGTGCTGACGTGACACAATTTTGAAGCGTTTCAGCGGAGAGACGTGGAGGAAGCCGTTGGTATAAAGTTACATTACACACTACAATTTATAATATAAAAATACTGCCACTCTTTTTTTTCCTCTTGTACCACCTTGTCACCTTGTTTACAGTTGAATTTATGTCCTTTGAATGACAGATTTTAATAAATTAGGCATGCTGTTCATTTGTACTGGGTAATAACTCAGTAGATCTGAGTTATAATTAGTAAATATTAGGAACACCTGCGCTGTGGTGTTTGATTCCACAAATCAAAGTCACTGACAAGAGCAGAGAATTTCAAAGGGAAGTAAAGGTTATTATTTATTTATTTATTTATTGTGAAATGTGTATTGTGGAAAAAATGAAATGTTAAAAAAAGACTCCTTCAGCATGTACCAAATAACATAAATAATATTTTAATATTGGCAGGTGATTTAAGAAACTACTACTAAAGTTACCACTAATACAAATAATGATGATGATGATGATGATGATGATGATAATAATAATAATAATGATAATAATAATTTTATTTAATGTAGCTCTTTTCAAAACTATTTCAAAGTGTCTCACAGAAAGGGAGGAAATAAAAGAAAAAAAACTGATGATGCACAGATTTTGCAAATTTATAAAAATGAAGAGGCCTGCAAGTTGGAGGAGAGGAAGGCCACTGTAAGTAAATACTGTTTGCTAGCAGCCTGGTGGGTGCAAGAATAAAATATCTCCAAACATCCAGAAATTGGTTTAACCATCAGGCTAAATCAGTGTTTCAAGTCATTTGCCATAACGGCTAAACAGACTGTTTTCAAATTCAAAACAAGAGCTGGAGCTGTCAGAATACATGCAAATAAATGCAGCTTTTTTTTTTTTTTTTTTTTTAATTCATACTCAAAAATAACCCAAACGTCTGGAGAGTTTGGTGAAACGGTGTCAACAGTGAAACCCTCGAACTGAAGGCTAGCCGTGTCGGAAACTTTTTTTTAACCATATGCCAAACATTTTGCCATATGCAGCGCTAAACAGAGTCGCCAACTGTCCTCCGAGGACCGCTGCCACATCCGCTGCCCAGAGAGTCATCAGACGAGCAGATGGCGTCATTTGCTAATTTGCATATGGAGTTAGGACGAGCGGTGAGAAGTTGTGGGAATGACGCAAAATAGTTGCCAGCGCTACTAAAACTGTTGATGTTCACTGATGCATGGGCAACAGTTGCACGCTATCAGCTAAATCTGTATATTCTTGCATGGGTAGCTACTTTTTTTTTTTTTTTTGCCCACACACAGACTAAAAAAAGCACTGGTTTCTCACCCCAAAGCTGCTCTGCCCTGAACAGAAACAGCTCTCCAAACCCCTACCACCCCCACTCGCGCTCCACTGCAATTCACTTTGAAGGCCGGAGTCTTCTCTTTGAATAATGTGGCTACTTTTCAGGTTACCAGTGGTTCAACTCGCATTCTCCTTCACAGACAATGACACAGCTCGAAAGAAAAAATCAAAAGAAACCAATGCCCGAGAGGCGCGGCAAAAATAGCCTCATATAGGCTGTTCACATGCGTCCCTCAAACTCTGGAGAATGAGCCGTTTCCTGGAGAAGGCATAAATAATCGCGCCAGTGGAAGGCACCCCGTCAGCTCCCTTTGATGTCCTCATGCGATGTGATGTAAACCCTGATGGCAATAGACTTCTTTGAACAATAAAAATCGAAACTTGGCGTAGCAGCACCAAAGGAGTAGCGAGACAGTGCTGCGGTAAACAAACCGCTCCTCCGAGGGGAGCGAGCTGGATCTGCAGGGTCGCTCCTCTCGCTAAGACAAACGCCAAAATGTCTCCCGACGCCACGCCGGATCTTCACCTGTCAGAGTCGACTTTGTGGCCTCGCACAGTCGCATCCCATCATGTACAGAAAACCAAAATCATCAAGCATGAATAAGGGATGAGTAAGGGACAAGCGATGATGAGGTTTGCATCTGCAGTGCACGTTAGAAACACCCCTCTTTAGTTATTTCCACTTGTTGGTTATCTTTCACTTAATGTACCACGATTCATTTTTAAATATCAAACTTTTGAACTGAAAATGATTCATTGTCTTGACTGTGCGTAATAACTAATATCTCCAAGCTTTTTGCTGTTAAAACATAAAAATGAGAGTGTCTAAAAATAGAAGTGACATTTTTATCATTGGATTTTTAACCACAAATTACTGTAAAAAGACTGAGAATCCTGCTTATTAAAACTATATGGGTTTACGAGACCCACTCTAACGACGATGCATTCTGCAAATCAAAAGAATGATAAAATGTGAACAATTTTACCGGACTCTTTAGTTTGTCTGTGTTGTTCATCATGTCATCACCATGGTTTTACATTATTTGTGCACCATGACTGTTACTGTCTATTCTTTTGGTGTAAATCCATCTGCTATGCCATTTGTTATTTGATATGTGGGTTAGTTTATGGTTTATGCTGCTTCAAAGCAGAAGACTGGATGTTGAAGGCAGCCAGAGCAGTGTTATCCTTCTCAAACAAACTCATTTTGTGGAAACAGTATGTGAATCGTCCAAAACCGAACTTGATGAAAATGAGCCGAGATAATTCCTTCATCAGAAAGGTGGTATTTGTTACCTGCTGAATGGGTTCAGATTCAGTTGCATCCCTACAAAGCATTATTTTTTTTTTCTTATGAGTGATGCGAAATCTTCCTTTCTTTTAAATCAGAGAGTGAAGTTGAATCAACAAATAATTATTAATTACTTCACTTTTACAACTTGGAATATTCATTGAAAGAACAGAGTCCCAGCCGTTGTATCAACACTTTCAACTTGAGTTTTTAAGTTGAAACAAATTCTGCTCTCAAGTAGGTTTTACTGCTGATCTGAAGGCAGCAGGGAACAGTGGTGGTTCTAGACCAGTTTTACTGAAGGGGCCTGGCTGGGGCCAGGGCTTTTGTCAGAGGGGCACATTCAACCCGGGGCAAAAAAGACAAAGATTCAAAATTATATCTGTTTTTTTTTTTTTTTTTTTTTTTCCCATAAAACTAGTGATTACCCATTGTAACCAAACTGAATGGTTCAAAATATCACATTTGAGACACAAGTAGCCTATAAGAGACAGAAACAGTGGAGACATCCTTTTTTTCAGTGCAACCTTAGTACAGTCAGTTTCATCAACATCATCATCACATCTTCATTACACCACTGTCTTCTTATCATCTTTATCAATAAATTATCATCATATTTACACTCTAAAAGCTTACTGTTACCTTGTAACAATAAAATATTGTTCGTGGTGGTTGTTTCTTGCTTCTGACTGCCTCTCGTCGGGTGGTTGGTAACTTTTCGAGCTCGCCGTTTTCACTGTAGATCAAAAAAACTGACTGCTGTTTCCAGCGGTGCAACATTCTAAAGCGGCTTTGACAGAGCACACGCACGGCGCAGCCATTCATGATCGCGGAGCGCAAGAGCGCACTGGTCTGCGTTTATTTTTTAGAAATCTAGATGATTGACATCATGAGATATGCACTACTCTTGCAAAGACAATGCAGTATAGTCATACATTTATAATTCCATGTGAAGTCACACACACAACAGATAACAGGTGAAATCATATGAAATGAGAAAAAATACAGCCTTCGTTCATGTAACACAATTTATTAAGAAACGTTAGTTCAGCTAATTCATAAATTAAAGAATGTATTTGCCTAGTTATTTACATGGTTCATCTGAAGCTGCTGTATTGTCCGCCAGAGAAAAAGTGCGCCAGAACGGAAAACTACTTCCGAGCATCTGTTTCAGTCGCGTAGCAACCAGTGACACATACGTGCACGCTGCGCATGCGTGCGCCCTACTCTGCACGCATGTGCACACTGCTCTGCGCCGTCATAGATCTATGTGCGCCATACCCAGAGCAGAGTGCGGCCCAAACCACGCGCTACGTGAAAGCCGCATCACAATGTATAATCTTTGTTCGGAGGGGGGGCCACAGCGGGGTCCAGACTCAGTGTTACGGGGGCACTGGCCCCTGCTGGCCCCTCCCCAGGACTGCCAGTGGCAGGGAAATGTAAGCTTAAGTTGAACTGCCTTGAAATTGTTTGCAGCGAACCACGATCTCTTACCAAAAATGTAGGACAGCAGCCTGCACTCCCTTTTGCTGCAGACAGAAAATGAATAAGCCGGTTGATTTAGGTGCAGTTTTTACTGTTTAACGAGCTTGCTGCCGTTTCCGTTTGCTCCTGTGGTTTAACGGGCAGGTGCAGAACTTTATGGCCAGTTTATGAATTTAGGACAGAGATTACACCTGAGCCGGATGTCACGCAGTTTTAACACACACCCTCCGGCCCCTCAGAAACAAGTATTTACTCAGCTGATGCTTGTATCTGCCTAGTATTGCAAAAAAAAAAAAAACAACAACAAAAAAACAAAAAAACAATAGGAAGAGCTAGGATGATCTCCTCATTGCTATGTGGTGAGACAAAAAAACTGCTGTGCATCACAGGTTTTGTATCTATGACAACAATATTGCAACCTGAGGTCTGGTCGATACACTCCTGTAAACGGGCTTTTCTCTCCTTGTTATGACTGTGTGTGTGTGTGTGTGTGTGTGTGTGTGTGACATATCACACAGCTCAGGGTGAGAGGACATGGCGCTCGCCGCTTCACCACATGGACACAAGCCCTAACCATGCAACTTCACTTCTATTGTAATGACTTACACCAACATTAGTCAGTTTTATTGTTACATCATCAGTTAAAAATTCATTACGCCCTTATGAAGTGATAATTGCCAATCTCAGAATTTATTGCACTGACATGTTTTATAAGATTTTGAAGAGTTATTGTTCCATTAGCTCAAACGTTACCAGTTGACTTTGACAGGTTCCTAAATAAATCAAACCCAGTGCTGGCAAATGTCTCAGTCACCATCGCTAGAGGATGATCTTCATACGCAAAAAGCTGAGACCCACGCAGACTGGTGTTGCACACACACAGGTGAAAATTTTTAATCAAGTAAGTATTCAATTCCAAATCACTGAATATAGATTAAAAAAGAGGGAAATGCTTTTGATTGTTGATTTTGTTTTGTAACGTTTTTCAGGGTAACGTGTCTAGGTGAGTTTTACTTTGCTTTTAAGAGAGAAGGAGAGAAAGTGAAGGAGCAAATGAGAGGGCGAAAAAAACATATATATATATATATATATATATATTGTGTGTGTGTTTTATTATTATTGCTATACTTAAGTACATGAGTTGCCAGACTAAAAATTTACAAAGTTGTCAAAATGTTTTGACATAATTTTATTACTCATTTTATTTATTTATTTGTATTATTAAATTTATTATTGTGTATGGAGCAATAAAAGAAGATTCAGTAGTTTAACAGACGCTTCAAAATGTATTATTGTGCATGTATGGCCATTTTAAGAAAATCAAGTTTCAGGTTTTTGCAAGCTCGTCCGTTTGCAACTTCCTGATAATTCCCCGTGCAGCCGCCACATCAGCCTGCCAGCCGTTACGCTCTCCAGCCTCTCCCAAGACGAATAAATGCTGCATATAGAAATATAAAACTGCTTTGCTGATACTACAGAATATTCAAGAGGGTTATTGTGGGGAAAAAACTGGAATTTGGGCGCTCATTTCTCTGATATATTTTCTCTTTCAGTGTAATGTTTGTCAAGATAGTTATTATCCTCATTAAAAATGGAAACCTCTCCAAAAAAAAAAAAAAAAAAAAAAAAAAATCATTATACTGTATATTCCACACCAACAGAAGACACAGGCTTCTTGCTTGCAGACTCCTCTAGTCCAACAGTGAGAGCAGCATTTGTCATACAGGGTATTACCATTTTCTTTGCTTTTCAGCATCATTAGTTTATAGGAAATACCCATACTCCACTTTTATGAACACACAACTTCCACTTATACTCCGTTTTTATTTATTTATTTATTTATTTATTTCAGCTGCAGGATTAAGTGTGTACTCTTTATGCACCAGTTAAAATCAGACAGCACTATTTTTTTTTAAAAAAGTCTCTTTTTTTAATATCCATACCAATTAAAAGCATTTTCCAGAATTTCTTGAAGACTTCCTTCATGATTCTATATAAAGCTTGCTTGAACTGGTGAACTTTTGGCATACATAAAGCTGACACGTGACTTAAAAAAAAATAAAAAATAAAATGAATGAATGAATAAATAAATAAACCACTTCACTCCTTCATTTTTCTGTTTACTGTTTCTTTTTTCCTTATGGGACATGGGAATCAAACAAAAAGAGGCAATGTTGCGTTCTTAATGCTAAAACTTAACTCTAAATTGCACTCGTAAAGGCTGCAGTAGGTGATTTCTGACCACTAGAGGGCGCTGAGAGCTCAAACTCCATTTATTAGAAAAAAGAATGGGTCCTGCTTCTGGGTTCGCAGTGGATCACTTGCATTTTAAACCAAAAGTTAAAGCAAAAAAAATACATTTTTAGGATGGAAATGCACAAGCTCCTGTTGGGTAACTGTGCTTCGTTCAATCATGTTTCATGGTTGAATGACAGTAAAAGTCTGAAGTCTGAAGTCTGGATTACTTGGATTATTTTGTCTCTGCGCTCTAATTCCAAAAGTGTGTTGAAGCTGCAGCCTTTCAGCTACAAGGAAAGCTGCTTTGAATGAAGGTTTTTTTTTTTGCTGTCGCAGCAGCGCCGGTTGTTGCGGCAGAGGCACTGATGTGACTGATGTGAAATTTTGGATTTGTTTATCTGCAGAACGTGATGGAGGGGGGAAGCTCATTTGTGCCAGGACAGAAATATAGAAAGCAAAAATAACAATAACAATAATGTAGCAGAAAAGTGTATGGTGGGAGGAAGACTCACAGTGATCAACTCATGTAGTATCGCTTAAAATCTTATATTTTAATCTAAGGCAATACAAATTACACAAGTAAATGTAAGTATATAGCTGTATTGATCAAAGTAATAAATAAACACTCAATTAATCTATACAAGTGATAATAAGAAAAGGCTTGTGTTAGATGTAATTACAGTATCTGTTAATAAAGGCCATGGTAACCATTTTGAGCCCTGGTA